>NC_041389.1:242141836-242155921 GCF_002162155.2 Triticum dicoccoides
ATGCTGCTACTGTTTTGGCAATTTTCATTTGTAAAAATGAATGGCTACTACTGTTTATAGTTTTAGGTTAGGATGAGATGCATGTTTGCATGCTTGTGCTTCTGTGGTTGATGATCACATATGTTCTAGTCTTGCTAATCTTGGTCATTGTTGAGCTTAATTATAGGCTCTTATGCAGCATCAAACGTTGATTTTGATTTCAGCTGATCAATCATCTGTCCTTCTTGTGCAGCACAAGGGTTCCATGGGGGTACAACAGCAGCAGGACGACCATGACTCCATCAAGTGCAAGCTCCAGGTACTAATCCCACTCAGCTCATTCCCGTAGGGCATCCATTACTCATACCCTTGCTGCCCACAAATCACGAGCGATGAGATAACATCATGGAGAGTGTTTTGTTTCCAAGCTTAGCAATCAAGTTAAAGCAATGTCATGGAAAGCTCCTCTTGTTTAGTTGAACCATATATAGTTCAACTAAATAACTAGGCTCATACACAAACATGCGTTTTTCATTGTTGAGCAAAAATAGAGTTGCATATGATTGCTAGGTACTAGTAGTCTAGTTGTATTCGCGATGCGATACACTGAAGGTTAATTATACATATCCACATAGCAAGTATATAGTATTATACTATACATTTCACATATGTGTCTTATCTTTGAAGCTCTACAATATTCATGTGTATATAATAATTTACGATCTGATCGTGGGCAGGGACCAAGGTCGGGTACAAGCCCGGGGTGGTTGTCAGGGGAAGGACCTGGAGCACGACCGTGGGGTGCACCACGGGATCGACTACTTCATCGAGCTGCTCGTTCTGCTCGGCCTCTTCGCCTTGTCGCCCTTGTCCATTCGTCTCAAAGGTGAAGGGCGTTTGCTTATCATGTTTTTGCTTGAGGTCAATTGATTCGATTGTTGTGTTTCTACTGGAACTCTGAAATTACGATACTATCTGAGCCAGAGACTGTATGTTTAGGTTGTTCTAGTCTGACCCATTGTTCGGTCCAAGTGGTTGTCTCAGTTGGTGTATATAATGCGACTTATGTGAGTGGACTCTGTTCTGGTGTGGATTGTTTTGACAAAGGTGGTTTCCATTGGGGTTTAGTTAATTTTGCTGAATTCACTATCGCCTAATAAGCAAACCTTTTTAGCTCTTTCTCATGATCCTCATGGGCATTTATTTTAGTCCATGGAGTTGTTGCTCTAGCATATGTTGCTCTGCTTGATATCTCATAGTCCACTGGATCGGCTATGACATCTCATAGTCCACAGTTTACAATCAGGTTTCTCCTTGACAGCTTCATAGTCAACAGTTACATGATAATTATGTAATGCTGAAGCTATATTTTGCTACTTGTGTCTTAAGTTTTTTTCTTCTGTAATGATGATATGAAATGTCACGCAGGTCACTATTGCTGTTGTTGTTGTTGCTGTGGTTGTCGGAGGTGTTGCTGCTGCATCCGGCGGAGCTGCGGTCCGAGAAGGTCAAGGATGAGATTGTCCTTGTTGGCAACGACATCGAGCGTGTCTCCCGCTTTGCCGCCCTCATCAACTAGGTGAATCAAACAAGACCCAGAACCTGTCTTTGTTCATGTGCATATTGTGTTGCCTGAATAATTTGGTTGATGTGATGCAATTGATATTGTATCATGCTTTCTTATGCTCTTTGCAGAAACTATTATGCTAGATGTGCTTAAAAATCATTGTAGTGTCTTCAGATGTTGGATGTCGAGTGTTCTTTGTTTGCGATGCATATATGGCTGCTTGTGCTGTTCAACATGATGCAAACAGGGCTACTTCTGCCGTTGTGCTGTTGCTGTTCAACATGATGCAAACAGGGCTACTTCTGCCGTTGTGCTGTTGCTATTCAACATGATGCAAACAGGGCTACTTCTGGCCTGTATAGTTGCTTCTTTCTCTTCATGTATTATTATGTGCTCCGTAGTGATTTGGTTTTGCTACCATATAATCTGCTTCTACATTCCGTTCTTGTGTAATCTGATCTGCAATGATTCAGTTTTTGGTTCCATATAGTTAATCCGCTTCCATGCTCTATTCTTGTACAATTTTCCTGTTGTTCTTGCTGTTGTATGCGTTCGCCTTCTAGGGACAACATATATGTGCTTTTCTTACTTGTTTTCCTTTATTTAAGATGATCGTTGAAGGAACTCAATACACTGTACTTTTTTTCCTGTATAGTTTTCTTACTTGTTTTCCTTTATGCGTTCACTCTTTTTCAGGAGCTCCAGGCCTAAATTTTTGCCTTTATGTTCACTCTTTTACAGGAGCTCCAGTCCTAATTTTTTTGAGTGTGAAGCCAATTGCGAAGCAGTGAAACCATACTTTGCAAAGAGTATTTTGGTTCTATAGTAGACAGTAAATTGTAATATTGTAACGGGTTGTAAAAGGCTAATGTTGAGTTTTTTGATGAACTATATTTGTTCTCTCCTGTTTGAAATAGTGGTTATGTATGTTGAGAAGATGTGAAATGGAAACTTGACTAATGGGTCCCACTTATGAATATAATTTGAGCAATTTTGAAATTTCTGACATGTGGGACTGATGTATGGCATTATGACTTGTGGGACCCATCTGACTAGTGGGACCAGCTCCAAAATATAATGACTAAAAATAGAAAATCAATTGATTGTAAGAAGGCCAAGGCCCAAAAATAAAGAAGCTGAAATATTGGGCTTGGCCCCAGTAGCCCACAAGAATTGACTTTAAAAAATCTTGAATTGTTGGGCTCGGCCCACGTAAAACACTGAAATGGACCAGGCTGATTCTTATCAATGACCTTTTCATTTGGTCGCAATTTTGCCACGTCAACTTGCCACGTCGGATCCGACATGGCCTGGGCAGACAGCTAGCGACCAAAACAAAATTTCGTTGAACCAACGACCTTTTGTTTTGGTCGTTGCCTTCTACGACCTTCTCACAGAGAAGGTCGTTAATTTCCATTAAAGACGATCAGCTTTTGACCATCTGTTTTTGGTCACAAAAAGGTCGCAAATGAAAAACAATGACCTTTCAGCGACCAATAGTGATGGTCGCAAGTTGACATATTTCTTGTAGGGACATAGACAAACACTGTGTCCCTAGTGAGCCTCTACTTGACTATCTCATTGATCAAAAATGGTTAAGGTTTCCTGACCATGGACATGAGTTTTCATTTGATAACGGGATCACATCATTAGGAGGAAATGATGTGATGGACAATACCCATCCGTTAGCTTAGCATAATGATCATTCAGTTTTAATGCTATTGCTTTCTTCATGTCAAATACATATTCCTTCGACTATGTGATTATGCAACCCCGGATATCGGAGGAATGCCTTGTGTGCTATGAAACGTCACAACGTAACTGGGTGACTATAAAGATGCTCTACAGGTATCTCCGAAGGTGTTTGTGCAGTTGGCATAGATCGAGATTAGGATTTGTCACTCCGAGTATCGGAGAGGTATCTCTGGGCCCTCTGAGTAATACACATCATAAGCTTGCAAGAAAATGACTAAGGAGTTAGTCATGAGGTGATGTATTACGAAACGAGTAAAGAGACTTGCCAGTAACGAGATTTAACTAGGTATGAAGATACCGACGATCGAATCTCGGGCAAGTAACATACCGATGGACAGAGGGAATAACGTATGTTGTCATGACGGTTCGACCGGTAAAGATCTTCGTAGAATATGTAGGAGCCAATATGAGCATCCAGGTTCTGCTATTGGTTATTGACCGGAGAGGAGTCTCGGTCATGTCTACATAGTTTTTGAACCCGTAGGGTCCGCACGCTTAACGTTCGATGACGATACTGTATTATGTGAGTTACGTGATTTGGTGACTGAATGTTGTTCGGAGTCTCGGATGAGATCAAGGACATGACAAGGAATCTCGAAATGGTCGAGAGGTAAAGATTGATATATATGACGATGGTATTCGGACTCCGGAAGCGTTCTGGAGTGTATCGGGTATTTATCGGAGTATCGGAGGGGTTACCGGAAACCCCCGGGGGAATATATGGGCCATATGGGCAATGAGAGGGGAGCACACCAGCCCACAAGGGGTGGCGCCCCCTATGGCAGATGGTCGAATAGGAGAAGGAGGAAAGGGTGTTCGGCCCCCCTTCCTTTTCTTCTTCCTCCTTCCTTTCTTCTTCGGTGAAAAAAAGGAAAGGGGGGGGGGCACCACTTGGGGAAACCCCAAGTAGGATTCGGATCCTACTTGGGGTACCTCCTGGCTGCCTCTCCTCCCCTCTGACCTATATATATATGTGGGGAGGGGGCACCTAGAAGACACAACATCAATTGTTAACCGTGTGCGGCGCCCCCTCCATAGTTTACACCCCCAGTCATACTCTCGCGGTGCTTAGGCGAAGCCCTGCGCGGATCACTTCACCATCACCATCACCATGCCTCGCACTGAGGGAACTCGTCTAATTCCTCGACGTCTTGCAGGATCAAGAAGACGAGGGACGTCACCGAGCCGAACGTGTGCAGAACTCGGAGGTGTCGTATGTTCGGTACTTGATCGGTCCGAGCTAGAAGAAGTTCAACTACATCAACCGCGTTGTCAAACACTTTCTCTTTCGGTCTATGAGGGTACGTAGACATACTCTCCCCCTCGTTGCTATGCATCTCCATGGATAGATCATTGCGTGTGCGTAGAAATTTTTTATTTTCCATGCAACGTTTCCCAACAACGAGTTGGAGGTGGCGCCCCCCTTTCATTGTGGGAGGGTTGAATCCTACTAGGGGAGGAGTCCAACTCCTCCCCCAACGCCGGCACACCAAGGAGGGGCTTTCCCTCCTTGGTGGCTGCCCTCTCCCTCCCCTCCAACCTATATATACTAGGGGGTTTTGTCCTTTGAGACACACATGTTTTCAATCCTCCTCTAGTTCTTCTAGTTCTAATTGGTCATAGTTGACTAATTAAAGCAAGGTTAATCCGCTTGTCCTCATAATTAGAAGCCCAGGGTGGTTCTAATATCCTCCCTCTATTTCTCCAGTGGTGATTTGCTCTGGATAGCGAAGCGCTGCCAGATCATGAAGGCTCCATGCTTGCAACCAAGTAGAGAGGTTGTGCTTTCGGTCTTCGGTTCGAGGGATTGTTCGTGGGCGGTATGTGGGATTGTTCATCGATGGTTCGAGGGACTCCAAGTACGATCTGCACCATCATGTTCTTCTTCTGCTGCAACTCCGTGACGGTAACGATCATGATCCCTACCTGTATGCATCTTCATATTGATCTTGGGTGTATGTAGGCGAGTTTTTTTTTGTTTCCTACTACATTTTCCAACAGTGGCATCATGAGCAGTTATATGAGTAGGTGCAGATCTAGAGAACATGTGATTGTGAGGGTTGATGTTCTGGCTATGCTTCGCTCGAGTGTTGCTTTGGTTCAATTCATCGACGACATGGTGTCGCTTTTCACAAGGTTCTGACAATCGATCGGCTCTGGCTGTCGACGATCTGCTAACAGTTCCTTGGGCTTCACCATACTTGAGTATAATGAACCATCGCGTACACAAGAGGGTGATGAAGATCGATGGTCTTCTAGGGGGTCATGAGTATTAGACAAAGTTTAGTGCGGGGGACGAAATTTTTTCTTAAGTCTCTTGTTTCACACACCCCAAAACTTAATCTAGCATCAACAATCATCGCCTAATTTGTGGACGCAGGTAGCTAGTATTACTAACACTATTAACAACATAATTAAAATTTTGCTAACACTGATTATAGGGTGTCTAACTTGGTTTTGCAAGGTATGCATATGATGTGGTATAACCTTCTTCATCATAATGAGTTTATGTATGAGATGGTTATATGTTGTAATGTTAAGTGAGCTGTGCGTCACAATATGATGGCTGGAGCCACAAGATTGCCACATTAATGTAAACTTCATAGAGATAAACTACAGGTTACAGGTGATGATGGCAACTATACACGAAGGACCCCAACAAGGAGAAGGTGTACTAGGCGTGGGACGAGGAGCTATAAATTACTGCCACGATAGAATTTCTGAATTTGGTCGCCATGACAACATTTTCTGAAATTGCCGCCATGGCAACATTTTCTGAAACAGTCGCCACAACAACATTTTTTGAAATTGCCGCCATGGCAACATTTTTGAAACGCTTGCTACGCCAACAAAATATTGGCCGTCACGATGCTTCAACTGGAGATTGAACATGGTCACGGAGATTCCCGATGCCCAGGGCTATACCATATCATGCTTTTATGAATTGCCTGAGATTTTTATCCCTTTGTTGTTTGCACCCTTTGATTGTGTAGTAATCAATTATTAGGGTGATCTCTCACAATAAATATCAAGTTAAAAGGTGCTCTTCCTAGTGTTGCAACCGTCTACGACATTCAAACATCTCGGAGTTTGTCATGTCCACATGAGTTCAAACAAGATGAGAGATGTAAGACGGAGATGGTCAGACCATGTGTGCAGATAACACTCGATTAGCTTGAAGTTCTAGCAGAATCGTTCTGAGCTTGGAGCAGGAACCATCGAAAGATGAACAAGAGTCATATAGTGATATGATCGGCAACAGTTTGCCCACTGGTCAAAATTCTCGTCATTAGTGATGTCCACATCAATAGCTGAGAAATAGATTTGGATCTTGAATCACTCACTTTCAGTTATGAGAGATACTGATTTGAGTGGGAGTGCACTTTATATTAAAATCCGTTTAAACACTAGTGCAAACTTAATTATGAAGATGTCTAAATTGAATCTTGTGTTTTTTGTTGTAGATCAATGGCGTGCAATAGTTTAAATTTAGCACCCCTCTTTGATACAGAAAAGTTCACTGCTAGTGGTGGAAACTATGAGGATTGGATCCACACTCTAAGATTTATTCTGAAGGGTGCTGAGAAAGAATATGTGTTGGATCAACAAATTGGTGACTACCCGGGGCTTGGAGCGTCTCAAGATGTCATGAGTGTATTTATATCTCGCAAGAATGATTTCTGTGTCATCAAAAGTATTATGCTATCATGCATGGATCAAGTGTTACAGAAATGTTATCAAGAACTCATTCCCATCGAGATTGTCGAGGCACTGGAATTTTCGTTTCACAAAGACCCACCTAAAGTTCATGAGATGACTGAAGCAATGAATAAATGCAAGATAGTTGAGCAAGATGGCAGGTTTGCAGACTATTATGATAGTGTAACTGCAATGGGAGTAGATATTCCTAAAACACCAGAGAATGATTTGATGTTCTCTTTGCTTTATGAAGCAATGCTCAAGAACCATGGAATTGGATTGCAGAATCAACAAAAGTTGTTGATAAACAAGACAAAAAGTTTCAAAAGAAAACGCAATGCCAAAAGAAATAAAGGTGGAGCTTCTTGCGAGACTATATGTTTTACTGCAAAAATAAATGACACTAGAAAAGAAATTGCTCCAAGTATCTGGTGGATAAGAAGAATATGTCTTCTGGTAAAGGTATACAAGTTATACAAGTTAATTTTATTGATATTCTACTCACCGAAAAATCCAAGTCATGGGTATTTGTTACCGGATCAGTTGCTAACATTTGCAACATGATGCAGGTACTGTGGAATATTTGGAAGCAGAGAAGAAATGAAGTTGCGATGCGTGTCGGGAACGGTGATGGGATTGCTACTCAAGTCGTTGGTGTCATGGCTTTAAAATTACCTTCAGGATTGGTTTTAGAACTAAGTAATTGTTATATTGTTCCAAAGTTATGTAAGAACATTATCTCTAAATCATGTTTGATAAATGACGATTATTCTTACAAGTCAGAGAACAATGGTTGTTCAATATATTATAAGGATATGTTTTTTGGATTTGCACCCATGATTGGGGGATTATTCACATTAGATCTTGAACATGGAAAGGTTGTCTATAACATTAATGATAAACGTCTTAAGAAGACTGATAATACCACATAGATGTTGCACTGTCGTCTTGGTCATATCGGAAAGAAACCTATGAAAAGCTTCATAAAGATGGAGTGTTAACATCTTTTGATTTTGAATCATTTGAAACATGTGAAGCTTGTCTGATGGTAAAATGAGCAATACGCAGTTTACTGGATATCTAGAACGAGCGCTTGAATTATTTCTTATAATACATGGTGTAGGGTAGAACCCTAGATGCCCGATCTTTCACGAAATGGAGGGGATCCTACGAAGAACACGAGGAGAAAAGCACGAGAGAAATCACTCAACCAACAAGATTCGGTCACACATATGCCAAATCCTCGAAACACAAAGAGATACACGATCCGAATTCAACAAGGGACGATACAAGAGGTAACTAATTCATCTCCGTGAGGAGGCCTTGAGGGTCATCCCATGAATGGGGTCTTGAATCCAAGGTGGATCTTCTCCATAGAGGCTGCGGTCTCTCTCGATGGAGTAGATCCGTATGGATGAGCAAAGCTCTATAGGTATGAGCTAAACCAATGCTAACCCTAGAAAGAGGGAGGAGGAGGAGGTCTATTTATAGTCTAGAGTCACGAAAGGGTAAGTGGGCTTCGGCCCAACACGCGGGCGGCATACAGGCGTCGGACGTCCGACCATCATCGGTCGTCCGGAGGCTCGCGGGGGATCGGACGTCCGGCCAGGGTCGGTCGTCCGATGTGGCTCTATTGGGGCTTGGTTGGTCGTCCGGTCGGGGTCGAACGTCCGAGGCATCGACCGTACGGAGGCTCCATACTTCCCACATTTTGGCTCGGGTGTGGTGGTGTCGGCCGTCCGGTGGTGCTCGGCTGTCCGGGCGCTGGGAGGTGTTGGTCATTCAGTCGGCGTCGGACGTCCGGCCGCTGGAGCGTCTTCTAGCTGGGACTTGGTCGACTGGCTGATGCTCCAGGCGTCGCTTGTCCGGTCGGGGTCGGTCGTCCGATGGCTGGCGACTTCCGGGCTGCTTTTCTTCTTGTTCCTTGTACTTGGTGTCCTCGCCATCTTGTCCGTGGGGTGTAGCAGCTCCATGGCCTTTCTCCAAGTACCTGATCATGCATAGGTTCTCCGCTTGAGGTAGTAGTCATGTCTCGTGTGTAGAAAGTGGAAGTTCGGAGAGGAGCGAGTTCACCTTATCTTTGATAGCCTTTGCTCGAGCTCTTGTCATTGGTCCAAGTGGTGTCGTGGCAGACGTAGGTAGGTCCATGGGGACGACCTTGGGTGTCTCTTGTACGTTGCTCGGAGAGTCGCAAGTCGGTGACGAGGTTGTCGATGCGGTCGCTCATTGCTTGTTGTTCTTGATGAAAAGCTCGTTGTGTGTCAAATAGGTGGATCTTGGTGACGTAGTTGTTCGGGTCATCGTCTTGCTCTAGGAAGAGTGAGTTGGTAGAAGAACTTGGCCTATCTATCATTTCAAGTAAATATGTGAGTGTGAGAAAGAGAAGAACTTATACCCAATGTACCTTGACTGATGTTGAAGATGGATCAATGATCACTCAAATGTGTAACAAGGAAATAGCACAACTGGTACCAATTCTTGTTGGTTCTCACACCTACACAGGTAAAAGCTTTGGAGCTCGGTTAGGACGGTGGCACAAAATTGGATGCAATTGTTAGTCAGCCTCAATAATGTTGGAAAAGATTCACAAATTTGGAAATGCAACAAATAGACCAATAGCAAGATATGGTACACGGAAACACACATGCAAATAGATAAGTGGGGTCGTGCAACCAAGGGATGAGCCAAAATGTGGAATCAACAAAAATGCTCTTGTTTCACAACACTAGAGAGATGCTAGCACGATTGCACAATAGGCAGATACGAAACTTGTGCACAACCTACTAAGCAAAAATGCAACAACTTAATGTTGTATGATGCTATGGTTCTTGCTTAAAAGCTCTTTGTTTATCTTTCCTTTTTGCTTAAAAGCTTGGTTGGCTCTTTCTGCTTTGAGCTCTTTTCTCATGCAAAACTTCACGTACCAAGATAGCAATTGTGTATGCTATGACAACCTTGTGACACAAGAGATGATACCAAGATATGCACCACGATGATATGGTATGTATGCTATAGGAAGTGTGATCACTAATGTGCACAAGTAACGTTGCCGCAATACTCAAAGGCTAGTCTCGATGGGTAAGTTACGCAAAATGGGCTACGGGGTTATCAATGCAATGGCAAGAATGTACAATGATGATATACCATGATACCGAGATGATATAGAGGTTACCGGTGATGTTGGTTGTTGTAAGCAAGACCGGTTGATGTCAATGACGAATATGAGCGGCGGGTCGATGTCGAACCGTTCCTAGTTAGCCGAAACACCCTAGGAAATGATGAACCGAAACTCAAATCTCAAAACCAAATGTGTCAAAATTGTGTCAGAGTGCGAAGCGAGTAAGCAATGGTGGTTGCGAAAAGTGACTTTTGATTTTGGAGCGCGTATGCGGAAGTGGGAATGGGTTGCGTATCCGGAAGTGTAGGTGGAAAGGTGATGGTGGCCGAACTAAAAAAATTCAGTTTCGTCAGGGATCGTCGGACCTCCAGTGGTGGTCGGACGACCGACACTCATCGGACGTCCGGAGACGGTCGGACGTCCGGTGTCTGGGTGATGTCGGGCACGGGATGCACTCGAGTTTTCAAGGTGGAGATGGAAAAATTTGTCAAATTGGAGCGATTTTGTTGATGGAAATGGTGGGGATGATGGGGAAAAGCTAGATCCACTCATTGCAAGGCAAATCCATGGATCAAATCCAACAAAACTTCATCACACCAACAAATCACAAAAAAAATTGGGGCTATTGTTCATGGGGATTTTCGGAATTTAGGACGAAAACAACAAAATCAAGCTAGAAAACAAAGGGTCAGGGCTCCAAATTCATGATCAACATGGCTCATGATACCAAGATGATGTAGGATAGAACCCTAGATGCCTGATCTTTCACGAATTGGAGGGGACCCTACGAAGAACATGAAGAACACAAGGAGAAAAGCACGAGAGAGATCACTCAACCAACAAGTTTCAGTCACACATATGCTAGATCCTCGAAACACAAAGAGATAAAAGATCCAAATTCAATAAGGGACAATACAAGAGGTAACTAGTTCATCTCCATGAGGAGGCCTTGAGGGTCATCCCATGAATGGGGTCTTGAATCCAAGGTGGATCTTCTCGGTAGAGGCCACGATCTCTCTCGGTGGAGTAAATCCGTATGGATGAGCAAAGCTCTATCTCAGGTATGAGCTAAACCAATGCTAACCCTAGAAAGAGGGAGGACGAGGTCTATTTATAGTCTAGAGTCACGAAAGGGTAAGTGGGCTCTGTCCCAACACGCGGGCGACATACGGGTGTCGGACTTCCGACCATCACCGGTCGTCCGGAGGTTCGCGGGGGATTGGACGTCCGGCCAGGGTCGGTCGTCCGATGTTTTGGCTCTGTTGGGGCTTGGTCGGTCGTCCGGTCGAGGTCAAACGTTCGAGGCATCGGCCGTCCGGAGGCTTCCATACTTCCGATGTTTTGGCTCGGGTGTGGTGGCGTCGGCCGTTCGGTGGTGCTCGGTTGTCCGAGCGCTGGGATGTGTCAGTCGTCCGGTCGGCGTCGGACGTCTAGCCGTTGGAGCGTCTTCTGGCTGGGACTTGGTCAGCTGGCTGATGCTCCAGGCGTCAGTCGTCCGGTCGGGGTCGGTCGTCCGACGGCTAGCGACTTCCGGGATGCTTTTCTTCTTGTTCCCTGTACTTGGTGTCCTCGCCGTCTTGTCCGTGGGGTGTAGCAGCTCCATGGCCTTCCTCCAAGTACCTGATCATGCATAGGGTCTTCGCTTGAGGTAGTAGCCATGTCTCGTGTGTAGAAAGTGGAAGTTCGGAGAGGAGCAAGTTCACCTTATCTTTGATAGCTTTTGCTTGAGCTCTCGTCATTGGTCCAAGTGGTGTCGTGGGAGACGTAGGTAGGTTCATGGGGATGACCTCGGGATGCTCCGCATCAATACATAGTGATGTATGTGGCCAATGAGTACTCCAGCGCGTGGTGGGTACTTATACTTCGTAACCTTTATTGGTGATTTAAGTAGATATGGATATATTTACTTGATGAAACATAGGTCTGAAACATTTGAAAAGTTCAAGGAATTTCAGAACTAAGTTGAGAATCATCGTGGAAAGAAGATTAAATTTCTACGATCAGATCGTGAAGGAGAATATATGAGTCATGTGTTTACAAACATCTAAGTGATTGTGGAATTGTCTCACAACTTACTCCTCCAGGAACTCCATAGAGAAACGGAGTATCTGAAAAGCATAACCAAACTTTGTTGGACATGGTAAGGTCAATGATGTCATTTACCGATCCGCCTTTACCATTTTGGGGATATGCACTTGAAACAACAACATATACACTAAACAGAGCACCGTCTAAGTCTGTGGAGATGACACCATATGAGTTATGGAATGGGAAGAAACCCAATTTGTCGCAACTCAAGATTTGGGGTTGCGAGACTTATGTAAAACGTTTACAGCCAAATAATCTCAACCCCAAAGCAGACAAGTGTTACTTGTAGGTTATCCCAAAGAAGCAATTGGATATTCCTTCCACCAAAAGTCTGAAGACAAAGTGTTTGTCGCTAAGAATGGACATTTTCTTGAGAAGGAGTTTCTCGCTAATGAAATAAGTGGGAGGACAATTTAGATCGATGAGATTATTGAATCTCCAGAAGTGAGGACTAATGAAACATAATCTGATCTAGAAGTTGTCCACGCAACTGAAACGGAAATTACTACACTAGTTGTAGAAACTCCAATTAAGATTATAACTGAACCACGTAGGTCAGGAAGAGTTATCGAACCTCCTGAATGGTTTCACAATGAAATATTCATTTGAGAGGAAGATGAACCTGCTTACTACAAGGAAGCGATGGCGGCGCCCAGCTCAAAAGAATGGCTCAAAGCTATGCAATCCGAATGGAGTCCATGTACGAAAATCAAGTTTGGAACTTGGTTGATCCTCCAGAGGGTGTAAAACCCATACAATGTAAATGGATCTTCAAGAGAAAAACAGATGCAGATGGTAATCCCGCCATCTACAAAGCAAGGCTAGTTGCGAAAGAGTTTTTGCAAGTCAAGGGAGTTGATTATGACAAAACGTTTTCTCCAATAGCACTACCGAAGTCTGTGCAGATTATGATGGCTATAGCTGCATATTTTGATTACGAGATGTGGCAGATGGATGTCAAAACTGCTTTCCTAAATGAAAATCTGAAAGATGATGTATACATGATACAACCAGAAGGTTTCGTCGGTCCAAAGAATGCCGAAAAGGTATGCAAGCTTCAAAGGTCAATATATGGTTTGAAGCAAGCATCAAGGAGTTGGAATCAACATTTTGATGAAGTGGTAAAAGAGTTTGACTTCATTAAAAAGGATGAAGAAGCTTGTGTATACAAGAAGTTTAGTGGGAGATCTATAGCATTTTCTGATATTATATGTAGATGATATATTATTAATTGGGAATGATAAAAAGTATCTTGGCACAATAAAAGACTATTTGAAGAGTTTGTTTTCAATGAAAGACTTAGGTGAAGCTGCATATATATTGGGCATAAAGATCTATAGAGATAGATCAAGACGTCTAATAGCACTAAGTCAGGGCACGTACATTGACAAGGTTTTAAAGAGGTTTGAAATGGAGAATGCTAAGAAAGGTTTTCTTCCAATGTCATGCGACATAACACTTAGCAGAAATCAATGTCCCAAGACAGTTGATGAGCGAGTGCAAATGGTTGGAGTACCATATGCCTGTGTTATTGGCTCCATCATGAATTCAAAATTTGAAAATGCGGGGATAGTCATATGCATTGTGCATGGTTCACTTAAATAAAACTTAAAAATAGAGTGAATAACCAAGATTACTTGCCGATACTCTAATAAAAAAGAAATCTATTCAAGGATAAGATCCATTGAGTTCTCTTCGCATTCCTTTGTGAAAGAGTAGAATGAGAAAGGTAATGAATCTTAAACCCATTGATAAAAGGAAAAAATATAGGATAAATAATAATAATATAGTATAGTTAGGGAATAATAGAGGATTTGGAGACAGAGGGACTTGAACCCTCACAACTTATAAAGTCAACGAATTTTCCTTTTACTAGAAA
>NC_041389.1:242156183-242164075 GCF_002162155.2 Triticum dicoccoides
GCGCTAAGTGTTAGTAGTAGATACCAAAGTGATATAGGAGTGGCTCACTGGATAACGATTAATAATATTCTTAAGTACCTTAGGAGAACAAAGGACACGCTCCTTGTTTATGGAGGGCATGAAGAACTCGTTGTAAATGGTTACATGGATGCTAGCTTCATGACTGGTATAGATGACTATAAATCTCAATCAGATTATGTTTTCACACTTAATGGTGGTGCAGTTGTTTGGATGAGTTTCAAACAAAATGCTGTTGAGGATTCTATGATAGAAGCATAGTATATTGCAGCTTCAGAAGCTTCAAAGGAGGCGTTCTGGATCAAGAAGTTTCTTGAAGAAATTGGTGTTGTCCCAAGTGTGATGAATCCAATGCCTCTATATTGTGATAATAGTGGAGTCATTGCTCAAGCAAAGGAACCAAGATCACACCTGAAGACCAGACACATTGAACACAAGTATCACATCGTCCGACAATATGTTAAGAAGGGCTATGTGAAGATTCTCAAGATTCACATGGATTTGAATGTGTCAGACCCGATGACAAAGGCCTTACCATGAGCAAAACATGAGCAACACCAGATAGCAATAGGTGTTAAAGAGACTGTAAACTAGACTATTAACTCTAGTGCAAGTGGGAGACTGTTGGAAATATGCCCTAGAGGCAATAATATTTATATTATTATATTTCCATACTCATAATTAAAAAGTTTATATTCTATGCTATAACTGCTATGATCGTGAAATACGCGATTCAGTGAAAAACTCATATGCACGTGTGGAATGATAAAGGGTTAAATAAAAGGTACCTAGTCTTGCCAATGAGACTAGCTCAAGTGTTGTTGGTGATCACGTTTTCCGTATCTTAGGATATCGTTAAGTGTAGCGATAGTCCTAAAACAACATTGAGATTATGAAGTTAGAAGAATGGTCATATTGAATCGAACAAATCTTATTTGTTATGAATAGAGTTAATATCATTGTCGTCAATTATAATAACACGAAGTGTTAACATGTGACTTTGATCCTTAGACCATGAGAGTATCGTAGTCACTTCTTACCGTACGGTGGGCTTTGGGGTTGCTCAAACGTCACCTATAAGATAGTGCTTATAAGGACAAGTTACGGGTTCATCGAAAAGTTTGACAATGGACTAGATAGCTCGAGAGTGAGATTTTCTCCCCCAATGATGGAGAGATATTCTTAGGGCCCTCTCGGTGTGATGGCATCAATCATCGTCTGGCCAGACACATGTGACTTCGTCACAGGGATGCCAGAACACAATAACGAGAAAGAAAATAAACAAACCGGTAACGAGGATTTCGGTATAATGAGCACGGTGATGACTTGGGAGGATACCGATGCATCCCGGGTTTTTGAAGTGTCGCAAAGAAAAGGAAACATCACATGATAACCAAAGTTCATTTAAATATCATTTGTGTGCTCATAGGGATCGATATGGACGTCTACGGTCCCGCTATCGGTCATTAAAGGAACAATTTCATTCATGTCTATGAGTTACCGAACCTACGCGGTCACAAGCTTAAGGCAATCACGATATGCCAAGTGTTAGTAGGAAACATGTCATGAGAATGTATTTGTGAACTATTTCATGAATATGTGGAATAGCTCTGGGAGGGTTGAATCCTACTAGGGAAGGAGTCCACCTCCTCCCCAAGGCTGGCGCACCAAGGAGGGGCTTTCCCTCCTTGGTGGCTGCCTTCTCCCTCCCCTCCAACCTATATTTAAGACACACAAGTTTTGCAGCCTCCTCTAGTTCTTCTAATTCTAGTTCTACTTGGTCCTAGTGGACTAATTAGAGCTAGGATAATCCTCTTGTCCTCATAATTAGAAGCCCCTTGTGGTTTTAATCTCCCCCCTCTAATTCTCCGACGAAGATTAGCTCTGGACGACGAAGCGCTGCCGGATCGTGAAGGTTGCACGCTTGCAACCAAGTAGAGAGGTCGTGCTTTCGGTCTTTGGTTTGAGGGACTGTTTGTGGGTACAAGGGATCATCCATTGATGGTTCGAGGGACTCCAAGTACGATCTACACCGAGACTTTCTTCTTCTGCTGCAACTCGATGGCGGTAAAGATCATGATCCCAACCCGTTATGCATCTTCATATTGATCTTGGGTGTATGTAGGCGCGAATTTTTTGTTTTCTATTACGTTTCCCAACAAACCCATGTCTGCTTCGCACTCGACAACAGATACACTTTGTGTGTTTTCTATTGCGAGAGGGTTGTCATGGAGTTTAGGTGTCCTAGTTCGTGTGGGGTTGTTTTCAAGCCGTTTAGTGATATTTCTCGGCAGCTAGCTTAGTGGTTTTGTTTTCTACCTTTGGTGTTTTTCGCTGTGATTTGTGTTTCCGGTTATCACATGATCTGCTTTATTAGAGAGCTTCCTCACTACCATGTATCGTTCGATCATGTACTTTATTTAATACTTTATATATAAAAAGTTCGGTGAGATCATGTTTCATGGTATCCGAAAAGGCTTTGTTGCTCTTCCAAACAAAATGAAAATCAATGACACAAACTAAGCTTGTGAGTTCCAGTTCAAAACAACACGCTATATAGTCCACTGCCTTTTTGGTTAGAGCCCAAGGACCGACACCAATTGCTTATATCTAGCAGTTATGATGTTTATTGTGTCGTCATTTTGTTGAAAGCATTGCTTGAATTTGAGCGGATTTGTTTTGCAGGGCAAACCCCATGATCCGGCCTTGAATGATTGAGCGTTGTTTTTTTCTTGGAAAAACTTTTGATCTATTAATTTTCAATCATTCCAGTACAACGGACACCAGAAATAGCCAAAATCATATCCAGATCCGTAGACCACCTAGCAACGACTACAAGCACAGAAGCGAGCCAAAGGTGTGCCGTCATCATCTCCCCTCCCTCACTGGAGCCTGGCAAAACTTATTGTAGTATACAGTCGGAAAGTCGTCATGCTAAGGCTACATAGGACCAGCGCAATAGAATAACAACGAGGGTTGTTTTCTTTATGAAGGCATTTTGTTGGAAACTTTTTCTCGGTGTAATGGTGATTTCAAGTGGTTGATAGGGATATGGTTGTTTATGTAGATTGTTGATCATTGTTTTGACCGCTTTGGTTTTATTTGACTTTGCTAATTGTCATGGATGTATGCAAATACCGAAATGTGCTCATTGTGTTTGTATCTGTTTGATGCTCTATTTATAACTAATAAAATTCGCTCTTTATGGAAAAAAATCCACTACCTGTACATCAGACCCATGTTCTCCTTAGAGCATCTCCAACAGCCGCCCAACGCGTGGCGCGCTAAAAACAAGTTTGTGGCACGCCCATCGTCAGGTTTGGCACGGCGCGCAACGCTGGCTCCAGCAGCCGCGCTAAACTGTAGCGCGCGTAGCTCCAGCAGGCACACTAAAATGCAGCGCGCACGCTCTCGCACAAACATTTTTTTCGATGCATACATATTTTGTTCATAGATAAAAAAAGATACATAGTTCCATAGCATAGATAATACAAAGATATTTTACATAGATAGAGGTGCAACTAGAACCTACTCCCAGTCGTCCTCATCATCATCATCATCATCCCCGGTGGTGTTGTCCGAGGTATTGAGCCACATGTCATCCCAACAGTCATCGTTGGAGGAGAAGGTCTACGTCCCGCTGGGCGCTGGAAGCTGCGAGGAAGCGGCGAGAAATCGGTGGATGCGGCGAGGAGGCGGGAAAAATGGGCCTGTGGCAGTGTGATGGAGCGCGTGGCGAGCGCCGCATTTTATAGGCGCGCGCGTGAAGCGACGCCAAATTTACCGCGCGAGCTGCCGCTTTCTCCCGCGCGCTAGTTCCCGCCTCCGCTGGAGCGCGCGAAAACTTGCCGCGCGCCAAATGGGCTTTTTACCGCGCGTGTGTCTTTTGGCGCTGTCGTTGGAGATGCTCTTAACAAGGTTCAGAAGCGAGAAATCTTTGTGTTCATTAGTTAATTAGAGTTTTAACCTTGTTCTTAGGATATGTATGATTCACATATTCACACTCTGAGGAGCTAAATTAGGCAAGTTTGACAATTTGTAACCATTGTTTGGTCAGTGTCATAGACAATATCCGTATACGCCCTCTGTTATATTCCCTGATGTGAAGCATTTCCGGCCGCGGGCCACGTACTGCGAAGAGTGAAATGAAAATGTCCGATGGGTTGCAGCCCGCGCAGACAGCAGCATGCATGCTCGATCAATTCTCGAGCCAGCGGAGAGACAAGCACTGAGGCAGGGCGAAGTGAAAGCTGTTTAGTACTCTAGTTAGCTTGTTACTGATGATTGCATGCGTCTCATGCCAACTTTACACCGCCACCGGTACACCGGAAATAGGCAGGTTTGTCATGAATGGTCTTGGGCTCGTGGCCCATCTTGAAGCACCGACCATCCGTGACTTTTGTGAGTGCAGACCGGATCCAAAACCTGCAGCTTTGGCCCACTCGCTCGTCTACGGATGAGGACGGATGGATGGACGACGGCTAACTGCGAAGGGTGATGATGAGGCTGAAGCAAGGAATTAAAGCCCGGCATCGATCTCTCAGCGGCGGCAGCATTGTCGTGGCAATTGCACTGCGGCAGCAGACAGGCGCAGACACCGCTTGTCTCTTGATTCAGTCCTAGCTACCACTAGTAGGAGTACTGGTTTTGTAGGTAAAGATAGCTGTGCGTGTGTGTTTGCGCCGTACGTGCTTCGCGCGCGTGTCCGCCTCGCCATGATTCGTCGCGCGCACCGCAGAGAAAGGAGGCGGACGGAAAAGAGGCTCCCGGCCGGCGTTGGGCTCTTTCCCGGCGTCCGCGCGCGCGAGCAGCTGCACGCGGCTACGGCGTGTGTAGAGACGGGACACCGCTTTGTCGTCGTTGTTTCTGTTCGATGTGATTCCCCACCACCAGCATTGACCTCGGATCCCGATGGAACTCCTGCTATCCAGGCCAGGCCATCTAGTCAGGGGTGCGTAGGGAGATGCGGAAGGGGAATGATGTGGGGTGAGGCTGGCCATAGTGGGGTAAGAGAACACCTTGACATAACAAGAGAGCCGGCCCGATGGCTCCCCCTCCCTCCTCTCCTCCCTCCTCTCCTTCCTCGCCTCCGCTCCGGCCTCCTTCTCCGACCGCCCCTGCTCCCCTCCCTTTGTCGCCTCCGCCTCTTCCCCTCGCCACTCCTGATCTCTCGCTCCCTGGCCCTCCTCTCAGCTCGCGTGCTTCTGGATCTGGCGCTCGGAATCGCTTCTGGGCCCTGTCGTCGGATGAGCTGGATGGGGATTCCGATCTGGAGGTCGGCTCTCCCCTTCCCCTTCAGGTCCCTTCTCCGGTGGCCCCGCGGGCGGCGGTGTCGTCGGTGGCGGGCAAGGTGCGGAAATTTGCTCCGGGCGGCCGGGGCCGTCCAGTGGCCGTCGTCGGTGAGGATGGTTCGGGTTGGATCCAGGTGAGGCGCGGTCGGCGTCGGAAGCGCTCGGGGTCGATCCCCTCGCCGGGCTGTGCGGGTCTTGTTGTTCCCTCCTCTCGGGCAATGGTCCCTGCTTGCTCTCCATGCTCTCCGGCGGCTCCGTCGTTGGTGGTTTCGGTGGCCCGATGGCGGTGGCGGCGCCGGCGGGCGCCATCCCTCCGCTCCTTTCCCCAGATTCGTTTCCTGCGAGTTCGGCGTGTGGGCCTCCCGTTCCGTTTCTGGCTGGCCTAACTGGGCCCTCGATTCTGATTGGGCCGCCTGAGCTGGCGTCCTTTTCGGATTTCCCCCCCTCTCATTTTTGGGCCCTGGACCTCACGTGTCTAGTGTTCGTTCCTCTGCTTCGACCGGCCCGGCCCGTCTTCCCTCCCCTCCTGGCCTGGCTAGCTCCGGGTACTTATGGGTCCGAAAGGGTTCGGCCCCCCATTTCTAGGGTTTCCTGCCTCTCATTCTGACCTGCGCCGCTTCCGTTTTCGCATCCCCACCTACCGCAGATCCCCTCCCCCTCCTCCCCTCTCTCTTCCTTTCGCGGCGGTGGTTGCCATGGATCGCTCCCGCGGATCTTCGAGCGAAGCGGTGTCGGGCATGAAGTGGCGGCGGGAGGATGCGGGCGACGGGGCGGACGGCCTGGAGCTCGAGGCGTCCCTTCGCTCCAAGCTTGAAGCCGAGCAGGCGGCTCGGCTTCAAGCGGCCCGCGTTCGTGAGGCCTAGGCGGCGGGGTCCGAGCGGCTCCAGGGCAGCGAGCGTGCTGTGGCGGTGGCGCCGGCTGCGGCGGGCTCTGGATCTGAGGCCCCCGGATCGGGCGGATCTGGGGCCGATCCTTGGGAGGCTACGGCGGCTGCTGCTGGCGCTGGCTCCGTGGCCCGTCCTCCTCCTCCCCCCTCGCGTGGACCCGCGGCCCTGGCTCGTGGCGGCGGGCGCGGCCCCGGCCAGTCTTCTGGGTTCGGGGGGCGCTCGCTGGGCTGCGGGGGTGGGGGTTCTGGCACGCTCGGGCGTCGGCCTCCGGCGTCCGGCCCCGGCTCGTCCTCTGGCACCTTGGGCGACGGGATTCTCCCTCCTCCCCCTCCTCCACCTGCCCGTCCTTCTCCTCTGGCTCTCCAACCTCCAAACCCTAACCTCACGTGCTTCGCCTGCCACCAACCTGGCCACTTCCAATCTCGATGTTTCAACCCCCCGTTCTGCCTGATCTGTAGAGAGGACGGCCACTTGACTGTGAATTGCCAGAACCGCCGCAAATCTGCCTCCTTTAAGTTATTTGGCCAAGGTCTTCCTGGCTGCTCCTTCCCCGCACTTGACAGTGACATTCCTCCGGTTGCAGTGGCCCCTGCGCTCTCTAATGCCGCGATCATGTCGATCAAATACCATAAAATCTCCACCCAAACCCTCTTGGACGAGCTCAAACTGTGGGAGATGGTGGTTGGGACTGGCAGATCCGACAACTGTCTGACTTTGACTTTGCGGTGGTCTTCCCCTCTAAGAGCAGCCTCAAAATGATATCTTCTTGCACCAGTTTCACCCTCCCCCTTAATCAGTTGGTAGTCTCGGTGAAGGCGGCCACAAATGGCGCTAAACCTATCCCTCCACTCTCTGAGATCTGGGTCCTAGTGGATGATGTCCCTCCCACGCTCCGCTCGTCTGAGTTCGTCATGGCCTTCGGTGCTCTCATTGGCAAACCGATCTTGGTTAACCAAGACTCCCTCTCTGTTCTTGGACTGGTTCGCCTCAAGATTTGGGCTGTGGATCCCCTCTGCGTTCATGGTTGTGTCGATGTTTTCCCTGCTGCGGATGGCTTCAGACTCCGGGTTCGGGTGGAAGGCGCCGCCACTACCAATCCCCTCCCCCGCCTCCTCCTCCGTCTTCCAACAACCTTGGGGCCGAGGATGGCAATGCTGGCAACATGAGTGAGGGTTCGCTGCCGCGCTTCACGACCTCAGAATGGGAAGGAATGGGCTCCGCTAGCCGTGACCTATTCAAAGACAGTGCCCCAAAGGCCAAGGATGGAGGGAAGGATCAGATGGACGTTGATGTTGATATTCAGGCTCCTGCTCAGGAAGCCCCGATTGCTCCTCCTCCTGCTGGTACTCCTGTGTCGGGGGTGTGCTCCAACCTGCCGGTCCGGCCGGGATCTCCGTCGCTCTCGAGGATTGAAGATCTTCCTGCCTCCCCACGCCGTGCTGCTTCGGGCTCTCTTCCCAAGCGCAAGTCTTCGGTCCGCAAGTTCTTTGCTCGCAGCCGAGCCTCTTTTGGGACCAAGCTGTCGGCTGCGGGCCTGTGCCACCGCCTCGAGGGTGATTTGGGCGCTGTGGCAGGCCAGGCGTCTCCGGTGGAGGCTCGCGCTTCCCCGATCCGCTCTCCCTCCTCTACGGCATGCAAAAGTGGTCGGATCAGCGACAGTGGGATGCGGGTGGTGGACATAGCGGCTAGGCGTGCT
>NC_041389.1:242164414-242219537 GCF_002162155.2 Triticum dicoccoides
TCCTCGCCCATTAGGCTTGTCCTGCCTTCTTATTCGGACGATCATTTGACTAAGGTCCTTGCCGACTCTGGCATATCTCTTGATCATAATTTTGGGTCCCCTTCTTCTATGGTTGCTCTAATTAGGGCCAATGAGGTGGCCCAGGCGGCTCTGGCCAAGGCTAAAGAGGCCGCCGCTGCTCCTCCTGCCCCCTCAGTTGTGGCTGATGGGGCTCCAGAGGAGGGGGGTGCGCCTAGTGTGGATGGCCCTTTGCCTTCTGTGAGGAAGGGTGTTTCTAAGCGTGTTAAAGCCTGCTTGGCTCCATGCAGGTCAAGTCTGCGCATTAAAAATCTATCTTTCAAATGAAAGCCCTCTTCTAGAATATTAGAGGTTTTGGCGCTAGGGGGCGCCGGGACCAAATTAAAGACATTGTCAGGGGTGAAAATATTGATTTGATTGGCTTAGTTGAGACCTTCAAACCCTCCTTCTCTCCCCACGAGCTCTCTTCTGTTGCGGGTGCCGATCGTTTTGACTGGAATTTTCTTCCCTCTTCTGGCCACTCGGGTGGCATTTTGGTAGGTTCGAAGCGCGATGGTTTTGATTTTGTGACTTTTGATCATGGCATCTTCTGGGCCAGCTCTGTGATCTTTCACCGTCAGCTCAACGTGCTTTGGGAATTCATGGTTGTTTACGGCCCGGCGGATCACTCCCTTTCCAATATCTTCCTGGACGAAATCTCGAACAAAGTTGAGGCTTGCACCCTTCCTCTAGTGATTGGAGGGGATTTTAATTTGCTTTGCTCCCCCTCGGATAAGAGTAATAACATCTTCTCTTGGTCGTTGGCCGATGCTTTTAACGAGTTCATCAGCTCCTCCGCCCTTCGTGAGATCCCTAGGGTGGGCTCACGATTCACTTGGACCAACCATCAAGTCTCTCCTATCTGCTCCGTCCTGGACCGTGTTCTTGTCTGTCCTAATTGGGATCCGCTCATCCCGTTAGCCACGCTTAAGTCTAGGGCGATTGTGGGCTCAGATCATGCCCCCCTAATCCTTGATGTTGGGATCCGATCCATCTCCTCCCCCTAGGTTTCAATTTGAAGCGTCTTGGCTCCTTATTGATGGTTTTTGCGACCTCCTCAGCTCTAAAATTAGCGACTTCCTTTCGGTTTCTCACCGCTCCTTCAGGCCCTTGGATGATTGGCATAAGTGCTCGGCCTTGCTGCGTAAATTTCTTCGTGGTTGGTCCCGTAACTACTCGGCCCAAGAGCATAGAGATAAGGTGGCTCTCATGGCCCAGATCGAGGCCCTTGACTCTAGGGCTGACGCGTCTGGCCTTTCTGATGCTGACTGGACCCTTCGCTTTTCCCTTGAACGATCCTTGGTGCAGACTCATCACCTTAACGAAGTGTACTGGCGCCAGAGGGGCTCGATTAACTGGATGCTTAAGGGCGACTCTCCCACTGCCTACTTTTTTGCTATTGCTAATGGGAGGCAGCATAGCTGCCTTATTGATAGCCTGATTATCGACGGGGTGCGCTCATCTGACCAAGACGCCATCCTAAATCATGTTGTATCCTTCTTCTCCTCTCTCCTTTCTGCCAAACCTGACCAGGGATTCAGGCTAGCTTCTAATTTTTGGGACCAGGGGGTCTTGGTGTCGTCGGAAGAAAATTCGGACTTGATGATCCCTTATTCTGACGAGGAGATCCTCTCCTCGATCTCCAACTCGAATCCTAACTCTGCCTCGGGACCGGACAGCTTTTCCATCCCTTTCTTTAAAAGATTCTGGCCTTCGCTCAAAGAGCTCATTTGCGTGATCATTCAGGGTTACTGTCTGGGAACAGTAGATATTTCCAGGCTTAATTGTGCGATCATCTGCCTGATTCCTAAAGTTAAGGGTGTAGACCTCATTTCGCAATTTAGACCTATTGCGCTGATCAATAACTTTGCCAAATTCCCTGCCAAATGCTTGGCTACTCGCCTGACCCCGGTGGCTCATCGAACCCTCTCCCCTACCCAATCAGCGTTCGTCAAGGGCCGTTTTATCCTGGATGGGGTCCTAGGCCTGCATGAAATCATCCACGGTATCCAGAGATCAGGGACAAAGGCTGTTATTTTAAAATTGGATTTCGAGAAAGCTTATGACTCGGTTATTTGGGGCTTCCTTAAGCAAGTCCTATTGGCTAAAGGCTTCGATGGTGGGGTGGTTCACCGCATTATGCAGTTGGTCATGGGGGGCCACACTGCCATTAACGTCAATGGGAATGTTAGCAACTTCTTTAAGAACTCCCGTGGCCTCAGGCAAGGTGATCCGGCCTCGCCCATTCTCTTTAACTTTGTGGCGGATGCTCTTTCTAACATTCTCTCCAGAGCCGCGGAGGCCAGCCACATCTCTCCTGTAAGCTCTCACCTCATTCCGGAGGGCATCACTCACCTCCAATACGCAGATGATATAATTATTCTAGTGGAACTAAACGAGCACTTCATTGCCCATCTCAAATTTCTGCTCCTCTGCTTCGAAGCTCTCTCGGGTCTTAAGATCAACTTCTCCAAACGTGAAGCTATTGTCACTGGGGTGCCGGACTCCGAGGCCTTGCGGGTGGACCGCCTCCTGAATTGCTCTCTTGGCTCGTTTCCTTTAAAGTACCTGGCTTTACCTATCTCATCTGGCAAACTCCTTGCTAAAGATTTTGCTCTAGCAGTGGCAAAGGTGGGTAATCGGGTTATGCCCTGGAGGGGTAGATAACACTCAGGCGGGTAAAGTTGCCTCGATTAACGCGTGCCTTTCTTCTCTACCAATGTTCCTGATGGGTTTCTATCTCCTTTCCATGGGAACCCATGCTGGCTTTGATAATCACAGGGGTTCCTTCTATTGGAATGCGGCTAATAACAAGCGCAAATATCGTTTGGTCAAATGGGACCTTATTTGTAAGCCAAAAATTCTTGGGGGGCTGGGCATTATTAACACTCTCGTTATGAACAAATGTTTGATCATCAAATGGTGGTGGAAGATCATGACCATCCCCCAGGAGAAGCCCCTCTGGTTCTCCATTCTCAAAGCGAAGTACTTCCCCTCTTCTAGCCCTATGTTTGCCCGAGCCTCGGGGGCGTCTCAATTCTGGAAAGACCTGGTTAAACTCAGGCGGTCTTCCAAGGCCTCGTCAAATTTGTTGTCCATAATGGGAGGTCCACTAGGTTTTGGCTTGATTGGTGGTGTGGCTCTTCGCCGTTGGCTAGTTCCTTTCATGTTCTCTTTTCTTACTGCCAGGACCCTGAGATCTCAATCTCTGAGCTCGCGTCCAATAATTGGGACTTGCAGCTGCGCCGCTCCCTCTCTCCTGCAGAGTTGGAAGACTGGCAGCGTCTTGTTGCTCTCTTCCCTTCACTCTTGGAGGAGGAAGACTCGGTTGTTTGGCCCCACTCCTCCTCTACTCGTTTCTCGGTGAAATCCCTGTATGGTAAGCTAATTGTTGGATCCCCATCTCCAAATTCAACTGGATCTGAAGGGCTCGTATTCCTCCTAAGGTTAAGGTTTTTCTCTGGCAAGCCTCTCGTGGTCGTTTGCCGACGGGGGATCAAATCTGAAAGCGTAATGGTCTGGGCTCTGATAGATGCGCTCTGTGTGGTATGAGAGAAGATACGCCTCATGTCTTTTTTAATCGTGTGTTGGCTAATCTGTTTTGGTGTTGTATTAGATCCTGGTTGCATGTCTCTTGGGCTCCGACCTCCTTCTCTGACTTGCTCGTCCTGGTTAATTCTTTGGTTGGGGCCCAGAAAAGAATGTTTTTGGTGGGCCTCACTGCGATGTGTTGGGTCCTCTGGACGACAAGGAATAAATTTACCATCGAACATGTTTTCCCTGCTAAGCCAGCTGATTGCTTATTTAAAACTTGTGTATTCCTGCAGCAGTGGAGATCATTGACTAAGGAGGGGGACAGGGACACCTTCGATGCCATGTTGGCCAAGATCCGCACCTCTGCTATCTCCATCTCACTAGTTCAAGTAGGCACTTAGTCGTTGGTGGGCGGCCTGCGTCTTAGATCTTTCCGGCCTGCGTGCCGTGTACTGGCCTGGGAGCCATGTACTTAGACTTCTCTGGTTCTGCTTGGTTGATACTTTTCCTGTCCTGTACTATTCTCTGGGTCTGTTATACTCTACCTGGTGGCTTTATTTATAAAGTCGGGCCTCGGCCTTTTATCTAAAAAAATAGTGGGGTAAGAGCATGGTTAATAGTATGTTGGAGGAGCGGTTGCTTGGGCTTTCTGCCTATCCAGCTGTTGGGTTACCCTGGTCGGTCCTCTCCATGGCTACCTAGTTGTTTGACGTTGCCAGGTAGGCACACCACGGACCACCTCGTCCGGCAGCAGTTGCCCTCACACCGTGTGCTTGCCTCATCTATTGGTGGGACGCTTGTGCAGTCTTTCTGACCACTCTTTGCGGCTGCCTGGATTTTCGGCATTGCCGAGTAAGATTTTCGGATGCTAGGGTTATCTATTTATTGGAGCGGGTCCCGTTGGTGCACTCGACTGTTATACGTTGTTGGGACTAGCTCATTGGTGGAGTCCATTTGTTTTTACCAGGCGCTTTGGATTTGGTGGAGGAACGCCTTCAGATCGTCCCGTGAACAGGCTTGTTATGGTCGTATGATTGTTGAAAGCCGTTGTTATTTTCGGTTAGGTAGCAGGATGTTTCCATTCTTTCCCTGGATCATGTATTCTTTAGCGCCTTCATGGACATGTGTGTGGGTGTGTGCGTGTGCGCGCGTGTGTTGGAAACGTGCATGTGTGTTAGGTGGTCGGTTCTAATGGTTGAGGCCATTTGTCATGGAGAGTGTGGTCGTGTGGCCGGTTCCCATGGCTAAGGGCATTTGCCGTTAGGGGGTGATGTGGTCTAGTTGAAGTCGGTAGGTAAAGTATAGTTTGCTTCCTGTGGGATCGAAAGGGTGGTCGAGGGGGGGTGAATAGACACTAGCAAGGCTCAATTAACAATTTTAAGATTTCACAGATTTTAGACAGATTTTGGCACAAGCAGATAACAATAAGAACACCCTACAAATGCATTTCTAATGTATGGGCAACGGAAAGTAAAGAACATTCACATGCAAGAAAGTAAGAGAGTGGAATTAGGAGAATAGCAAACAAATATTGACACAGAATATTTTTTATCCATGGCGTCGTTAGGTCGTGCTATCATACGTCCAGGTTGGTGGAGGCTTCAACTCAAGGATCTATGATCACGAGGATAACGGTTGCGTGCTTCCATGGAGTGCTTCACCCATGAAGGATCCACGAAGAAGCAACCTTGTCTATTCCATCATGGCTTACGTCCACAAAGGATTAGGCTCACTCGGGGTAGTTCTTCATGAAGTAGACGATATTCTTGCTCTTACAAACTTCCCGGTTTCTCCACACGATTTGGAGACTCCCAAGCACACGTAATTAATCTAGGAGGCACTATCCCCCAAAAGGTAATAGATGGGGTTGTTGATGAAGAACTCCTTGATCTTGTGCTTCAAAATATAGTCACCTCAACCCTTATAGATTTTGGCTTTGGTGTAGGAGAGGATTTGGGTGGAAATCGATTGACGTGGCTACAGATCAAAATTCTATGGTCGAAGTGGAATCAACTTTGATCTCAACACAAGGATGTGAAGCTCTCTCTCAGAAAAATGGATATGTGAAGTGTATGCTTCGCTCTGGTTGCTCTCTGAGTGTTGGGGTATATATAGGCAGCACCTAAAATCCAACCGTTACACACCTTTATGAACTACTCGACGGAACCGGGTGAAACCACTCGATGAGACTAACTAGCACAAAAGGTTTAAATTTTCGACTTTTCGGTGAGACCGGAGGAAACCTTTCGGTAGACCGAGCTGTGCTGACCTAGGCACTTTCAACACTAAACCGATCAGAAGTTTTGATTGAATTTTAGTTGGCAACAGAAGATTGACAAGTGCACTTTGGTGGGATCGAAGGCCAACTCGGTGAGGACGAGATTCTAGGGTTTAGGCAGCAACTATGTCATGAGTATGTTGGTGAATCTAGGTGAATGTATATCGGTGGGACCGAGATTGAATTTAGGGTTTTGACATAGTGGAATATGGGAAAATGTTTGAGGCTTTTAGAGCAATATCTCTGAGCACTTGGGCAGTGAGACCGTTATCATAACCTCATCTCCTTTGAATAATATTGCTTTTCCTACGGACTTCATATTATCTTGGATCACTTAAATATAAAATGAAGAGTCTTGAGGCTTGGCAAACACTTGTCTTCAACATCTTGAGGAGTTCTAATTCACATCCCAAAGGTTTGCCTATGTTGAACTGATCCTGAAAGTACTCAAAGAAAACATTAGTCCAACACCATGTGTGTTGATATGAATTACCAAAACGACCAAGAGAGTGGATGTGCTTTCACTTCCTTTCTTCATTATGTGGTCGGTGGCTGGAAGGTGGAGTGCTCGAGCTTTGGCATCTATAGATCAGAGTCGACTCTGCTATATTCCTCCCGACCTTATGCCTTAAGGGATGCATGAGTGCACCCTATGTGCAGTGTCTACCATTCTTCCAACCGTCTTCTGTCGGAGATGGAGCCCGAGTGGTGGCGGGCAGGTCACCCCAAGTGGTTCTCCCCGGTAGTGATAAACTCGCAGCTATGTAGAGATTATTCTTGGACCCCATTGTAATCTTCTATCTCATTTTAAGGTCCTTTTTACAGAAGTCAAGGATTGCTCTTTTTTACGTCCTCTTTTGAGTTTTATATTACCACTACTTGATCATTAATGAGAAGCCCCGTGTCACCCTACTCGACTTAAAGAAAGATAAACTTGATGATCATCCAGACCAAAAAATGACGCCGGCGTTTGATGCGAACACCTCCCAAATCGAATGAAAATGTTCGCCAATGGGGTTCTATCGATCGAATGAGTCCCACCATGACAAACCTTCACCTACTATGACCCCCAAGCTGGCCCATAGATAGAACACGGAAAAAGGGATAGGCCTAGTTAACTTCTTATTGCAAAAAGGTTACAATCGGGAAAAATGAATATTTACTGACAAAGAAAAGGCAAAGAATATAAATTTACTAAATTGCCATGCTATACTTTGAGAAAATGTCGATGCTCTCATTTAAATATTTACCATGATACTTTCAATAAAATGTGCCATATTATCTTATAGAAAATTCAGAAACCTTGATTTATAAAGCAAAAACATGAATGGACTAAGGGTAATTTAGCAAAAGAATGTTTGTGTAGATTCAATGAAAAGAACCTAAAACTATAAATAAAATAGTCTATTTAAACATGGCAGACTAATGAAAAAAGTTGGTTCCCCTAAAATCATGACAAATTTGTAACAAAAAGAAATATGTACTGTTCACACGTTCTTCCATTGCAAAAATGGTTTGTATTTGTGTGAAGACAGAATTTGCCATGTCAATAAATTTAATAGATGGTAAGTTAAAAAAATTGCCATGGCATGTCAATAAATTTGCCATGTTCCGAAAACGAAAGAAAATAGTTGTTGAACTAGAAAAATTGCCATGTTCTAATTAATAAAATTGTCATGGTCCAAATAATAAATTACCATGATACCTACAAGCAAAATTGTCTATCAGTAAAAAAATTGCAATGTCTAATTAATAAAATTGCCATAGTCCAAATAATGAGATTACTATGCTACCTACAAAACTTACCGTGAGATAATTAATAAAATTTTCATGGTCTACATAATATAATTTCCATGCTGCCGTAAACAACCATTTTTGGAAATTTTTGACATGATCCTTAAACTGTATTTTCCATGGTGCACAAAAAAGACTACGATGATCTATAAACTGAATTTCAATGATACACAAACTAAATGTTCCATGGTGTCATAGAAAAGAATTTTTGCTATGTTGCATAAAGAACAAAATTTGCCATATGTGTGAAGTAAACTTTTCATGACCAGTAAACTACATTTCACATGGTCCATGAACTAATATTGCCATGGTCCATATACTAAAATTTTCCATGATATATAGACTAAATTTGGCATGGTCACATTGAAAAGAATTTTCACTATATTGCAAAATAAAATTACAATGGTCGTCAAATCCCCACGATCCGTAAAACTACATTTGACATGCTCCATTAACTTAAAGCTTGACGAGGTCCCTGTCGATGTCAAAACCGGCGGATCTCGGGTAGGGGGTCCCGATCTGTGCGTCTTAGGCTAATGGTAACAGGAGGCAAGGGACACAATGTTTACCCAGGTTCGGGCCCTCTCGATGGAGGTAAAACCCTACTTCCTGCTTGATTGATATTGATGATATGAGTAGTACAAGAGTTGATCTACCACGAGATAGTAGAGGCGAAACCCTAGAAGCTAGCTTATGATGATTATGATTGTGATCGTCCCTCTAAGGACCAACCTCTCCGGTTTATATAGACACCGGAGAGGGCTAGGGTTTACATGGAGTCGGTTACAAGGAAGGAAATATAATAACCAGATCGCCAAGCTTGTCTTCCACGCAAAAGAGAGTCCCATCCGGACACGGGACGGAGTCTTGAGTCTTGTATCTTCACGCTCCAACAGTCCGGACGAAGCATATAGTCCGGTTGTCCGGATACCCCCTAATCCAGGACTCCCTCAGCAGCCCCTGAACTAGGCTTCAATGATGATGAGTCTGGCGCGCAGTCTTGTCTTTGGCATTGCAAGGTGGGTTCCATCTCCGAATACTCCAAAGTAATCATCGAACACTTGGACCGTGTCCGGATCTGCAAGATGATCCTCATACACCACCGTAGAGGGAATGATATTTCACAAATATAATCTGCTAAGAACTTTAGACAAAGCGACATGATACTACGATCGAGTCATTATTCGAACCATTTTTCCACAACCAGCCTCAGCGCATATCGCGAGGCGGTTTCCTCTGCATGTTTTATGAAAGCAGAGATCGTGTCCCCTTATTGCGGGATTCTCATCAATACGGGTACGAGTAACCCAAACGCACCGCCAATTACGGCGAGTGGAGAACGAGCGGGTTCCACTAGGCAAGTGGGGAGGCGCAAAAGCTTTGCCGCCCCTATAAAGAGATAAGATCTCTCCCTCTCTACCCACACCTTTTCCCCCTGCTAGTCCATTCCCTACGGCTTGAGCCCTAGCACCCAAGTACTCTTCTTCTCCACCGAAGAGAGGTTATCCGAAGATGTCCAGATCTGGAGCAGGAGGCAAATGGATGGCCTCTACCGTCCAGGAGAAGCATATCAAGAGGCTCTGAGAGGCCGGGTACCTGGCCAAAAAGATCGGCCACCGCCTTCCGCCGACGGGACAGATCGTCCCTACTCTGGAGTCTCACGAGAGGGTCGTGTTTCTTCCTCATTTTATCCGCGGGCTCGGGTTTCCCCTCCACCAATTCATTCACGGTATTATGTATTATTACGGGATCGACTTTCATGATCTGTCTCCCAATTCTTTCCTTAACATCTTGACGTTCATCGTCGTGTGTGAGGCTTTTCTCCGAATTTCACCTCACTTCGGCGTGTGGCTGAAGATTTTCAATGTGAAGCCTAAGGTGGTGAGTGGCGAGCACGCCGAGTGCGGCGGCACCATGGTGAGTAAGATGCCCAAGGTCATATGGCCGACGGGCGCCTTCAATGACTCCGTCAAGGAGTGGCAGCAGCATTGGTTCTATATCACCGAACCGCGTGGCAAAAAGTGGGCTGCGGCTCCTGAGTTCAGATCCGGAGCCCCACTGCAGCTCACGTCCTAGCCCAAGAAGGGCCTGAACTGGTCCTCGCCCAATGAGCTGTCACTGCTCCAGACGCGCGTCCAGAGTGTGGTCGACAAGGACGTCAAACTTGTCGACGTAGTCCAGGTGATGTTAGTTCGCCTGGTTCTCCCTTGCCAATGTCGAGCCTGCAATTTGTGGGAATACGACCCAACCAAGCATCAGACCCTTCGGGAGCTCTATGATTCCTCCCACAAGGATATCTGGAAGGTGCTCTTTAAGTCCGGCAAATCATGGCCGGACTCCACCGAGGACCGTGGGTATCAATTGTCTCATTCTGCAAGTTCAGTAAGTTACTGCTATGCTCTTGTCCATCCATGCTTCAGTTGGCATGTCCTGAGGGGGACACTTTTATCATGTTTTACCATAACCCCGGGGATGGATAAAAAAGGTGGAGCGGATACATTGTCCTGCCCCTCTGCCAGAGGAACCGGCCGGACCTCTTCTGACGAAGATGGTGGTCCCAGCGCCTTACGAGGCACCAAAGAAAGAGGCCTCCAAGAAGGCCAAAAAGACCCGGAGTAGCCTCCGTCGCCGCGATGCTTCGGACGCAAAATCCGATGACTCCAGCGACCATCCTTCTTCCGAAGACGAAGAGGAGGAGGCGGAGGAAGACAACCCTCCCGCAGGGGGTGGGAAGAAAAGGACGGCTTCCTCATCCCTGGAGGCCAAATCGCTGAAGAGGGGGAAAGGTTCCCTCCCGGAGGCATCCACCATGGCTGCTGATAGCAGCCCGGAGTGGGATCCTAGGGTCCAGCCCCTCGAAAAGTCGTAAGTATACGAAATCCGAACACGCATATGCATCCGGGGTTGTTTGGGTATAGTAGTTTTAACTATCACCATATTTCGTACAGCCCGACGAGGTCCCACGCCGGACGATCCTCATTGGAGGATTCGCTGAGCTCAGATGCCTCCAGAGGCCCCTTCCCCGAAGCCTAGGCGCAACACCGAGGTATCGTCTAAGCGGGACCTAGACCAGGGGGGCATATCCCTGGGGCCGGACACACAAGAGCACCGACTCCTATGCGTGTCGATGGCGGGGGTGATCTTCAGTCCGGACCCCAGCCGGACACAGTCCTGGAGACCTTTGAAGCTTCGGGATCGGGTAAGCAGCCGCCTTTGGGGGGGCTTGCCTGTTCCGGCAGCTGCCTGTGCCCAAGCAGGGTTGCCGGGCGGCCTATCGACAGCGCTAAGAAGCGCGTCTATCATCGATGAACATCATGCCCTCATGGGCGCAGTGATTGAAAAGATTCAGTCCACTGAGAGCGTACTGAATGAATCATGCCTTAGTCTTATAAAGGGCTTTGAGGTATGTCTTCTAAGAAACCTTTGAGGAATTGTCATGATATGAGTAGTAGCCCCTGATACACTGCCCGGCGAAAGAGAGCCGAACAGGGGATCAAAATTTTCCGTTTTTGCAGGAGACTCAGCTAATGGCGTGTATCCCTTTGTTTGAAAATAGGCATCTGCAGGAACGTCCGTCGCTCATAGTGTGGAGGTGTTCGAACTAAAGCAGCGTCTGGAACGGGCCCAAGGGGAACTTGGCCACGTGAAGAAGTAGTTGGAGGACAAGCAAGGTATGCTGGAACCCTGTGCTAAGTAGAGCACAAATTAGAAGTTGTGCCTAATTAAGATATTTGCATTGTATGCTCTAGGGGCGAGTGCTGAAATTGAGGCACTGAAGAAGGCTGTGGCCGAAGCCGATAATAAGGCCGCCGCCGAACAGGTTCTTCGTGAGAAGCACGAGGCCAGGGTCATTGAAGCTGAGCGAGAGCTCTTGGAGGCCGTGAAGAAAAGCGAGGGCTTGGAGCAGAGTCTAATAGGGAAAGAATCCGAACTCGCACAAGCTCTCCAAGCTGCGGAGGATGCTCGGGAAGAAGCCCAAGGTGCTTTGAGGGACATTCAGGAGGCCCGGAAGGTTGCGGGTGGTAAGGCCTTTTGTATTCATGGCCACTTTTACATAATAATGGGAGGAACTCTAAGCGATAAGATGAATTCTTGTTTTTCCAGGGACGTTTGCAGATCTGCCTCGCAGCATATCAGATGCCGCCCAATTCTACCGGACCGAGGAGAAGAAGTCTGCGGAGAGGGATTTCTGGTCGTAGTATTTGGCGCCGAATTATCCAGTGCCCTTTATCGATCAGCTGAAGCAGCTGGTCGAACTGCACCAGGCGGCCGAACTAGCCATGAAGGACTTGGTTGTCCGGCTGTGGCCCGTGGAGCCAATTCCGAGCAGTTACTTCGGACTCGTGAAGCGGATTGTTGGCGCCTGCCCTCGGCTTGATGTCATTAAGCGATCGGTATGTATAGAGGGTGCGCGCATGGCGTTTGCCCATGCGAAGGTGCATTGGGGGAAGCTTGATGCTGAGAAGCTGATGACTTAGGGGCCGCCGGAGGGTAAGGAGCATCGCAAGCCCGAGTTGTACTATGAAGGTGTACTAAAGGGAGCCCGCCTTGTGGCGGATAAGTGTACCAAAGACATTATATTTCCCTAAAGGCAGTCGTGCCATTCTTTGTAATGTGGGATAATGGCACTTTTATTATTTATTGCCTGTTTTGTTTGAACGTTTGTTCTTCCTGTTCGGCTGTTTATTGTATGTAAATCCTGAGAGTTGGCCAGTCATCGGCTTTTGCCCCCACGTAAAAAAGGTACGGGGGTGTTCGGGACATACCTGAACACGCTTTATCCCATTGTTGGGTCCTTTTAAGGAGGTGTTTCTTACCACGAACCAGGCAATCGTACTATAGGGCTTTATCACTCTCACTTAGCCATAGGAATTCAAGTATGGTGGGCGCAACCCCTAGTGTTCGGAAAGCCGAACTAGGGGCTCTATTGGCGCCTGATCGGAAGACCGATTCGTCGCACTTTGCATTTATAATGGCATTATGCGGAATAAATCTTTAAAGATTTTTATAACCTCTCGAACAGCTGACCAACTCTCGCCGTATCATGACTGTCGGTTTTCGGCTTTCTCTACTGAGGTGCTTGTCCGGAAGAACCGGGACACAATCGCAGTAGTTCTCCCAGTGCTCCTTAGCCGATGGGGCGGAACGTAAGGTACCAAAACATGGGAGCCGGGCAAACCCAACCAATGACCCAAGACATGATTCGGAGCTGATGCATATAGTGCTATAAGTTCGGGGTGCCGAGCGACCGGAAAGGTGGTCGGACTTTATTGTCGTACTATGAGGCCCCTGGCATAATCGGGCATAACACAAGGCATGGGTGCCGTTTGTGACAAAGAGGCGTCGATGAGAAACTACAGCCGGTAAGTGTTATTTAAGTCTACGCATTGTAGTAAAATGACATGTCTATGCATACGAGTGCGGTTTATGCTTATGAAGGGGAGTATTTTGGGCGGAACCTATCGTGGCTGGGCTTGAGGAGGCTGTGTGTGGATCTGAGGTGTATCCGGACTGCCTGCCTTGTGCGTCCGAGCTGATTCCGCGTCGCCCGTCCTGTTCTGCGCCAAAGTTAGTCTGTAAAGACAAATGCTTTAAAGGCAGGTGCATATACCGTTGTGGTTGGACCGCGGGTGCCCCAGCGGAGCCTGGCTGAACCATGCCATAAAGTAGTGCGGATTCCTCAATTGTTGTCCGGGCGTTTGGCTGCCAAATCAAAATTTGATAAACAGGCACGACTCGCTATTCTGGCGGCGGTATGATTTCCACTCTAAGGGTGGGGCTCGACCTTGCCCATAACTGTGACTATGTCACGCGGGACTGGCCTGATGTTCTGCCTCGTTGAATCTAGCCAACATGGTTTGTCCCGGTAGTATGTGGTAATTACTATATAAGGGGATAATGCCGAAGACTTATTCTTCGGTGTGGTATTTGTGTGGTGATCCGAAGACAACCATTAGTATGGTGGGTCAGTTAAAACTTGGCCTTTGCACCTTGCATATTTGAGGAGATGTTATTGATAGTTGTATGCCTGTGGGGGCTCGTGTAAAATGGAGCCCCCAGGCTACTGGGTAGATAGTGAGCGCAATAGAATTGCTATGGCTGGTGTTGTCCGGACGGTCGATGTGATTAGAGACGATCGGCCGTATTTTTGTAATGTGAGGGATCGTCCTCACCATGTTTGACTGGTCCTTTGTTGTTCGAGACCTCCCTTCATTGTTTCCGGCACGAGATCAGCCATTTTGTTTGGAATATCCTGCATTCTATATTGGTATGCTTGGCCGCCCTTCTTGGGGTACCATGAATTTCACATGGTTGATCGAATATGCTGCCTGGGCCGGATGGTCCTGAGCTGTTCTTTTTTCGCTGACCAGACTCGGGACCGCTGAATTCAGCACCAACTTCCCTGACTTGACGTTTATGACTATTGCGCCGAGGCTTGAGGATGCCTCCTCGTGTATCCTTCGTATTGTCTTGGACCGTAATGGTATGTTGACGTTGTTGTGTGTGCCTTAGGTTCTGCTTCTTAGGTTGCGGTAGCAAATTATGCCGTGTGTGCCCTTTGTCAGGGCGATCGAGTCCGTATTCCTCGGTGGCCAGGACCTTGGTCCATCTGTCCACGAGCAAATCTTGGTCAGCTTTAAGTTGCTGTTTCTTCCTTTGCAGGCTCCTTGCAATGGCCATGAGTCGTCGCTTGAAGCGAACTTGTTCCACGGGATCCTCAGGCACGCCGAATTCAGCATCGCCGAGGCTTACCTTGTCTTCGGAGGGGGTTATATAGTTATTCCTCTCCAAGTATCCGACCGTGGCCAGTTTGGTCTGCTTGAAGGCGGGCTGATCAGGGTTGTTTTCATGTTTGGCACTATCCGGATTGTTTTCGTCTCCTGTGCCAGTATCGTTGTGGCGGGGCTTGGAGCAGCGTTGCCGACGTCCATGCTTAGCTTTCTTCCCTGAGGGGTTATCCTCCATTGCCTCATCGCCAATGATTTTCTTCGGATTGTCCACCATATATATATATATCATATGAGGAGGTGGCTGTCCACCGCCCTTTGAGCGGTGGTTCCTGTTCTTCTCCTGCATCATTGTCCATACCGTCGATGTCATCGGAGTCGAAGTCAAGCACGCCGGTTAAGTCCTCGACCGTGGCAATGAAGTGGGTGGTGGGTGGGCAACGAATTCCTTCGTCGCCCGCTTCCCACTCAACCCGGACATAGTTCGGCCAAGAGCCTCCTGTCAAAGAGGGAGACTTTAACGAATTCAGCACGTCGCTGAAGGGCGAGTGCTAGAAGATATCTGTTGCGGTGAACTCCATTGCAGGAGCCCGACCAGATTCGGTCGGCTCAAGGGGGCCGCGCAGACTAGAACCTACAACCAGATATGAATCCGGGGGTCCGGTGTCACACGCTTCTTTGGGGGCAAGGCCTGTGTTCGGCTCTATCGCCGATGAGTGTGCGGCCTGCGGGACGGGGTCCATCCACCCGTCCTTAGGCAACGCGGTCTGCTCCGGATTTAGGTTCGGGGCTACCGCAGGGGCGACATCCCAAGCATTGTCCGACAGTAGGTCTAAGCCATGCTCATCGTGACTGTCCGGCGCTCCTGGCATAGGCCCAAATCCGTTGAAGATCAAGTCTCCGCGGATATCAGCCGTGTAGTTCAGGTTTTCGAACCTGACTTGGTGGCCAGGGGCATAGCTGTCGATCTGCTCCAGTTGGCCAAGCGAATTGGTCCGAAGTGCGAAGCCGCCGAATACGAAGATCTGTCCGGGGAGAAAAGTTTCACCCTGGACTGTGTTGTTGACGATTGAAGGAGCCACCGAGCCTTGCAGCGACGACACGGAGGAACTCTCAATGAAAGCACCAATGTCGGTGTCAAAACTGGCGGATCTCGGGTAGGGGGTCCTGATCTGTGCGTCTTAGGCTAATGGTAACAGGAGGCAAGGGACAAAATGTTTACCCAGGTTCGGGCCCTATTGATGGAGGTAAAACCCTACTTCCTGCTTGATTGATATTGATGATATGAGTAGTATAAGAGTTGATCTACCACAAGATCGTAGAGGCTAAACCCTAGAAGCTAGCCTATGATGATTATGATTGTGATCGTCCCTCTAAGGACCAACCTCTCCGGTTTATATAGACACCGGAGAGGGCTAGGGTTTACATGGAGTCGGTTACAAGGAAGGAAATATAATATCCGGATCGCCAAGCTTGTCTTCCACGCAAAGGAGAGTCTCATCCGGACACGGGACAGAGTCTTGAGTCTTGTATCTTCATGCTCCAACAGTCCGGACGAAGCATATAGTCCGGCTGTCCGGATACCCCCTAATCCAGGACTCCCTCAGTCCCATAAAAAGCATTTTTTTGCCATGTTGCAAATAAAGAAAATTGCCATGATCGACAAATTAAAAAGTTTGCCATGCTATCTTGAAGAAAAGAGTTTGCCATCGGATGCTACACAAAGTAGCCATCATGATATATAAATTTGAACATCAGATTTTATGAGAGCTATTTTGGCCATTGCAAAATTTGGAGACATGCCAAAATTTTGTTTGCTTGAAACAAAGCATGGCAATTGATAGAGTTGTCATGGGTGCAAGGAAAAAATTTACGAATTGTTTCTCTAAAAAAACATGGCAAACTTATAGATTTGCCAAAAAGGTTTAATGTGATAATTTTGCCATGATAGCTACAATAAAATGTTGTTGGAGAGAATTTTCCATGCTACTGGCTGGCATATTCGACTAGAAATGGTGTGGTTGCACGACAATGGCCAATTGACAAAACAAACACAAGTCGATAAAGGCTTCTTCAAAACATTGAGTATATAACATAAGAAAGCTAGCCATTTCATCGAAAAATTCTAGTATACAACCTAAACTAATTCAGTACATAGCATACCCAGGCTAGCCAATTCATTCAAACAATTTCATCACACAACCTAAACTAACTTGCGCTACTTCAAAATTCTGAGAAATCATCAAATCCATCATCATTTATTGCAATGCAATAAGTTAGTTAGTATTAGTAAGCCATGTGAGAGATGGCAAAAGTACCTTTTGTAAGCTGATGCGTGATATTTTGAGTATAATCAAATCATTGCTTAAATCAAATAATCCTAGAATTTTTGAGAAAATCACTCCAATATTGCAAGTAATGACCAATGAATGCGAGATATTGCAAAATCCTTTGTTTAACGTGGTTCCTTGGGAAAAGGGCCCCGACATGAAAGGACATCATCATATATAAGCCAATACGAAGTTTGGTAGAAGAGGCAAGTCAACTGGAGGCGCACCAGGCTCAACATAATGCAAGAAGGCACACGGTATGAGTGCGGCCGCTTCTACTGCCGCTCGTACCACTTGCTGTCTGCTCTAGATGGTCCACTTGACCAACATTTATAAAATGATCAATGCCAGAATATCAACATAGAGAGCAACATTCGCAATATGGAGAACCAGAACCAATTTTACAACCCTAGCCGCCACCATCATCACCACAATCATTCTCTCCAAGTTAGTCATACTTGTAATAAGTTTATCACATCTGACAAACATTGTAAGACATATTATCAATAAACCATTCATCTTCGTGTCCTCTTCAATGAGTTCATCTTGCGATCTGATAGCCATGCATGAGTAATTTGGTAAGGCAATGGGTTGAGGCAATGCCTTGCAACCCGATGTATTTGTGCAACGGATCGTTGGAATGATTTTGTGTATTTGACATTATTTGTATGTATCCAATTGCAACGGAGTTGTCTCTTGTCTTCTTCTCGTTCTAAGGCCCTGCAGGTACCTACGATTCCATAGATCGATCAAGGAGAAGGTAAAGAGTGAGGAGGACGTGGAACGTTATCCCAAGCAATAGTGAGAGAAGGGGTTGGTATGGCAACAGAAACCTATTCATTGGGGACGAATGAGATGTAGTAATTAAATTCCCAATGCTTTGTTTGAATGCTTATTCTTAATAACTGAGGTAAGCCCCTTGCGGTGGTAAGGGCCATTGACTGGACAACTGACTCTTGATGTAGGTCGCGCACCGGTTAATACAAACTTTGAACGCATCCCCCACATCACCGCTTCGCAAGCAAATCATAGCGGTTGTATTCCAAAGCTATGTTTATTATCAAGATGAGATCCCATACACAAATATAAGATCGTGAGAGTAAGACCTCATACACATGTCTGTTTTAATACTAGTGTTTATTTATACCCAAAAATGTTGTTAAAGGTCCGGTGGGAAAACTGGAATTTTAGTAATAACTTGTCAGAGCCTTTATCATAGTGCACATCCTCTCGTGGGTTTGATAACTCATGTCCACTTCTTGGGGAAAAGGCATGCGAACCTTCTTTTATCCAAACTGAATCTCAAAGGGCATCACAAACCATGGCTGCCTGCTAGCCCATTGATGCACATAAGTTGCTGCTAATCCTCGCGAGCTACCATGGTCGGTTGGCGATGCTCACCTTGAACTGCAAAAGAAAGGCGTGTACTCCATCAACAGGACCATACCTCCGTGGGCATCACGTCGATGCGTGACGGAGGCGACGAGATCACATCGAGCAACTTGGGGAAGCCCGGTGCCCCGTAGCAGCGTGTCGAGCTCTACCACCGGCGATGCCGAGCCACCCCCGCACAGCTCCGGCCACCCCCTCTCCAACACACCATCAGCAACCGCCCACGACGTCGTTGCGGTTGACTGCCTTACACTCGAGCCAGACAATACAGACCCGGAGTGCGGCGGCATGTGCCTTGGAGTCGACGAGGAGCACACAAAGGGAGGCGACCTTGATAGTCTCCACGGCGTCGCGGGCGAGCAGCTCTGTCTCCGCCCACGACGTGCGGTGGCTCCCAAATATCTCCGTTGGCCGCACCGCGCACCGATCACCGCGGTAACATCTAGTGCCGTACGCGTTCACCCCCATCTCAATGATGGGACGGGGCCACGGGCTGTGGTGGTGTCGCATGGCGCGGGTACGAATGCTGGAGTGCCGCGACGGGATGGGAGGAAGCTTGGCGGAGGGGGAATGAGATGATTTGGGCAGCGAGGAATGAGAATAGACTAGGAGAGTGCGAGGGGGAGGGCGGGAGAACATTAGTTTGCTCACGTCCCAGCGAATGACTAAAAAATCGGACGTGGCCATATACCTGCGTCAAGATCTGAGCTATAGGATCGAACAGGAGGAGAAACGTCCATCCTGAGACATAAAAAATCAGACATCAAGATTTTAACATTTGGGATCATCTAATGCCGTTGGTTGAGCAATCGCGAAATTTCGGTTAAGCTCAAGGTGAACGTAATTTAGAGCATCTCCAACAGCCGCTCTATTCATAACCCACAAGTATAGGGGATCGCAACAGTTTTCGAGGGTAGAGTATTCAACCCAAATTTATTGATTCGACACAAGGGGAGCCAAAGAATATTCTCAAGTATTAGCAGCTGAGTTGTCAATTCAACCACACCTGGAAACTTAGTATCTACAGCAAAGTGTTTAGTAGCAAAGTAATATGATAGTGGTGGTAACAGTAACAAAAGTAAAGACAGTAAAAGTAATGTTTTTGGTATTTTGTAGTGATTGTAACAGTAGCAACGGAAAAGTAAATAAGTGTAAACTAGTATATGGAAAACTTGTAGGCACCGGATTAGCGATGGATAATTATGCCGGATGTCGTTCATCATGTAGTAGTCATAACATAGGGTGACACAGAACTAGCTCCAGTTCATCAATGTAATGTAGGCATGTATTCCGTATATAGTCATACGTGCTTATGGAAAAGAACTTGCATGACATCTTTTGTCCTACCCTCCCGTGGCAGCGGGGTCCTATTGGAAACTAAGGGATATTAAGGCCTCCTTTTAATAGAGAACCGAAACAAAGCATTAGCACATAGTGAATACATGAACTCCTCAAACTACGGTCATCACCGAGAGTGGTCCCGATTATTGGCACTTCGGGGTTGCCGGATCATAACACATAGTAGGTGACTATAGACTTGCAAGATAGGATCTAGAACACACATATATTCATGAAAACATAATAGGTTCAGATCTGAAATCATGGCACTCGAGCCCTAGTGACAAGCATTAAGCATAGCAAAGTCATAGCAACATCAATCTCAGAACATAATGGATACTAGGGATCAAACCCTAACAAAACTAACTCGATTACATGATAAATCTCATCCAACCCTTCACCGTCCAGCAAGCCTTCGATGCAATTACTCACGCACGGCGGTGAGCATCATGAAATTGGCGATGGAGGATGGTTGATGATGACGACGGCGACGAATCCCCCTCTCTGGAGCCCCGAACGGACTCCAGATCAGCCCTCCTGAGAGAGATTAGGGCTTGGCGGCGGCTCTGTATCATAAAACGTGATGATTTCTTCTCTCTGATTTTTTCTCCCCGAAAGCCAATATATGGAGTTGGAGTTGGCGTCGGAGGGCCACCAGGGGGCCCATGAGGTAGGGGCGCGCGCCCAGGGGGGCGCCCCCCACCCTCGTGAGCAGGGTGTGGGCCCCTGGTCTTCATCTTTTGCGTGGATTTTTCTTTATTTTTTCTAAGGTGTTCCGTGGAGTTTCAGGACATTCCGAGAATTCTTATTTTCTGCACAAAAAACAACACCATGGTAGTTCTGCTGAAAACAGCGTCAGTCCGGGTTAGTTCCATTCAAATCATACAAGTTAGAGTCCAAAACAAGGGCAAAAGTGTTTGGAAAAGTAGATACGACGGAGACGTATCAACTCCCCCAAGCATAAACCCTTGCTTGTCCTCAAGCAATTCAGTTGACAAACTGAAGAGAAAAAGAAAAACTTTTACAAACTCTGTTTGCTCTTATTGTTGTAAACATGAAAAGCCAGCATTCAAGTCTCAACAATTATTATGAACTAACCATACTCACAATGACACGTAGGTCTCACAATTACTCATATCAATAGCATAATCAGCTAGCGAGCCATAATAGCAAAACTCGGATGACAACACTTTCTCAAAATAATCATAACATGATATAACAAAATGGTATCTCGCTAGCCCTTTCTAAGACCGCAAAACATAAATGCAGAGCACCTTTAAAGATAAAGGACTGACTAAACATTGTAATTCATGGTAAAAGAGATCCAATCAAGTCATACCCAATATAAACCAATAATAATGAATGCAAACGACAGTGTGCTCTCCAGCGGGTGCTTTTTAATAAGAAGGGTGATGACTGAACATAAAAGTAAATGGATAGGCCCTTCGCAGAGGGAAGCAGGGATTTGTAGAGGTGCCAGAGCTCGATTTTAAAATAGAGATAAATTATATTTTGAGCGGCATACTTTCATTGTCAACATAACAACTAAAAGACGACGATATCTTCCATGCTAAACTGATTATAGGCGGTTCCCAAACAGAATGGTAAAGTTTATACTCCCCTTCCTCCACAAGCATCAATCCATGGCTTGTTCGAAACAATGAGTGCCTCCAACATTCAACGGGTCCCAAGGGGAGTTTTGTTTGCAGTTATTTTGATTTAGTTTGCACAAAGCATGGGACTGGGCATCCCGGATACCAGCCATTTTCTCGTGAATGAGGAGCGGAGTCCACTCCTCTTGAGAATAACCTGCCTAACACGGAAGATAAGGGCAGCTCTAGTTGACATATGAGCTATTCGAGCATGCAAAACAGAATGTTTATTTGAAGGTTTAGAGTTTGGCACATACAAATTTACTTGGAACGGCAGGTAAATACCGCATATAGGTAGGTATAATGGACTCATATGGAATAACTTTGGGGTTTAAGGAGTTTGGATGCACAAGCAATATTCCCGCTTAGTACAGGTGAAGGCTAGCAAAATACTGGGAAGCGACCAACTGAGAAAGCGACAACAGTTGTAAACACGCATTAAAATTAATTCACACCGAATACAAGCATGAGTAGGATATAATCCACCATGAACATAAATATCATGAAGGCTATGTTGATTGCATTCAACTACATGCGTGAACATGTGCCAAGTCGAGTCTCTCAATGCATTTAAAGGAGGATACCACCCCATCATACCACATCATAATCATTCTAATAGCATGTTGGCACGCAAGGTAAACCATTATAACTCATAGCTGATCAAGCATGGCACAAGCAACTATAATCTCTAAATGTCATTGCAAATATGTTTACTCCAAAGTAGCTGAATCAGGAATGATGAATCATCATATTTACAAAAACAAGAGAGGTCGAGTTCATACCAGCTTTTCTCTTCCCAATAAGTCCATCATATATCATCATCATTGCCTTTCACTTGCACGACCGAACGGTGTGCATAATAATAAGAGTGCACGTGCATTGGACTAAGCTAGAATCTGCAAGCATTCCACTCAAGAGAGAAGACAAGTAATATGGTCTCTAGGTTTAAATAATCAATCATGCATATAAGAGCCACTAAGCATTTTCAATATAGTCTTCTCGACCCCCAAAGAAAGAAAAAGAAATAAAAACTATTTACACGGGAAAGCTCCCAACAAGTAAAAAGAAGAACGGGAAATATTTTTGGGTTTTCTTTTTAATTCTACTACAAGCATGGAAAGTGAACTAACTAATTTTTTTGGTTTTTCTTAAAGTTTATCAAACACACAAGAAGAAAGCAGAAAAAGAAATTTAAACTAGCATGGATAATACAATGAAAGAGTATGAGCACCGACATCTAGCAATGAGTGTGTGTGAACATGAATGTAAAGTCGGTGAGAAATACGTACTCCCCCAAGCTTAGGCTTTTGGCCTAAGTTGGTCTATTGCCAGGGATGGTCTGGCGGATATCCGTAGGTGAAGCTGGGGTCGTAGTATGATGAAGAAGACTCCGGCTGCCACTGGATGGCAGCCTCCTATGAATCCCAAGAATAAACAGATAGTCGTGGAGGCTCATCTTGTGGCTCCGGGGCTGGTGCAGGGTTCCGATAGGCTTGAACAGCCGACCACGGAACGATGTGAGGTTCTGCGAACAAGTTAAACAAAGAAGGAGCAGGCAAGGTGATAGTCTCAGGGTGATGTTTATCAAAGTATAATTTATATTTGAGCTCCCCATCGCGACTCTTAACAAGAAAATCATGCGCTATCATACTCTTGTAATCTAAATAAGCGCGGGGCAGCGCTGTTTCTTCTTTCTCTGCATGCCTAATAGGTATTTCAAAATGTTCAGCTAGGCGTGAAGCATAAATGCCTCCAAAGATGGGGCCCTTAGTACGGTTCAAACTTAACCGTCTAGCAACAATTCCACCCATACTATCAGAGTTATCGTGGTATAAACCATGGAGCAAAATAATAATATCAGGAATGCTAAGGTTCCCACAGTTCCCGCGTCCAATTAAGCAATGACTAGGAAATAAGGCAAAGTAGCGTAAAACAGGATAATGTATGCTAGTGATCCTTCCATCAGAAACCTTCCTGGTTTCTCTCACCGTGATAGTGTTGACAAAAGCTTCTGATTCGTTACGGTGGGGTTCATCTAAGGTGCCCTCAAAGGGTATTCTGCAAACCTCGCAGAATTCTGCTAATGTCATCTCTTTAACAATGTCATATAAATGAAACTCTACTGTTGGAGGTGATTTCTTAGGGAAAAAGTAGAAGTTTTGCACAAAAGTATTTGTGAGTAAGAGATACTGATGACGTTGGTCATTGAGGAAGTTGGTGAGGCCGGCGTTCTCAATCAATAAATAGAAATCCTCATAAATCCCGGCTCTCCTCAAGAAGTCATCGGAATGCCATTCACAAGGCCGGACCTCCGCGGTGCGAGGTAAATTAAATTTGGGCTTCTCCTCTTCTTCCTTTTGTTTTTCCTTAGAGCTTCGGCTCGACGAGCCCCTCAAAAGTCTTTTCATTATTTCTGAAACAATCTGAAATTTTTAGTAACTTCAAATAAAAGTGAACCAACTTCAATAAAATTGATAGCAACAACTCCCACAAGTGCCTAGAGCCTATATCAAACATTGGAACTACTTGGAACCGTATAAATTTGACATGCAAGCTCAAGAACATGGTCACCTATGCAGCACAAATTTGCAAAAATTAAAGCACTAGAACAAAAACTAATTGGACCAATGGAGGAGTCACATACCAAGGAACAATCTCCCCAAGCAGTTTTGCGAAAGGTGCTCTGAGCAAGGAGATCGAAAATCACAGCAACGGGGGCTGGAACTCGTGCTTGAGTTGGTTCGTGTTTGTGTGAGGCAAAGGAAGAAGATGGGTGCAGGAATAAGTGGAGGAGGGCCACCGTGGGCCCACGAGGCAGGGGGGCGCACCCAGGGGGTAGGGCGCGCCCCCCACCCTCATGGCCAGGTGGCAGCTCCCCCCGTGGTAATTTTTGCACAGTAAATTCTCAAATATTCCCGAAAAAATCATATTAAATTGGCATGGCATTCTGAGGACTTTTATTTTCGGGATATTTTTATATTGCACGGATAAGTTAGGAAACAAACAGAAAATTACTATTTTACTTTATTTCTACTAAATAACAGGAAATATAAAGAGGGTACAGAAGGTTGTGCTTCTAGTTTCATCCATCTCGTGATCATCAAAATGAACCCACTAACAAGGTTGATCAAGTCTTGTTAACAAACTCATTCCGAATAATCCCGGAACCGGAGAAATTTCGAATGACACTAAGTTACCTCAACAAGGATATGAAAATCCCCAACAATAAGAATATCATACTTTTTCTTGACAGTAGGGAGAGGAAATTCGAAACCTCCAAATATAATCGATGGAACTTTTCCAATAGAGTTGATACTATAAACTTGAGGTTGTTTCCTCGGAAAATGCACCGTGTGCTCATTGCCATTAACATGAAAAGTGACATTGCCTTTGGTGCAATCAATAACGGCCCCTGCAGTATTAAGGAAAGGTCTTCCAAGAATAATAGACATACTATCATCCTCGGGAATATCAAGAATAACAAAGTCCGTTAAAATAGTAACGTTCGCAACTACAACAGGCACATCCTCACAAATACCGACAGGTATAGCAGTTGATTTATCAGCCATTTGCAAAGATATTTCAGTAGGTGTCAACTTATTCAAGTCAAGTCTACGATATAAAGAGAGAGGCATAACACTAACACCGGCTCCAAGATCACATAAAGCAGTTTTAACATAACTTCTTTTAATGGAGCATGGTATAGTAGGCACTCCAGGATCTCCAAGTTTCTTTGGTATTCCACCCTTAAAACTGTAATTAGAAAGCATCGTGGAAATTTCAGCTTCAGGTATCTTTCTTTAGTTAGTAATAATATCCTTATACTTAGCATAAGGATTTGTTTTGAGCACATCAGTTAATCGCACAAGCAAAAAGATGGGTCTAATCATTTCAGCAAAGCGCTCAAAATCCTCATCATCCTTTTTCTTGGATGGTTTAAGAGGAAAAGGCATGGGTTTCTGAACCCATGGTTCCCTTTCTTTACCATGTTTCCTAGCAACAAAGTCTCTTTTATCATAACGTTGATTCTTTGATTGTGGGTTATTGCTACGTCTCGAGCTTGTGTCGGTTTTCCCCGAAGAGGAGAGGATGATGCAGCACAGTAGCGTAAGTATTTCCCTCAGTTTTTGAGAACCAAGGTATAAATCCAGTAGGAGGTCACGCGCAAGTCCCTCGTACCTGCACAAAACGATAGCTACTCGCAACCAACGCGATTAGGGGTTGTCAATCCCTTCACGGTCACTTACGAGAGTGAGATCTGATAGAGATAATATTTTTGGTATTTTTGGTATAAAGATGCAAAGTAAAAAGTAAAAGCAAAGCAAGTAAATAAAGTGATGGAGATTGATATGATGAGAATAGACCCCGGGGACATAGGTTTCACTAGTGGCTTCTCTCAAGAGCATAAGTATTCTACGGTGGGTGAACAAATCACTATTGAGCAATTGATAGAATTGAGCATAGTTATGAGGTTATCTAGGTATGATCATGTATATAGGCATCACGTCCGTGACAAGTAGACCGAAACGATTCTGCATCTACTACTATTACTCCACTCATCGACCGCTATCCAGCATGCATCTAGAGTATTAAGTTAAAAACAGAGTAACGCCTTAAGCAAGATGACATGATGTAGAGGAATAAATTCATGCAATATGATAAATACCCCATCTTGTTATCGTCGATGGCAACAATACAATACGTGCCTTGCAACTCTTTCTGTCACTGAGTAAGGACACCGCATGATTGAACCCAAAGCCATGCACTTCTCCCATTGCAAGAACTACCAATCTAGTTGGCCAAACCAAATGGATAATTCGAAGAGACTTGCAAAGATAACTCAATCATACATAAAAGAATTCAGAGAAGATTCAAATATTATTCATAGATAAGCTGGATCATAAACTCACATTTCATCGGTCTCAACAAACACACCGCAAAAAGAAGATTACATCGAATAGATCTCAATGAGAGAGGGGGAGAACATTGTATTGAGATCCAAAAAGAGAGAAGAAGCCATCTAGCTACTAGCTATGGACCCGAAGGTCTGAAGTAAACTACTCACACTTCATCGGAGGGGCTATGGTGATGATGTAGAAACCCTCCATGGTAGATGCCCCCTCCGGTGGAGCTACGGAACAGGCCCCAAGATGGGATCTCGTGGATACAGAAGGTTGCGGCGGTGGAATTAGGTTTTTGGCTCCTGTTCTGATCATTCAGGGATACGTAGGTATATATAGGAGGAAGGAGTATGTCGGTGGAGCTCCGAGGGGCCCATGAGGTAGGGGGGCACGCCCAGGGGGGCGCCCTCCAGCCTCGTGACCTCCTCGGAAGCTTCTTGGAGTAGGGTCCAAGTCTCCTGGATCACGTTCGGTTGGAAAATCACGACCCCGAAGGTTTCATTCTGTTTGGACTCCGTTTGATATTTTGTTTCTTCGAAATACTGAAAAAGGCAAAAAACAGCAATTCTGGGCTGGGCCTCCGGTTAATAGGTTAGTCCCAAAAGTAATATAAAAGTGAAAAATAAAGCCCAATATAGTCCAAAATAGTAGATAAAGTAGCATGGAGCAATCCAAAATTATAGATACGTTGGAGACGTATCAGGCATCGCCAAGCTTAATTCCTACTCGTCCTCGAGTAGGTAAATGATAAAAAAAGAATTTTTGATGCGGAGTGATACTTTGGCATAATTTCAATGTAAATCTTCTTAATCATGGTATGAATATTCAGATCCGAAAGATTCAAGACAAAAGTTCATATTGACATAGAAATAATAATACTTCAAGCATACTAATCAAAGCAATCATGTCTTCTCAAAATAGCATGGCAAAAGAAAGTTCATCCCTACATAATCATATAGTTAGGCTATGCTTCATTTTCGTCACACAAAGATGTTCCCAACTTCTATACCCTCGATGACAAGCCAAGCAATTGTTTCATATTTAAATAACCTCAAACTTTTTCAACCTTCACGCAATACATGAGCGTGAGCCATGGATATAGCACTATGGGTGGAATAGAATATGATGATGGGGATTGTGTGGAGAAGACAAAAAAGGAGAAGGTCTCACATCAACGAGGCTAATCAATGAGCTATGGAGATGCCCATCGATTGATGTTAATGCAAGGAGTAGGGATTGCCATGCAACGGATGCACTAGAGCTATGAATGTTCAACAAAAGAAAAACTAGTGGGTGTGCATCCAACTTGCTTGCTCATGAAGACCTAGGGCATTTTGAGGAAGCCCATCGTAGGAATATACAAGCCAAGTTCTATAATGAAAAAAAAATCCCACTAGTATGAACAAGACAACTTATGAGACTCACTATATGAAAAACCTGGTGCTACTTTGAAGCACAATATATGAGACTCACTACATGAAGAACAAGGTGCTACTTTGAAGCACAAGTGTGGAAAAAGAGATAGTAGCATTGCCCTTTTTATATTTTTTTTGGGCCTTTTCTTTTTGGCCTTTCTCTTTTTTTGGGGGGCAATGCTCTAATAATGATGATCATCACACTTCTATTGATTACAACATAAGGATCACAACTCGATACTAGAACAAGATATGACTCTATGAATGCCTCCGGCGGTGTACCGGGATAGTGCAATAAATCAGGAGTGACATGTATGGAAAATAATGCATGGTGGCTTTGCCACAAATACGATGTCAACTACAAGATCATGCAATGGCAATATGACAAAAGTAATGCATGTCACGATGATGATGGTGGAAGTTGCATGGCAATATATCTCGGAATGGCTATGGAAATGCCATGATAGGTAGGTATGGTGGCTGTTTTGAGGAAGATAAAAGGAGGTTTATGTGTGATAGAGCGTATCATATCACGGGGTTTGGATGCACCGGCGAAGTTTGCGCCAACTCTCAAGGTGAGAAAGGGCAATGCACGGTACCGAAGAGGCTAGCAAAGGCGGAAAGGTGAGAGTGTGTATAATCCATGGACTCAACATTAGTCAAAAGAACTCATATACTTGTTGCAAAAATTTAGAAGTCATCAAAAATTCAAATAATGAACTCATTCTTTATTTATATTGGTGTTAAACCTAATGTATTCCAACTTCTCTATGGTTTATAAACTAATTTACTAGCCATAGATTCATCAAAATAAGCAAACAACACACGAAAAACAGAATCTGTCAAAAACAGAACAGTCTGTAGCAATCTGTAACTAACGGAAACTTATGGAACTCTAACAATTCTACCAAAATAGGAAGTCCTGGACAATTTTCTTATTGATCAGCAGAAAAAAGAATCAACGCAAAAGCACGTTCCTGTGATTTAGCATAACTAAATTCGTGCGCGCAAAGTTTTTGTTTTTCAGCAGAATCAAATCAACTATCATCGTATGTTATCCTATAGGTCCTACTTGGCACAAACACTAATTAAAACATAAAACCACATCCAAACAGAAGGTAGATGGATTATTTATTACTAAACAGAATCAAAAACAAAAAACACAAAATAAAATTGGGTTGCCTCCCAACAAGCGCTATCGTTTAACGCCCCTAGCTAGGCATTGATAATTTTAACGATGCTCACATCAAAGACAAGAATCAAAGCACAAAGAGAGCATCATGAAACACGTGACAAACACATCTAAGTCTAACATACTTCCTATGCATAGGCATCTTATAGGCAAACAAATTATCATAGCAAGCAAAAACTAGCATATGCAAGGAAGCGGAAAGAAACAATAGCAATCTCAACATAACGAGAGGTAATTTATTATCATGAAAAATTTTACAACCATATTTTCTTCTCTTATAATAGTTACATGTAGGATCATAAGAAAATTCAACAATATAGCTATCACATAACATATTCTCAACACGATCCACATGCATTCGAAGTTGACACTCTTCCAAAATAGTGGGATTATCATTAACTAAAGTCATGACCTCTCCAAACCCACTTTTATCAAAAAAAATCATAAGATTGAATATTCTCCAAATATGTGGGATCTAAAGTTGACACTCTTCCAAACCAACTTTCAATATTATTGCAAACAATATTATCAATCTCATATTCATCATGGGGATTAAATAAATTTTCAAGATCATAAGAAAAATCACCCCAATCATGATAATTGCCACAAATAGTGGACACAACAAAACGAGCATCCCCAAGCTTAGGGTTTTGCATATTATTAGCATAATTGACATCAAGAGGATTTATAGTAAAATCATTGCAATCATGCTTTTCATCAAAGGAACTATCAAGTATGGGCGCAATAGCAACAATCTCATGTTTAACATAAGGAACTATAGCAAATTCATCTTCATAAATATTGGCATCATGGCCACAAGGATAGCAAGCATCATGTTCATCAAGGGATATTTCAATCAAATCATCGAAATCATCATTATCTATAGATTCATGCATATCATTATTTCCTTCCAAACCAGCGGTCATTCTCTCAATAAATTCTTTGACACAAACATTATGAGCATAGTTTTCATAGCAATATTTAAGTATGTCAAAGTTTTCATATTCGTAGAGAGTAATATCATACTTTTCAATCAAAGAAGCAACTTCATAAGCACCCTTAAAAGCAACAAATTCTTCAATTTGTTCGATATCATAGTAACTGTAAACACCCTTTGCATAAGAAGATAAGATTTCATTTTCATTAAACTCACATAGGTAAGGAAGGTGTTTTTTAGGGTTCTTAGAGCAACAAGTAAAATCATAAATTTCACAAAGATTCCAAGCATAACACAACAATCTGTTTATTTGACTCCATAAGAGTCTCCCTTTTTCAGACAAACGGTGACGCACATAATGAGCATGCTCATCTAAAGATTTCCCATCAACTAGGCTAGTTGGGGTTTCAGCACGAGCGCATAAGGATCGAAGATGATCCAAGTAGAACACTTTAAATGGATCCATATCAATAGATTTTCAGCGAGCGAAGATGCAAGCATATAGAAGGCACAAAGAAACACACACAAAGATACATACGGGAAGAAGGCGAACGGGAAAGAGAGGAGGAGATTGGGAAAGAGAGGGCGAATAAAACAGCAAGGGTGAAGTGGGGGAGAGGAAAACGAGAAGCAAATGGCAAATAATGTAATGAGAGAGATAGGGATTGTGATGGGTACTTGGTATGTTGACTTTTGCGTAAGCCTCCCCGGCAACGGCGCCCGAAATCCTTCTTGCCACGTCTCGAGCTTGCGTTGGTTTTCCCCGAAGAGGAGAGGATGATGAAGCACAGTAGCGTAAGTATTTCCCTCAGTTTTTGAGAACCAAGGTATCAATCCAGTAGGAGGTCACGCGCAAGTCCCTCGTACCTGCACAAAACGATAGCTACTCGCAACCAACGCGATTAGGGGTTGTCAATCCCTTCACGGTCACTTACGTGTAACATCCCAAATTTTCAATTTGGAATGTTATACATAGATCATCATTGCATATCATAGTTTTGTTACATTGTTGGCTCGATCTTAGAAATTCTACGCAACTCAAGGACCCACGGAGAGAGTTGGGGATTTCGTTATTTTCATATTTGAGTTTTTCTCAAATTTTGAAAATAGGATCATCTGATTTTATTTACTTTATCTTCAATTATTTCTACTACCAAAATTTCAGAGAGGGAATAAAATGACTTTCCCAAAATAAAGAAATAATGAAGATTTAATAAAAAAAATCAAATAAGATTTATTTTGGAGTTTTTCGCCTTTTATTTGAATTTAGGAAAAATGCGTGTTTTTCAAAATTGCATTTAGGCCCCAAATAAATGTTCATCTTGTCCGTCTTGATTTTAGAAGCCGGAGAAAATTTATTTCGGGATTTTTGGAGTCCGTTTAGTATTTCTTTTTATTTTTCTTCTGCGCGGAATTATTAAAAAAAACGCGAACCGCCTCTGGGCCGTGCCCGAGCGGGACTCCGCTCGGGGGGCACTATATAAAGCGCCACCCCGGCGCCCCCAGGCCCGTCAGCCGCCCCGCCCCAGGCCCAAGTCGCCGCCGCCGCCAGCCCAGCCGCCACCCGCGCCCAAACCCTAACCCTAAACGCCGTCGCCGCCAGATCCGCCGCCGCCACCGGCGCCAGCCGCCCGCCGCCGCCGGAGCGTCGCCGGACTTCGCCGCTGCCGCCGTCGAGGTTTGCCACCGCCTCGATCCGCGTGCCGCCGTTTTTTTTATAAAAACCGAGCGGTTTTTCTTCGGTTTTTTTTTGTTTTTCGTTAGATCAGTTTTTCTTTTGGTTCGGTTAATTAGCGAGCGTTCGCTCGTTGTTCGTTTTAACGAACGTGTTCGTCAGATTAGTTTAGTTAACGAACGTTCGTTCGTTAACCCGTTCGTCGTTTTTCTTTTTCTCGGATTTAATCCGCGATTTTTCTGATCGCGATTCCTGATTCGATTTTCGTTTTAGTATAGCTTTTCGCTCGTTTATCGGAATCAGGTGATTTAAGCGCTTGGAGTTTTGTCTCAAAACCCTCTTTCCAAATAATCTACTTAAACAAGTTTTTTCTTCTGTAAAATTTGACTTAGATCCAGATTAATAAAACGAAGCTGTTTTCTTTCGCCATTTAACTTTCGTTGCTTTGTTTGATTTGTTTCTTATTGCAAACCGGAGTTCTTAAGTTGAACATTCTGGTTAGATCTTTTATTTCGAGCTTTACCTGTGCATTAGATGAGTACTTATTGTATGCTTGTTTGTTTGTCTGCGATAGAATACCCGGAGTGCGCCACCTGTTACTTCGAGTCTCTAGGTTTCGCGGATCATCAGCAAGGCAAGTAACACTTTGATCATACCTTTTGTACTACCCAGTTTTATGCATTAGATCAATCCTCAAACATTGCATGATTAGGATCTAATTAAATTGTTGGTTGGGAAGTAGATGAGGTAGTACCTATTACCTGTTTTATTATCAAACCTTTGGGAGTTACTTCTACGTTTACTTATTATGCCATGCTATGCTAGTAGACGTGGATTGGATGAGTGAATTTCCATCACAGATGTGAGATTGTTAATTAATGGTTTATTTAAGGTGGCAACTTAAATACACATCTGGGTGGATTGAGGCATCTGGTTTCTATCAGGACTTGCCTGTATTTCTTCGGACCGCCACCCAGGCTCAAAGGGATCATGAGATTATTCAAACTAGAAACTTTCGTGTGCAGCCACATGCTATTATGGGCTCTAGCATAGTTGACTAAGTTGTGCGAACTCTTACGGGGTGGACTAGCAAATGTAGGGGATGTAGGTTGGTACAGTCTACCCCTTACGTAAGGTGCAAGCGCTTCTGAAAGACTATGTCTCGGTCATCCGTTTCTCAAACACCATGTAGTGCGAGAAACCAAACGGAGGAGATCGAGTCATGTGGGGAAAAGTGCGCAAACCTCTGCAGAGTGTATAAACTAATCATGGTTAGCCGTGTCCCCGGTTATGGACATCTTAAGTATCTAGTACTTGGATATCATGTGAATCTCATCATGTTACTTCTAAATTAATATTGTTGGGATGTTAACGAGTACTTTTAATTGGGATTGAGAATGCTGTCAACCATTCTCAATGTTTAACAACCACCATGATAGTTAAATAAATTTATTCCTTTGCAGTAGGGAAAAATTGGCTTTATGCAAAACTGTAACCATAGAGCTTTTCCACCAGCCATATATGCATGTAGTATAGCTTATGTGTTACTTTGCCAGCATATTCCATGTGCTGACCCATTTTCGGGCTGCAACGTTTCATGTTGCAGACTTTTCAGACGACGAGTAAGATGCTTTTAGGTCGTGGTTCTATACTCAGTGATGCCGTTGGAGTTGATGGACTCGCTTATCTTCCAAGCCTTCCGTTGTTATCGATTTTAGATGGCCTTAAGCCATATTTATTTCAATAAGTTCTCTCTTGAGACATTCGATGTAATAAGTGTGTGATTGCTACTCTCTTATAAATCCTCCAAGTACTGTGTGGTGTCAGCATTACTGATCGAGGGATGACACTGAGCACAGAGATCAAACTGTTTGAGGTCTGGTCGCTACATTACGAGAGTGAGATCTGATAGAGATAATTTTTTTGGTATTTTTGGTATAAAGATGCAAAGTAAAAAGTAAAAGCAAAGCAAGTAAATAAAGTGATGGAGATTGATATGATGAGAATAGACCCGGGGGCCATAGGTTTCACTAGTGGATTCTCTCAAGAGCATAAGTATTCTACGGTGGGTGAACAAATTACTGTTGAGCAATTGATAGAATTGAGCATAGTTATGAGGTTATCTAGGTATGATCATGTATATAGGCATCACGTCCGTGACAAGTAGACCGAAACGATTCTGCATCTACTACTATTACTCCACTCATCGACCGCTATCCAGCATGCATCTAGAGTATTAAGTTAAAAACAGAGTAACGCCTTAAGCAAGATGACATGATGTAGAGGAATAAATTCATGCAATATGATAAATACCCCATCTTGTTATCCTCGATGGCAACAATACAATACGTGCCTTGCAACTCTTTCTGTCACTGAGTAAGGACACCGCAAGATTGAACCCAAAGCCATGCACTTCTCCCATTGCAAGAACTACCAATCTAGTTGGCCAAACCAGATGGATAATTCGAAGAGACTTGCAAAGATAACTCAATCATACATAAAAGAATTTAGAGAAGATTCAAATATTATTCATAGATAAGCTGGATCATAAACCCCCAATTCATCGGTCTCAACAAACACACCCCAAAAAGAAGATTACATCGAATAGATCTCCACAAGAGAGGGGGAGAACATTGTATTGAGATCCAAAAAGAGAGAAGAAGCCATCTAGCTACTAGCTATGGACCCGAAGGTCTGAAGTAAACTACTCACACTTCATCGGAGGGGCTATGGTGATGATGTAGAAGCCCTCCGTGGTAGATGCCCCCTCCGGCGGAGCCCCGGAACAGGCCCCAAGATGGGATCTCGTGGATACAGAAGGTTGCGATAGTGGAATTAGGTTTTTGGCTCCTGTTCTGATTGTTCGGGGATACGTAGGTATATATAGGAGGAAGGAGTACGTCGGTGGAGCTCCGAGGGGCCCATGAGGTAGGGGGGCGTGCCCAGGGGGCGCGCCCTCCACCCTCGTGACCTCCTCGGAAGCTTCTTGGAGTAGGGTCCAAGTCTCCTGGATCACGTTCGGTTGGAAAATCACGATCCCGAAGGTTTCATTCCGTTTGGACTCCGTTTGATATTTTGTTTCTTCGAAATACTAAAAAAGGCAAAAAACAGCAATTCTAGGCTGGGCCTCCGGTTAGTAGGTTAGTCCCAAAAGTAATATAAAAGTGAAAAATAAAGCCCAATATAGTCCAAAACAGTAGATAAAGTAGCATGGAGCAATCAAAAATTATAGATACGTTGGAGACGTATCAGTTATCAAGATCAACAACAGGTTCAACTTCTACATCATTATCATTACTAGGTTGAGCATCAACATGAGCATTATCATTAACATTATCACTAGGTTCATGTTCATCACCTGATTGTGTTTCAGCATCAGAAACAGAGACATCATTTGGATTCTCAGGTGGTTCGGCGATAGGTTCACTAGAAGTTTGCAAAGTTCTATCATTTTTCTTTTTCTTCCTCTTAGAAGAACTAGGTATATCAATATTGTTTCTCTGAGAATCTTGCTCAATTCTCTTAGGGTGGCCTTCAGGATACAAAGGTTCCTGCGTCATTCTACCAGTTCTAGTAGCCACTCTAACAGCATAATCATTTTTCTTACTATTCATTTCATTAAGCACTTCTTTCTAAGCTTTAAGTACTTGTTCTACTTGAGTGGTAACCATAGAAGCATGCTTGCTAACAAGTTTAAGTTCACCTCTAATATCAGCCATATACTCACCCAAGCGTTAAACATAAAGGCATTCTGTTTTAATTGTCTACCAAAATAAGCATTAAAATCATCTTGCTTAAACATAAAGTCATCAAACTCATCCAAGCACTGACTAGCAATTTTAGTAGGAGGGACTTCAACTTTATCATATCTATAGAGAGAATTTAGCTTTACTACCTGTGTCGGGATATCGGGAGGTTCTTCATTAAATAAGTAATTGAGATCATATACTTCTTCAACAGGGAGTAAATTAAGACCATGTATTTCTTCAATAGGAGGTAAATTCTTAACATCTTCAGCTTTAATACCTTTTTCTTTCATAGATTTCTTTGCCTCTTGCATATCTTCGGGACTGAGAAATAGAACACCTCTCTTCTTTGGAGTTGGTTTAGGAATAGGCTCACTAATTGGCTCAGGAACTGGCTCAGGAGGTAGCTCGGGAAGTGCCCAATTATTTTCATTGGCCAACATATTATTCAATAGAATTTTAGCGTCATCTGGTGTTCTTTCCCTGAAAAGAGAACCAACACAACTATCCAGGTAATCTCTGGAAGCATCAGTTAGTCCATTATAAAAGATATCAAATATTTCAGGTTTCTTAAGAGGATGATCAGGCAAAGCATTAAGTAACTTGAGAAGCCTCCCCCAAGCTTGTGGGAGACTCTCTTCTTCAATTTGCACAAAATTGTATATTTCCCTCAAAGCAGCTTGTTTCGTATGAGCGGGGAAATATTTAGCAGAGAAGTGTTATATCATATCCTGGGGACTTTGCACACAACCAGGGTCAAGAGAATTATACCAAATCTTAGCATCACCCTTTAATGAGAACGGAAATATCTTAAGTAAATAAAGGTAGCGCGATCTCTCATTATTAGTAAACAGGGCAGCTATATCATTTAACTTAGTAAGATGTGCCACAACAGTTTCAGATTCATAGCCATAAAAAGGATCAGATTCAACCAACATAATTATATCTGGATCAACAGAAAAATCATAATAATCCTGATCAGGCAAACAGATAGGCGAAGTAGCAAAAGCAGGGTCGGGTTTCATTCTACCTCTAAAAGATTCTTTACTCCATTTAACTAGCAAACTCTTACGTTCATGTTCATCCTGGCAAGCAAGAATAGCTTCAGAAGATTCAGCATTAAAAAGATAACCCTCAGGAATAGCAGGCATAGGTTCATCATCACTAACATCATCGTGTTCAGGTTCAATAATTTCTCTTTCTCTAGACCTAGCAATTTGCTCATCAAGAAATTCACCAAGTGGCACAGTAGTATCAAGCATAGAAGTAGTTTCATCATAAGTATCATGCATAGCAGAAGTGGCATCATCAATAACATGCGACATATCAGAATCAATAGCAGTAGTAGGTTTAGGTGTCGCAAACTTACTCATAATAGAAGGAGAATCTAGTGCAAGGCTAGATGGCAGTTCCTTACCTCCCCTCGTAGTTGAGGGCAAAATAGTAGTTCGATCATCTTTCAAGTTCTTCATAGTGTCCAGCAGATATAAATCCCAAGTGACTCAAAGAATAGAGCTATGCTCCCCGGCAACGGTGCCAGAAAATAGTCTTGATAACCCACAAGTATAGGGGATCGCAACAGTTTTCGAGGGTAGAGTATTCAACCCAAATTTATTGATTCGACACAAGGGGAGCCAAAGAATATTCTCAAGTATTAGAAGCTGAGTTGTCAATTCAACCACACCTGGAAACTTAGTATCTGCAGCAAAGTGTTTAGTAGCAAAGTAATATGATAGTGGTGGTAACGGTAACAAAAGTAAAGACAGTAAAAGTAATGTTTTTGGTATTTTGTAGTGATTGTAACAGTAGCAACGGAAAAGTAAATAAGTGTAAACCAGTATATGGAAAACTCGTAGGCACCGGATTAGTGATGGATAATTATGCCGGATGTGGTTCATCATGTAGCAGTCATAACATAGGGTGACACAGAACTAGCTCCAGTTCATCAATGTAATGTAGGCATGTATTCCGTATATAGTCATACGTGCTTATGGAAAAGAACTTGCATGGCATCTTTTGTCCTACCCTCCCATGGCAGCGGGGTCCTATTGGAAACTAAGGGATATTAAGGCCTCCTTTTAATAGAGAACCGGAACAAAGCATTAGCACATAGTGAATACATGAACTCCTCAAACTACAGTCATCACCGGGAGTGGTCCCGATTATTGTCACTTTGGGGTTGCCGGATCATAACACATAGTAGGTGACTATAGACTTGCAAGATAGGATCTAGAACACACACATATTCATGAAAACATAATAGGTTCAGATCTGAAATCATGGCACTCTGGCCCTAGTGATAAGCATTAAGCATAGCAAAGTCATAGCAACATCAATCTCAAAACATAATGGATACTAGGGATCAAACCCTAACAAAACTAACTCGATTACATAATAAATCTCATCCAACCCATCACCGTCCAGCAAGCCTACGATGCAATTACTCACGCACGGCGGTGAGCATCATGAAATTGGTGATGGAGGATGGTTGATGATGACGACGACGACGAATCCCCCTCTCCGGAGCCCCGAACGGACTCCAGATCAGCCCTCCCGAGAGAGATTAGGGCTTGGCGGCGGCTCTATATCGTAAAACGTGATAATTTCTTCTCTCTGATTTTTTTCTCCCCAAAAACCAATATATGGAGTTGGAGTTGGCGTCGGAGGGCCACCAGGGGGCCCACGAGGTAGGGGGCGCGCCCAGGGGGGGCGCCCCCCACCCTCATGAGCAGGGTGTGGGCCCCCTGGTCTTCATCTTTTGCGTGGATTTTTCTTTATTTTTTCTAAGGTGTTCCATGGAGTTTCAGGACATTCCGAGAGTTTTTATTTTCTGCACAAAAAACAACACCATGGCAGTTCTGCTGAAAACAGCGTCAGTCCGGGTTAGTTCCATTCAAATCATACAAGTTAGAGTCCAAAACAAGGGCAAAAGTGTTTGGAAAAGTAGATACGACGGAGACGTATCATCTATAAACGCGCCGCACGGAAAAGGTAGTGGTTTTAGCGCGCGCGCTACCGTTACCGGCGCTCCAGCGGACGCATAAAAACCGCGCGCACGGCATATGTAATTCAGCACGCGGGCGGAAACACCATCGTGCGCCGCTTATTTGCTGTGCCGGATCCCACGCGCTGGACTCTCGAGCGCTCGCGCGCAATTGCACCTACCCATCCAGCCGCGCCGCCGCCCGCGCCACCTCATTTTTCCGGCGAACATTCTGGAACTTCCCTAGTCTCTTCTCGTGCGGCCGCGGCTTCCTCCCTCTCTCTCTCTCTGGTCAGCACCGCCCGTCGCGCGTGCCAGTCTCCGACGAACCACGCCCGTCCGCCCACCGCCGCTTGGCGCCCGCAAGGTGTTCGACAAAAGGCCCGCAAGGTATGTATTGCTTCGAACTTCCACATTTTTGTATTAAATTTGGTGCATGTTGTTTATAGCCTAGTTTTGAACATTTTAGATGAGTTCGTCATATGATTCTTCCGAAGAAGAATTTGATATGTGAAAGGATCGAGAAGAGGCGTCTAGAGGGGGGGTGATTAGACACTAAGTACCAAAAGTTGCAGTTTTTAACTTCTTTAAGTTTAAGTGGAGTTTTGGCACAATTTTAATACCCACAATACATAAACAAGCAAGCATGCAAAGAGTATATGAGCAGCGGAAAGTAAAGCATGCAACTTGCAAGAATGTAAAGGGAAGGGTTTGGAGAATTCAAACGCAATTGGAGACACGGATGTTTTTGTCGTGGTTCTGATAAGTGGTGCTATCGTACATCCACGTTGATGGAGACTTCAACCAACAAAGGGTAACGGCTGCGCGAGTCCACGGAGGGCTCCACCCACGAAGGGTCCATGAAGAAGCAACCTTGTCTATCCCATCATGGTCGTCGCCCATGAAGGACTTGCCTCACTAGCGGTAGATCTTCACGAAGTAGGCGATCTCCTTGCCCTTACAAACTCCTTGGTTCAACTCCACAATCTTGTCGGAGGCTCCCAAGTGACACCTAGCCAATCTAGGAGACACCACTCTCCAAGAAGTAACAAATGGTGTGTTGATGATGAACTCCTTGCTCTTGTGCTTCAAATGATAGTCTCCCCAACACTCAACTCTCTCTCACAGGATTTGGATTTGGTGGAAAGAAGATTTGAGTGGAAAGCAACATTGGGAAGGCTAGAGATCAAGATTCATATGGTAGGAATGGAATATCTTGGTCTCAACACAAGTGTAGGTGGTTCTCTCTCAAAAAATGTATGGTGGAAGTGTAGGTTCGTTCTGATGGCTCTCTCCATGAATGAAGAGTGGGTGGAGGGGTATATATAGCCTCCACATAAAATCTAACCATTACACACAACTTGCCAATCTCGGTGGGACCGAATTGAGAAACTCAGTCGGACCGATTCAGCAAATCTAGTGACCGTTAGGATTTTCGGTGGGACCAACATGCAACTCGGTAGGACCGATATGGTTAGGGTTAGGGCATAACATAATCTCAGTGAGACCGATTACACAAACTCAGTGAGGCCGATTTTGGTAATAAGCTAACCAGAGAGTTGGTCAGGCAAACTCGGTGGGACCGATTCGCTAATCTCAGTTGGACCGAAATGTTACAAAGAGGAACAGAGAGTTTGCATTGTAATCTCGGTAGTACAGATTACTCAAACTCGGTGAGACCAATTTCCGTAATGGACATACACAGAGAGATTACAATCCCATCTCGGTGAGACCGAGATCCCTATCGATGAGACCGATTTGCCTAGGGTTTGTAGCCGTGGCTAAGACAACTGAACTCGATGGCGCCAGATAGAAAGAGTCGATAGGGCCGAGTTAGACTTTTTGGTTTAGGACATATGTGGATGTGAGAAAGTAGTTGAGGGCTTTGGAGCATATCACTAAGCACTTTGAGCAAGCAAGCCATTAAGCAACACCTCATCCCTCCTTGATAGTATTGGCTTTTCCTATAGACTCAACGTGATCTTGGATCACTAAAATATAAAATGTAGAGTCTTGTGCTTGAAGCTTGAGCCAATCCTCTGTCTTTAGCATCTTGAAGGGGTTCCACATCCACTAGTCCATGCCACTTCATTTGTTGAACTCATCTGAAACATACTAGGTAAAAGTGTTAGTCCAACAAGAGATATGTTGACATTAATTACCAAAACCACCCAGGGAGCACTTGTGCTTTAAATCTCCCCCTTTTTGGTAATTGATGACAACATACATCAAAGCTTTAAATAAAGATGTAGAGAATAACAAGTAAAGCTTTGGAAAGACATGTAACAAGCATAGGCTCCCCCTACATGTATGCAATCATGTGAATATGGAATATAAGAACATGTGAATGCATAGACATGATAGAGTAAGCAATGTGTTACATGTATCTTGGCTATATGCATCAGAGCAAAAGATGTGAATGTGGGAAATGTACCTTCATGCTCATGAGTCCTTCTTGCAAACAGTATGTACATCAACAAGAATTTCTCATACACATGACTGTGATGGATATACTTACCTTATGGTCTTGAGTTGGCTTAGGATGGAATGAACCTACGTAAACAAGGTTAGATAACACAGATACACATGCTGGCCAGAGCAAACAAAAGAAACCACAAGAGTACCAAGACTGGGATGACATGTAGAGTGAGTACTAAGTACCACATTGGATATAGACATGTCCCCAAAGGTAAAGATATGCAATGAATTTAAGGATTTCCTTCCCTTAGATGTCTTGCTCCCCCTGAATCTAGCATGGGATACTGGGAGAAGATAGGGAACAGAAAATCAGAGCAAAATCAGAGCTCAAAGAAAATAAACAGAGCTGATGCAAATAAGCACATATGAACATGTCTTTCCCCTCAAGAAGACATGTAGCGTCTCTCCTCTTGAATACCAAGCATCTGGGATCCTTGAAGATTACTCTCTCCTTGAGTATTCTCTCCCCCTAGAGATATGATTAAGCTTTGATGTGATCTCTATCTCCCCCTTTGACATCAATTTCCAAGAAGGGTCTTCTAGAATTTGTTGTGAATGGGTTTGGTCCTTGAGTCACAGAACAAAGCATGAAGTTGAATGTGATGCTGGTCGAGGACAAGATTCATTGAGTGGAGCTGGATCAAAAGTAATGCAGGAACAAATGGCAAAATGTCTTTCCTGTAGTGAAATCGGTGGCTCCGAGTGGTATGCTTCGGTTGCACCGAAAGAATTCGGTTGGACCGAAAACAAGAGACCGGTGTGACCGAGTTCATCACACAGAAAACACTTGTCACCTCAGCTCACTAGACAAATAAGATCTCACAAGGATTTGCAAGGAATTAACTAAAGGATTTGCAATGAATTGGACGCAGGGAATGCTGAACAAATAGAAAAGAAAAGAAATCTAGATGAAGTTTTTTTAAGGGAAACAAATATGCATGAGACAAATGCAAGTGCACAGAAAAGAACACAAGAGAACTTCATCTAGAATTGGTCCGCGACAAAGTCACCTATGTTAGAGTATATTGACTTAGGAGTCAAGTGAGATCACTTGATCATAGGTCACACTCATCGTTTAAGCTCAAAATGGGGTTACCATTTTGCGTTTAAGCATCTTCATGTATTCACATCTTGTCGAGTTGCTTTGACTCATGACTTGGAGTAAAGCTTCTCTAAGATGGAATAACATACCTTGGGTGGTGGTGTTGATCATGATCATGTAGTTGAACTTGTGTGGGTTGCTCAAGGTTGATGTAGCTCATCAAGAGTTGGGAGCACCACTTGGAATTTGAGTTCATCTACCTACATGGGTTAGTTTTTGCAAGGAAGAGCACTTGTGTATCCAAAATGACAATCATGAATTTCAATAATAAATTTGTCAAAGGATATGTTTGAATGGTTCCTTGCTTCCTTGTCTTCAACCACCGTTGTGTAGAGACTTGGTGATGTAGAGATTGCTCAAGATGTGAGTGAGTTGCAATCTCATAGACTTAGATTCATACAAGTACCTACTAGGGTTATATAACATGCAAGGTGCAAATATATCCAAGACATAAGATCATCAAAAGAGAAATATCAAGGATTAGTCATAGACTCATGTCTTGCATGTATCAAATGGAGTTCCTACTCCAAGTTTGAAGAATCAATGATGTTCAATTCACCTCTCAACCTGCAAAACACTTTCTCATCAAGTGGTTTAGTGAAAATATCTGCTAATTGCTTTTCGGTGCGAACATGCTTAAGATTAATGTCCCCTTTGGCAACATGATCTCGAATGAAATGATGACGAACTTCAATATGCTTCGTTCGAGAATGTTGCACAGGATTGTGAGCAATCTTGATAGCACTCTCATTGTCACAAAGTAATGGAACATGTTTCACATATATCCCATAATCTTTAAGAGTTTGGGTCATCCAAAGTAATTGAGCACAACATGAACCAGCGGCAATGTATTCCGCTTCGGCGGTGGATAAGGATACTGAGTTTTGTTTCTTGGAAGACCAAGATACAAGAGATCTACCAAGAAATTGACAAGTACCCGAAGTGGACTTTCTATCAACCTTGTCATCGGCATAATCTGAGTCGGAGTAGCCAACAAGATCGAAAGAGGCCCTCTTTGGATACCAAATGCCAAAGTTTGGTGTATGGATTAAGTATCTCATTATCCTTTTCACAGCCTTAAGATGACATTCTTTAGGAGCAGCTTGATATCGTGCACACATGCACACACTTAGCATGATATCTGGATGTGAAGCACATAGATATAACAATGAACCAATCATAGAGCGGTAAACCTTTTGATCAACCGGTTCACCATCTTTGGTCAAATCAAGATGTCCACTAGTAGGCATGGGTGTAGTCATACCTTTGCATTCTTGCATATTGAACTTCTTGAATAAGTCCTTTGTGTACTTCGTTTGAGAGACAAAGGTACCTTGCTTAGTTTGCTTGATTTGCAAACCAAGAAAGAATTTGAGTTCACTCATCATAGACATCTCAAACTTCTCCGGCATTAGCTTTCCAAACTTTTCACTAAAATGAGGGTTAGTTGATCCAAATATAATATCATCGACATAAATTTGGCATACAAATAGTTCTCCATTGACCCTCTTAGTAAAAAGAGTAGAATCTATTTTTCCAATTTCAAAGCCTTTTTCAATAAGGAACTTGGCCAAGCATTTATACCACGCTCTAGGAGCTTGTTTAAGACCATAAAGAGCTTTGTGAAGTTTGTAAACATGATTACGTTTCTTAGGATTAACAAAGCCGGGAGGTTGCTTAACATAAACTTCCTCCTCTATTTCACCATTTAGAAAGGCACTTTTAATGTCCATTTGGTACAAGGTGATATCATGGTGACTAGCATAGGCAAGTAAGATGCGAATGGACTCAAGTCTAGCAATGGGAGCATAAGTCTCACCATAGTCCATACCTTCGACTTGTGTGTAGCCTTGGGCGACGAGACGTGCTTTGTTGCGAACTACTTTTCCATCTTCATCTTCCTTGTTGCGAAACACCCATTTGGTACCGATGATGTTGTGGTTGTTGTCGGGCTTCTGAACCAATGTCCAAACTTGATTTCTCTCAAAGTTGTTTAGCTCTTCATGCATAGCGTTTATCCAATCCGGATCTTCCAGTGCTTCTTCAACCTTAATAGGTTCAATGCTAGAGATGAATGAATAGTGTTCACAAAAGTTAGCTAAACGAGTTTTAGAGCGAGTGATTCTCTCGGTTTGGATATCATTGTAGATTTGCTCGACGGGGTGGTCTTTAGCGATTCTTGCTCGAACTCGTGAAAGCCTTTGCTTGGGTCTTGGTCGAACATCTTCTTCATCTTGTTCTTCTTCTTGGCCTTCTTCGTTGTTGACGTTGTCGTTCTCTTGCCGTGGTGGAGAAGGAGGTTGTTGGCGTTCATCTTGGTGCACTTCCTCGTTTTCTTCATCTTGGTGTGTCCCACTTGTGGATGCTTCCGTATCAACTCTTGGTTCACCTTGTCGTGAGGTAGAAGCTTCCACTTGGACGGTCGAGGTACTCTCCTTCACCTCCGTTGGACGAATCTTGCCAATAGACAAGTCTTGGATTGCTTCCGAGGGGTCTTTGTCTCCTACATCAATTGGCAATTGCTCTACTTACGAGCCGTTAGATTCATCAAACTTCACATCTACCGTTTCTTCAACCTTTCGGGTGAAATTGTTGTAGACACGGTATGTGTGAGAGTTTGAGCCATAACCAAGTAGGAAACCTTCATGAGACTTAGGAGCAAATTTAGAACGACGATGCTTATCAAGAATGTAGCACTTTGAGCTGAATACTCGAAAGTATCCAACTTGGGGTTTGTTACCGGTGAGAAGCTCATATGCCATCTTGCCGAGTAGCCTGTGAAGATACAAGCCTTTTGTTGCATGACAAGCTGTCTCAACCGCTTCCGCCCAAAAGTGCTTCGGCGTCTTGTACTCATCAAGCATCATTCTCTCCATTTCGATGAGTGTCCGGTTCTTTCTCTCAACAACTCCATTTTGTTGAGGTGTGTACGTAGCCGAGAACTCGTGTGAAATGCCTTCTTCATCAAGAAAGTTATCCACATTTGCGTTCTTGAACTCCGTTCCATTGTCGCTGCGAACCTTCTTGATCTTCACTTCAAATTGATTTTGGGCCTTCCTGGCAAAGTTTTTGAAGATCTTTTGAACCTGCGATTTATCATCGAGAAAGAACACCCACGTAAATCTTGAAAAATCATCAACTATAACTATACCAAAAGAATTTCCACCGAGACTTTTGTAGGAGTTGGGACCAAAAAGATCCATGTGAAGTAGCTCGAGTGGCCTCCTTGTGGTCATGATGTTTTTCACGGGATGCCTCCCTCCAACCTATTTACTTGCTTGACAAGCACTGCAAAGTCTATCCTTATCGAATATGACATTGTTAACGCCAAGGATATGATTTCCTTTAATAAGCTTGTCAAGGTTTCGCATGCCAACATGACCTAATCGTCTATGCCATAACCAACCTTTAGAAGATTTAGCAATAAAGCAAGTTCTAGGTTGAGCCTTTTTAGTGAAATCAACAATGTATAGATCACCTCTACGTACACCAGTAAAGACCATTTTATGATTATCTCTACGAAACACTTGGCAATCTACTTCAGTAAATAGGACATTGAAATCGAAATCAGCAAGTCTAGATACTGAAAGTAAGTTGTAGCCAAGAGATTCAATGAGCATGACATTTTGTATGGAGCTATCATGTGATATGGCCACCTTACCGAGGCCAACCACCTTACCCTTTGAGTTATCACCAAAAGTGACATACTTTCAAGGACCATCGTTTTCAGCAAGCTCACGAAACATATCTTTATCTCCGGGCATGTGATCGGTACATCCACTATCAAGAACCCATTCCTTTCCTCCTGCCATATATCCCCGAAGATTTGCCATAAGACCAAAGTGTCTCATTGCATCATCAAGTTCAAAGTCACTATCATCATCCTCGTCATAGTATCCATGTCCAACACCGTCATGTGGTGGATCAAATCCTAGAAAGGGTGATTCGTTAGAGTGAGTTTGACAATGATCTTGTTTATGAATTTTAATAGCTTCGGAAATAATATCACTAATAATTCCAACATCTCCTTTGGCACGCATAAGGTTTGTAAGCTCAAATAGACAATCACCAAACATAGGATCATTGGAATTCATCTTACTCAAGGCAATAGGCTTATGGAGAATTTCATCAAGATTTTTCAAGGAATAATTTGGAAAACGTTCTTCAAGAAATTTCCATATGGTGTAGGCACACTTAAGAGTAGGCAAACATCCAATCAAGTTTCTAGGCAAGCCTCTAGTGATAAGTCCAACAGTTCTAAGATTGTGAATCATGTCAATTGACTCATCAAGGGTAGGATGCATAGGATCAACATGAGGTGCACAAGGGCTAGAAATGTACTTGTTCAAATGATATTCATTGAAAATCACAAGCATCTCATTTTTCCACTCATGAAAGTACTCTCCATCAAGTATAGGTACTCTATGTCTAAGACTCCCAATAGTAGACTCATCCATCTTCCTCCAATGGTGTTTAAACCAAAGCAATGGAGACCAAAGCTCTGATACCAATTGAAAGTATCGAGAAGAGGTGTCTAGGGGGGGGTGATTAGACACTAAGTACCAAAAGTTGCAGTTTTTAACTTCTTTAAGTTTAAGTGGAGTTTTGGCACAAGTTTAACACTCACAATAAATAACAAGCAAGCATGCAAAGAGTATATAAGCAGCGGAAATTAAAGCATGCAACTTGCAAGAATGTAAAGGGAAGGGTTTGGAGAATTCAAGCGCAATTAGAGACACAGATATTTTTGTCATGGTTCCGATAGGTGGTGCTATCGTACATCCACGTTGATGGAGACTTCAACCCACGAAGGGTAACGGCTGCGCGAGTCCACGGAGGGCTCCACCCACAAAGGGTCCACGAAGAAGCAACCTTGTCTATCCCAGCATAGCCGTCGCCCACGAAGGACTTGCCTCACTAGCGGTAGATCTTCACGAAGTAGGCAATCTCCTTGCCCTTACAAACTCCTTGGTTCAACTCCACAATCTTGTCGGAGGCTCCCAAGTGACACCTAGCCAATCTAGGAGACACCACTCTCCAAGAAGTAACAAATGGTGTGTTGATGATGAACTCCTTGCTCTTGTGCTTCAAATGATAGTCTCCCCAACACTCAACTCTCTCACACAGGATTTGGATTTGGTGGAAAGAAGATTTGAGTGGAAAGCAACTTGGGGAAGGCTAGATATCAAGATTCATATGGTAGGAATGGAATATCTTGGTCTCAACACAAGTGTAGGTGGTTCTCTCTCAGAAAATGTATGCTGGAAGTGTAGGTTCGTTCTGATGGCTCTCTCCACGAATGAAGAGTTGGTGGAGGGGTATATATAGCCTCCACACAAAATCTAACCATTGGAAATATGCCCTAGAGGCAATAATAAAATGATTATTATTATATTTCCTTGTTCATGATAATTGTCTATTATTCATGCTATAATTGTGTTATCCGGAAATCATAATACATGTGTGAATACATAGACCATAACATGTCCCTAGTTAGCCTCTAGTTGACTAGCTTGTTGATCAACATAGTCATGGTTTCCTGACTATGGACATTGGATGTCATTGATAACGGGATCACATCATTAGGAGAATGATGTGATGGACAAGACCCAATCCTAAGCATAGCACAAGATCGTGTAGTTCGTTTGCTAGAGCTTTTCCAATTCAAGTATCATTTCCTTAGACCATGAGATCGTGTAACGCCCGGATGCCATAGGAGTGCTTTGGGTGTACCAAAGTCACAACGTAACTGGGTGACTATAAAGGTATACTACAGGTATCCCCGAAAGTATCTGTTGGGTTGACACAGATCGAGACTGGGATTTGTCACTCCGTATGACAGAGAGGTATCTCTGGGCCCACTCGGTAATGCATCATCATAATGAGCTCAATGTGACCAAGTGTTTGGTCACGAGATCATGCATTATGGTAAGAGTAAAGTGACTTGCCGGTAACGAGATTGAATGAGGTGTTGGGATACCGACGATCGAATCTCGGGCAAGTAACATACCGATTGACAAAGGGAATTGTATACGGGATTACTTCAATCCTCAACATCGTGGTTCATCCAATGAGATCATCGAGGAGCATGTGGGAGACAACATGGATATCCAGATCCCGCTATTGGTTATTGACCGGAGAGTCGTCTCGGTCATGTCTTCATGTCTCCTGAACCCGTAGGGTCTACACACTTAAGGTTCGGTGACGCTAGGGTTCTAGAGATATTAGTATGCGGTAACCCGAAAGTTGTTTGGAGTCCCGGATGAGATCCCGGACGTCACGAGGAGTTCCGTAATGGTCCGGAGGTGAAGAATTGTATATAGGAAGTCCATTTTCGGCCACCGGGAAAGTTTCGGGGTTCACCGGTATTGTACCGGGACCACCGGAAGGGTCCCGGGGGTCCACTGGGTGGGGCCACCTATCCCGGAGGGCCCCATGGGCTGAAGTGGGAGGGGAACCAGCCCCTGGTGGGCTGGTGCGCCCCCCTTGGGCCTCCCCCTGCGCCTAGGGTTGGAAACCCTAGGGGTGGGGGGCGCCCCACTTGGCTTGGGGGGCAAGTCCCCCCTTGCCCCCCCCCCTTGAGATTCAATCTCTAGGGGGCCGGCGGCCCCCCAGGCCCCCTATATAAAGAGGGGGGAGGGAGGGCTGCGCACCCACTGCTCCTGGCGCCTCCCTCTCCCTCCGTAACACCTCTCCCTGTCGCTGAGCTTGGCGAAGCCCTGCCGAGATCGCCGCTACTTCCACCACCACGCCGTCATGCTGCTGGATCTCCATCAACCTCTCCCTCCCCCTTGCTGGATCAAGAAGGAGGAGACGTCTTCCCCAATCGTACATGTGTTGAACGCGGAGGTGCCGTCCGTTGGGCGCTAGGATCACCGGTGATTTGGATCACGACGAGTACGACTCCTTCATCCCCGTTCTCTTGAACACTTCCGTGCGCGATCTACAAGGGTATGTAGATGCACTCCTCTCTCTCGTTGCTAGATGACTCCATAGATTGATCTTGGTGAAGCGTAGAAATTTTTTATTTTCTGCAACGTTCCCCAATAGTGGTATCAGAGCTAGGTCTATGCGTAGTTTCTATGCACGAGTAGAACACAATCTTGTTGTGGGCGTGGATGTTGTCAATTTTCTTGCCACTACTAGTCTTATCTTGTTTCGGCGGCATCGTGGGATGAAGCGGCCCGGACCGACCTTACACGTACGCTTACGTGAGATAGGTTCCACCGACTGACATGCACTAGTTGCATAAGGTGGCTAGCGGGTGTCTGTCTCTCCCACTTTAGTCGGATCGGATTCAATGAAAAGGGTCCTTATGAAGGGTAAATAGAAATTGGTATATCACGTTGTGGTTTTACGTAGGTAAGAAACTTTCTTGCTAGAACCCTACTGCAGCCACGTAAAAACATGCAACAACAATTAGAGGACGTCTAACTTGTTTTTGCAGCATATGCCTTGTGATGTGATATGGCCAAAAGGTTGTGATGAATGATATATATGTGATGTATGAGATTGATCATGTTCTTGTAATAGGAATCACGACTTGCATGTCAATGAGTATGACAGCCGGCAAGAGCCATAGGAGTTGTCTTAATTATTGTATGACCTGCGTGTCAATGAATAAACGCCATGTAATTACTTTACTTTATTGCTAAACCGTTAGCCATAGTAGTAGAAGTAATAGTTGGCGAACAACTTCATGGAGACACGATGATGGAGATCATGATGATGGAGATCATGATGATGGAGATCATGGTGTCATGCCGGTGACGAAGATGATCATGGCGCCCCGAAGATGGAGATCAAAGGAGCAATATGATATTGGCCATATCATGTCACTATTTGATTGCATGTGATGTTTATCATGTTTTGCTTCTTATTTGCTTAGTACGACGGTAGTAAATAAGATGATCCCTTATAATAATTTCAATAAAGTGTTCCCCCTAACTATGCGCCGTTGCGAAAGTTTGTTGTTTCGAAGCACCACGTGATGATCGGGTGTGATAGATTCTAACGTTCACATACAACGGGTGTAAGACAGATTTACACATGCAAAACACTTAGGTTTACTTGACGAGCCTAGCATGTACAGACATGGCCTCGGAACATAAGAGACCGAAAGGTCGAACATGAGTCGTATGGAAGATACGATCAACATGGAGATGTTCACCGATGATGACTAGTCCGTCTCATGTGATGATCGGACACGGTCTAGTTGAGTCGGATCATGTATCACTTAGATGACTAGAGGGATGTCTAATCTGAGTGGGAGTTCATTAAATAATTTGATTAGACGAACTTAATTATCATGAACTTAGTCTAAAAACCTTTGCAAAATGTCTTGTAGATCAAATGGCCAACGCTCATGTCAACATGAACTTCAACGCGTTCCTAGAGAAAACCAAGCTGAAAGATGATGGCAGCAACTATACGGACTGGGTCCGGAACCTGAGGATCATCCTCATAGCTGCCAGGAAACAATATGTCCTAGAAGGACCGCTAGGTGACGCTCCCGTCCCAGAGAACCAAGACATTATGAATGCTTGGCAGACTCGTGCTGATGATTACTCCCTCGTTCAGTGCGGCATGCTTTACAGCTTAGAACCGGGGCTCCAAAAGCGTTTTGAGCATCACGGAGCATATGAGATGTTCGAGGTGCTGAGACTAGTTTTTCAAGCTCACGCCCGGGTCGAGAGATATGACGTCTCCGACAAGTTCTACAGTTGTAAGATGGAGGAAAATAGTTCTGTCAGTGAGCACATACTCAAAATGTCTGGGTTGCACAACCGCTTGTCCCAGTTAGACATTAACCTCCCAGACGAGGCGGTCATTGACAGAATCCTTCAGTCGCTCCCACCTAGCTACAAGAGCTTTGTGATGAACTACAATATGCAGGGGATGGTGAAAACTATTCCTGAAGTATTTTCAATGCTGAAATCAGCAGAGGTGGAAATCAAAAAGGAACATCAAGTGTTGATGGTCAATAAAACCACTAGTTTCAAGAAAGGCAAGGGTAAGAAGAACTTCAAGAAGGACGGCAAGGGAGTTGCCGCGCCCGGTAAGCCAGTTGTCGGGAAGAAGCCAAAGAATTGACCCAAACCTGAGACTGAGTGCTTTTATTGCAAGGGAAAGGGACACTGGAAGCGGAACTGCCCCAAATACTTAGCGGACAAGAAGGCCGGCAACACTAAAGGTATATGTGATATACATGTAATTGATGTGTACCTTACCAGTACTCGTAGTAGCTCCTGGGTATTTGATACCGGTGCGGTTGCTCATATTTGTAACTCAAAACAGGAGCTGCAAAATAAGCGGAGACTGGCGAAGGACGAGGTGACGATGCGCGTTGGGAATGGTTTCAAGGTCGATGTGATCGCCGTCAGCACTCTACCTCTACATTTACCTATGGTATTAATTTTAAACCTCAATAATTGTTATTTAGTGCCAGCTTTGAGCATGAATATTGTATCTGGATCTCGTTTAATACGAGATGGCTACTCATTTAAATCCGAGAATAATGGTTGTTCTATTTATATGAGAGATATGTTTTATGGTCATGCCCCGCTGGTCAATGGTTTATTCTAATGAATCGCGAATGTGATGTTACACATATTCATAGCGTGAATACCAAAAGATGTAAGATTGATAATGATAGTCCCACATATCTGTGGCACTGCCGCCTTGGTCACATCGGTGTCAAACGCATGAAGAAGCTCCATACAAATGGACTTTTGGAGTCTCTTGATTTCGAATCATTTGACACGTGCGAACCATGCCTCATGGGTAAAATGACCAAGACTCCGTTCTCCGGAACAATGGAGCGAGCAACCAACTTATTGGAAATTATTCATACTGATGTGTGCGGTCCAATGAGCGTTGAGGCTCGCGGTAGCTATCGTTATGTTCTCACTCTCACTGATGACTTAAGTAGATATGGGTATGTCTACTTGATGAAACACAAGTCTGAGACCTTTGAAAAGTTCAAGGAATTTTAGAATGAGGTAGAGAATCAACGTGACTGAAAGATAAAATTCTTACGATCAGATCATGGGGGAGAATATTTAAGTCACGAATTTGGTACGCACTTAAGGAAATGTGGAATCGTTTCACAACTGACGCCGCCTGGAACACCTCAACGTAACGGTGTGTCCGAACATTGTAGTCTCACTCTATTGGATATGGTGCGATCTATGATGTCACTCACCGATTTACCGCTATCATTTTGGGGATACGCTCTAGAGACAGCTACATTGACTTTAAATAGGGCACCGTCTAAATCCGTTGAGACGACATCGTATGAATTATGGTTTGGGAAGAAACCTAAGCTGTCGTTTCTAAAAGTTTGGGGATGCGATGCTTATGTCAAGAAACTTCAACCTGAAAAGCTCGAACCCAAGTCGGAAAAATGCGTCTTCATAGGATACCCTAAGGAAACCATTGGGTATACCTTCTACCTCAGATCCAAAGGCAAGATCTTTGTTTCCAAGAACAGGTCCTTTCTGGAGAAAGAGTTTCTCTCGAAAGAAGTAAGTGAGAGGAAAGTGGAACTTGATGAAGTACTACCTCTTGAACTGGTAAGTAGCGCAGCTCAGGAAGATGTTCTTGTGGTGCCTGCACTGACTAGAGAGGAAATTAATGATGATGATCAAGGTACTTCGGATCAAGTTACTACTGAACTTCGTAGGTCCACGAGGACACGTTCCACACTAGAGTGGTATGGCAACCCTGTCCTGGAAATCATGTTGTTAGACAACGGTGAACCTTCGAACTATGAAGAAGAAATGGTGGGCCCAGATTCCAACAAATGGCTTGAAGCCATGCAATCCGAGATAGGATCCATGTATGAAAACAAAGTGTGGACTTTGACAGACTTGCCCGATGATCGACGAGCGATAGAAAACAAATGGATCTTTAAGAAGAAGACAGACACGGATGGTAATGTTACCATCTATGAAGCTCGACTGTCGCTAAGGGTTATCGACAAGTTCAAGGGGTTGACTATGATGAGACTTTCTCTCCTGTAGCGAAGCTGAAGTCCGTCCGAATCATGTTAGCAATTGTCGTATACTATGATTATGAGATATGGCAAATGGACGTCAAAACGGCATTCCTTAACGGCTATCTTAAGGAAGAACTATATATGATGCAGCCGGAAGGTTTTGTCGAACCTGAGAATGCTAACAAGGTATGCAAGCTCCAGCGCTCCATCTATGGGCTGGTGCAAGCATCTCCGAGTTGGAACATTCGCTTTAATGAAATGATCAAAGCGTTTGGGTTTATGCAGACTTATGGAGAAGCCTGCATTTACAAGAAAGTGAGTGGGAGCTCTGTAGCATTTCTCATATTATATGTGGATGACATACTTTTGATGGGAAATGATATAGAACTTTTGGACAGCATTAAGGCCTACTTGAATAAGTGTTTTTCAATGAAGGACCTTGGAGAAGCTGCTTACATATTAGGCATCAAGATCTATAGAGATAGATCGAGACGCCTCATAGGTCTTTCACAAAGCACATACCTTGATCAGATATTGAAGAAGTTCAATATGGATCAGTCCAAGAAGGGGTTCTTGCCTGTGTTGCAAGGTGTGAAATTGAGTTCGGCTCAATGTCTGACCACGACATAAGATAGAGAAAAGATGAGTGTCGTCCCCTATGCCTCGGCCATAGGGTCTATCATGTATGCCATGCTGTGTACCAGACCTGATGTAAACCTTGCCGTAACTTTGGTTGGAAGGTACCAAAGTAATCCGGGCATGGAACACTGGACAGCGGTCAAGAATATCCTGAAGTACCTGAAAAGGACTAAGGATATGTTTCTCGTATATGGAGGTGACGAAGTGCTCGTCGTAAAGGGCTACGTTGACGCTAGCTTCGACACAGATCTGGATGACTCTAAGTCACAAACCGGATACGTGTATATTTTGAATGGTGGGGCAGTAAGCCGGTGCAGTTGCAAGCAAAGCATCATGGCGGGATCTACATGTGAAGCGGAGTACATGGCAGCCTCGGAGGCAGCGCATGAAGCAATCTGGATGAAGGAGTTCATCACCGACCTAGGAGTCATACCCAATGCGTCGGGGCCGATCACTCTCTTCTGTGACAACACTGGAGCTATTGCCCTTACCAAGGAGCCCAGGTTTCACAAGAAGACCAGGCACATCAAGCGTCGCTTCAACTCCATTCGTGAAAATTTTCAAGATGGAGACATAGATATTTGCAAAGTGCATATGGATCTGAATGTCGCAGATCCGTTGACTAAACCTCTTACACGAGCAAAACATGATCAACACCATAACTCTACGGGTGTTCGATTCATCACAATGTAACTAGATTATTGACTCTAGTGCAAGTGGGAGACTGTTGGAAATATGCCCTAGAGGCAATAATAAAATGATTATTATTATATTTCCTTGTTCATGATAATTGTCTATTATTCATGCTATAATTGTGTTATCCGGAAATCATAATACATGTGTGAATACATAGACCATAACATGTCCCTAGTGAGCCTCTAGTTGACTAGCTCGTTGATCAACAGATAGTCATGGTTTCCTGACTATGGACATTGGATGTCATTGATAACGGGATCACATCATTAGGAGAATGATGTGATGGACAAGACCCAATCCTAAGCATAGCACAAGATCGTGTAGTTCGTTTGCTAGAGCTTTTCCAATGTCAAGTATCATTTCCGTAGATCATGAGATCGTGTAACTCCCGGATGTCGTAGGAGTGCATTGGGTGTACCAAACGTCATAACGTAACTGGGTGACTATAAAGGTATACTACAGGTATCCCCGAAATTATCTGTTGGGTTGACACGGATCGAGACTGGGATTTGTCACTCCGTATGACGGAGAGGTATCTCTGGGCCCACTCGGTAATGCATCATCATAATGAGCTCAATGTGACCAAGTGTTTGGTCACGGTATCATGCATTACGGTACGAGTAAAGTGACTTGCCGATAACGAGATTGAACGAGGTATTGGGATACCGACGATCGAATCTCGGGCAAGTAACGTACCGATTGACAAAGGGAATTGTATACGGGATTACTTGAATCCTCGACATCGTGGTTCATCCGCTGAGATCATTGAGGAGCATGTGGGAGCCAACATGGGTATCCAGATCCCGCTGTTGGTTATTGACCAGAGAGTCGTCTCGGTCATGTCTGCGTGTCTCCCGAACCCGTAGGGTCTACACACTTAAGGTTCGGTGACGCTAGGGTTGTAGAGATATTAGTATGCGGTAACCTGAAAGTTGTTTGGAGTCCCGGATGAGATCCCGGACGTCACGAGGAGTTCCGGAATGGTCCGGAGGTGAAGAATTGTATATAGGAAGTCCATTTTCGGCCACCGGGAAAGTTTCGGGGTTCACCGGTATTGTACCGGGACCACCGAAAGGGTCCCGGGGATCCACCAGGTGGGGCCACCTATCCCGGAGGGGCCCATGGGCTGAAGTGGGAGGGGAACCAGCCCCTGGTGGGCTGGTGCGCCCCCCTTGGGCCTCCGCCTGCGCCTAGGGTTGGAAACCCTAGGGGTGGGGGGCGCCCCACTTGGCTTGGGGGGCAAGTCCCCCCCCTGGC
>NC_041389.1:242219988-242246272 GCF_002162155.2 Triticum dicoccoides
TCTAGGGGGCCGACGCCCCCCCAGGGCCCCTATATAAAGAGGGGGGAGGGAGGGCTGTGCACCCCCTGCTCCTGGCGCCTCCCTCTCCCTCCGTAACACCTCTCCTTGTCGTTGAGCTTGGCGAAGCCCTGCCGAGATTGCCGCTACTTCCACCACCACGCCGTCGTGCCGCTGGATCTCCATCAACCTCTCCCTCCCCCTTGCTGGATCAAGAAGGAGGAGACGTCTTCCCCAACCGCATGTGTGTTGAACGCGGAGGTGTCGTCCGTTCGGCGCTAGGATCATCGGTGATTTGGATCACGACGAGTACAACTCCTTCAACCCCGTTCTCTTGAACGCTTCCGCGCGCGATCTACAAGGGTATGTAGATGCACTCCTCTCTCTCGTTGCTAGATGACTCCATAGATTGATCTTGGTGAAGCGTAGAATTTTTTTATTTTCTGCAACGTTCCCCAACAGACTTCAACCCACAAAGGGTAACGGCTGTGTGACGCCCCCGATTAAGATCGTACACTAATCATGCACGCAAATGTGTACGATCAAGATCAGGGACTCACGGGAAGATATCACAACACAACTCGAAAAATAAAATAAGTCATATAAGCATCATATTACAAGCCAGGGGCCTCGAGGGCTCGAATACAAGTGCTCGACATAAATAAGTCAGCGGAAGCAACAATATCTGAGTACAGACATTAGTTAAACAAGTTTGCCTTAAGAAGGCTAGCACAAAATGAGATATAGATCGAAAGAGGCGCAGGCCTCCTGCCTGGGATCCTCCTAAACTACTCATGGTCATCGTCAGGAGCCTGCACGTAGTAGTAGGGACCTCCAGTGTAGTAGTCATCGGCGGCGGTGGCGTCTGGCTCCAGGGCTCTAGCATCTGATTGTGACAACCAGGTAGAAGGGAAAAGGGAAAAGAGGGAGAAAAGCAACCGTGAGTACTCATCCAAAGTACTCGCAAGCAAGGAGCTACACTACATATGCATGGTTATATGTGTAAAGGGCCATGTCGGTGGACTGAACTGCAGAATGCCAGAATAAGAGGGGGATAGCTAATCCTGTCGAAGACTACGCTTCTGGCAGCCTCCGTCTTGCAGCATGTAGAAGAGAGTAGACTGAAGTCCTCCAAGTAGCATCTCCAAGTAGCATAGCATAGCATAATCCTACCTGGCGATCCTCCCCTCGTCGCCCTGTGGAAAAGCGATCACCGGGTTGTCTGTGGAACTTTTATGGGTGTGTTTTATTAAGTATCCGGTTCTAGTTGTCATAAGGTCAAGGTACAACTCCGGGTTGTCCTTTTACCGAGGGACACGGCTATTCGAATAGATTAACTTCCCTGCAGGGGTGCACCACATAACCCAACACGCTCGATCCCATTTGGCCGGACACACTTTCATGGGTCCTGCCCGGCCTCGGAAGATCAACACGTCGCAACCCCACCTAGGCACAACAGAGAGGTCAGCACGCCGGTCTAAATCCTATGCACGCAGGGGTCTAGGCCCATCGCCCATTACACTCCTGCACATTGCGTACGCGGCCGGAAGAAGACCTAGCAACCTCCATTACAAAGGAAGTCACGTTACGCGGTCCAATCTGGCGCGCGCCGCTCAGTCGCTGACGTCACGAAGGCTTCGGCTGATACCACAACGTCGAGTGCCCATAACTGATCCCGTGTAGTTGGTTAGTGCGTATAGGCCAGTAGCCAGACTCAGATCAAATACCAAGATCTTGTTAAGCGTGTTAAGTATCCACGAACGCCGAACAGGGCCAGGCCCACCTCTCTCCTAGGCGGTCTCAACCTGCCCTGTCGCTCCGCCTCAAAGTAACAGTCGGGGGCCATCGGGAACACAGGCCCACCTCTACCGGGATGGAGCCACCTGTCCTTCCAGCCCCCACATCGGAATCACCTGCGGGTACTCAACGAGCTGACCCGACTTTAGTCACCATCTGTAAAGCATGTATGTATATATAGTATATACCCGTGATCACCTCCCAAGTGATCACGGCCCGATAGTATAGCAAGGCAGACTGACAAGAATGTAGGGCCAATGATGATAAACTAGCATCCTATACTAAACAATTAGGATTGCGGGTAAGGTATCAATGACTGTAGCAACAATGACAGGCTATGCATCAGAATAGGATTAATCGAAACAGTAACATGCTACACTACTCTAATGCAAGCAGTAGAGAGTAGAATAGGTGATATCTGGTGATCAAAGGGGGGGCTTGCCTGGTTACTCTAGCAAGGAGGGGTCATCAACTCCGTAGTCGAACTGGGGTCGCCGGCAGTCTTGGGGTCTACCGGAAAGAAGTAACGGAGGGGGAACATAATAAATAATGGAGCAATCAAAGCATCACAAAGAGTAACATGGCAATACGCGGTGCTAGGTGTGCCCTAACGCGGTAGTAGGTGGTACCGACGAAAGGGGGAAGCATCCGGGAAAGTATCCCCGGTGTTTCGCGTTTTCGGACAGATGAACCGGAGGGGGAAAGTTGCATGTTTGCTATGCTAGGGATGTGTGGCGGACGAACAGGCTGCGTATCTGGATTCGTCTCGTCGTTCTGAGCAACTTTCATGTAGAAAGTATTTCCATCCGAGTTACGGATTATTTTAAATTAATTTTTAAAGTTTTAAATCATTGTTAGAATTTATTTAATTAATTAATTCTAAAATTATCCAGAATAGTGTCTGTTGATGTCATCATGACATCAGCATGACGTCAACAGGGCGTTGACTGGTCAATCTGACGTGTGGGTCCCATTGGTCATAGACTCAGGTTAACTAAACCGGTTAAATAGACTAACTAAATGATTAGGCTAATTTATTTTAATTAGATGAGTTAACCAGGATTAATTAACTTAATTAATTAATTATCTAATTAATTGTTGATTTATTTATTCTAACATTTTTTTATTCTTTTTATTCTCTCTCTTTTTTAATCGTTCTGGGGTGGGGCCCCCTTGTCATAGGCCCCAGGGGGCCTATGGGCGCTGGGTGTGGGGTGGCCCGAACGGGCGCTACGGGCACCCGACCGCAGGCAGAGGCCATTGGCCCGATGCGGCTGGGCGCCGGCGGCCAAGGCGCCGGCCAAGGGAGGCAGCGGAGGTGGCCGCAGGGAGAGCGGGGGCGGGCAGCTGCAGAAGCAGCAGCAGCAGTGGCTGCAACAGTAGTAGGCAGCCACGGCACGGGCACGCGCAGCCAGGGCGCTGGCGAGTACGGGCTGCGGGAGCGGAAGTGCGAACGGGGAACGGCGTGGTTGGGCGTGGCCGCAATCGACGGCGGCGAGCTCGCGGACGACACGTGCGGAGAGAGGAGGAGAGACCGGGCCTCACCGCGATTCGTGGGGTCAAAGGCAGTGGGCTCGAGCTCGAGGAGGAGGACGTGGACGCGGTCGACGACGAAGAGGAAGGCGAGGCGGCTCCGGCGAGCGGCTTGAGGAGGACACGAGGGAGGCCGGACCTGTGACAGGGCCTCCGGGATCCATCCTTCTCCAACGAAGAGGCGGCTTGGCGCGGCACGGATGCAGAGGACCAGCCAGGTGCGGCCATGGTAGGAGCTTCTGGGGGCGGTGGCACGAGGACGACAATAGGCGGCGGATCCCCTGGCGCGGGCGCGGCGGTGGTGGGGCTTCGACGCGGCAGGTGAACGGGATGGGACGCAGGGTCCGGCGAGGAGGCGGTTAAGGTGGCGGGGTGGCGACCGAGCCACCAACGACGAGGGCGACAGGGCGGTGCGTGACGACGGGGTCGATCCCGATCCAAGGGGGGTCGGGGGAGTGGAGACGAGCGGTTCGGGGGAAGTGGGGGTGTAGCTAGGGTTTCCGATCGGGGTGAGGTTAAGGGAACTGATGAGGGGCCGGTTGGGCCGGCCTGGTCGGCTTAGCCGACTGGGCCAACAGGCCTACTGGCCTAGTGGGGAAGGGGGGGGCCTTTTGTTTTTTTTTCTTTTAGTTTTGATTTTTCTTTTGTTTATTACCTTTTATTGTTGTCTGTTTATATTCTAATAAACTTAGTTTTATAAAATACCATAATAGCACCTAAAATAGTGTTTCCAAACATTCCACTGCCACAAATAATTTGGCACATTAATTAATTAGCTTGCATTGTTTACTATTTTAAAAGCATTTGAATAATGGATTTAGCCCCTGTTTTATTCGTTTTAGAGTATTTAAACATTTCATAAAACTGTGGTTTCTCCACCATGATTACATAGGATTTATTTGTCCCAGCATGAACGTTTTAGTTTTAATGTTTGAAAACTATTGTTGTTTGACATATTTTGAATTTGACTTTTGAACCGGTTTTGAACCAATGAGAGGTTAGCAACAGTAACCGGGGTGACGTGGCATCGTTAACGGGGGATTACTGTAGCCTGATTATCCGGGCGTTACAATTCTCCTCCACTACAAGAAATCTCGTCTTGAGATTTAAGCGGTGGAGTAAGGGGGGAAAAGTGTTGGTAGCGAAAACCTAACGAGTCTTCTCGGTCTTGGCTGCCCTTTCGAAGAGGTTGATCCCTTTCGTTGATGTCTTCATTTCTCTACTTTAAGTCACCATGATCAAGTCGTCATCCTTTCATCGGGATCTCCATCGTCCTACGAACGCGACCAAGGGGGGAAACTCCGGAAGAATGCATCTCCACAAAGCTGGGCATCTGACGATGAACTCAATGGGAAATACACAAGGTACCCCACGAGTTGTATTTCAGTGAATTCGTTGAGTGCAATATACGATGGTACCAAAGTTTCAAACGGGTAGGCAATCATTCGATGACTAGACATAAGCTGGAATAGGGGTTTGAACAATGAGAATAACATGGTGTTTGATTCCAGAATGATTAATGGTATAGAATTTAGCTCGTGAATCACATACGAAGCCAGGTGCAAAGGATACATTAAAATCCGAGTTGTAAATAAGAGTCGGGTTTCGATCCAGGGACCTGTGGGTTATGGGCCCACCATGCAGGTTGAAAGTAGAAGGGTGGTGACATCTTGCACAGCCGCGACAGGGAGGCATGTCAGTGAATAGCTTGTCAACTATGCCGGCAACAATGTCGGTACCAAGGACGAGGAACGGAGAGAGCAATTTTCCTGCTTGTTGAACGAGGCGAACCAATTGGCAAAGTTATCACCCGCCGGTGGCTACCGAAATGTCATCAACAATAGTAACAGGGTCTTACAGACAGAGTGGTACAACAAGGTGCCTACCTAAGCAGGGAATTATCTCTGCTCAGTTAATTCAGATTCAGGAAAGGTTAAACAAAAGAATGGAAAGAAAAACATGATTATCAGATTAAACAGAACAATGGAAGGAAAATTGTGTTTACACACAATTATTAGGAGTATATCCTTCCCATGTACAAGCAGAACATGGCATACAAGGTAGGAGAGCAAGTACCCAACCATTCAGATAAGAAGCAAGGATTAATCAAGATGTTACCCATACAACGGTGTTTGGATAACTGACCAATAAACATTTAGCATTGCGCCTCCAATGTTCTTGTTGATGAGCGGGGTATCATAGTCATGCTTCGAGGTAGCAATGATATGGTGTTTCAATCAAGGGCCAAACTCGGATATAAAAAGAATTCATCAGACTTATAGAATAAGTCTCACAATTCCCTCATGGAAGAATGGTTAACCTTGCTAATATGGAAACTATAACAATAGGTCCTCCGGCCAGGTGTGCTAGGCATGACATCACCTTACCGGGTCATATAAAGACCAATGTTGTGACTCTTGGAAAATGTTCCAACCATCATATCTGACCAAGATTCAGATCTGATCGGTGTCAAAATACCTCAGACTCAGGATGTCTGAGAGGAAAAGGTGTAATACAAATTGACAAGATGACATTGTAAAATTCTCGAGAAATGAACTATGGAAGCGAGTTCCGAAACAAGAGTTAATCAGTAAACCAAAAAGAGGATGAGGAGATGGCTATTAGAATCAGTAGCAATTCATCGAGATTAACAAAAGATGGATTGCCACAATTATGTGAACAAGGAGATAACATTTGTCAGATCAAATGGTATAATGATGTATGCTCGAGGAAAACATACACAATTAAACATTGGTTGAAAGGTGCACCCGAATATGGGCTGGGTTGCACGACCAACGTCGGAATGGTGATTCAGTAATCAGTCTAAGAATTGAACGGTCGACCATTAACTTCAAAGCAAGAGGGTTGCTAGAAGGGCAGAATCCAAACAGCACTGCTCACTTGTTGGTACCCCGGTTGGAATCAACACGAGGACCCAAGAAAAATGGTGATGGTGAGAAGTATCACCATACCAAGAATTCTTAAGAGGTGGTGAAATTCTCACAACATTGATGATATAAGAGATGTTAATGTTCCAAGGTAAAGAAGAACAATGGATGGATAGCAAGGAACTCAAGGTATAACACAGAACACAAACAAGTTTGTGTTGGAGGGAAGGCAATAAAGTGGTCGATGACAACACAAATCATCAAGGGCAAGGATGGTATTTCTCATCATGAATTCTATTGATATCATGTAAGAGCTCATTAGGTTGACGATGATCATGACACATTTGTCGAGAGATTTCATGAAGATGCAATCAATCGGCGATGACAACAAGTCAAAGGAATGATGAAGCGGAAGGTTATTGGAACCACGGTTACGACACAAACTCGAAATCAAGCTTGCGATTCAAGGCGAAATGATATGATGAGGAAAATCGATGTAAGCTTAGCTCATCATCAAAAAGTATGCTCTGAAAGGACCAGGTAGCACAGTTAAAAGTCTGCACGATACTGATATAGCCGATAAGGCTAGGAATGACTTGAAGGATTATTAAACTCGTAAGCAACAAGAATTACTTAGAGTTATTGAATCGGAGTGCGGAATCGATTCACTTATCGGTGTTCTCGAGTGACTAATAACTCAGAACCTGGGGGTTCGAGATCGGTGAGAAGCAATACTAGATGAAGACTCACAGGAAGCAACATAGTTCTCGAGATACCAGAGGTTAATACTCAAGGAATATCAAAAATAGAGGTTGCGGAGATGTATCGATCAATAAAAGACAAGTGCTTTAACTTGTCTAAGAAATGGAATCAAGGAGAAAATGTGGTCGGGACCACGATTGCAAATGATCAATACATAGATACCAGATGATTTCATAACAAGGAAATAGTTATTATTACAAGAAGCTTCTATGATAGGATCTACATCGTGTCCATGGGCATGAACACAAAGTTCAAGGTCGACTCCCACTTCTTTAATGCATAATCTTTCATTCACTTCCCACCTTCAACAAAGTTGTGGTGTTGAAATTTATCCGACATAACACCAGTAAAGTATGACCCGTAGTAGTTTCCGGATTCACACAGATTAGAAGAGGCATATGTCCAACCCATCGGGGCCTCTTAGGAACATATACCACAAACTTCAGGAGTAAATAACACAAGCTCGAAAGCAGAGCATGGTTGACAAAGTAGAGGATACAATTTACCAAAGGCATTATGTATCAGAGGAGGAACTCTCAAGGTTATTGGATATGAAGGACACTGTCGGATAATAACCAAGCAATTGGTCTCGCGGACCACCAGGAATATGATGTGAGTATCGATACTCAATCAGAAGGAAAAAGAATGCAAAAGGCATCGGTTTATAGAACATCTGAATAATTCAACGTTTAAATAACAAAGGAATTACGATTTTCAAATCAAGTGATCAAAAGCAAACGCTTTGATTAAGGATGGATAACTTGAGTAAGCTTAGGGGTACAAACGACGACAATTTGATTCGTTGAGAACCAGCTCCTGTTCAAAATGACACCTGAGCCGGAAGGATGAATTCTAGGATTCGACTGAGGAATGCGAGTATCCTCAACATATTGAATCAACGAACTTAAAATGAGAAAGACAAGGAATGCCAATAAGATTACCAGACTTGTGGGATTAATCATAAAGCAAGCAAGAATTTCAAGAGCAATAGGGTGCTAAGGATTTTCGGAAGTTCAAATATTATTTCGAAGACCTTAGTGAAACACATAAACAACTGGGGATGAGTGGATACTCAATAAGTGGAATGAATTACCGGCATGGGTATTCAGGTGGCAAAGAACTGCAAGGTAGTAGGCACAAAGTATTCTCAAGACAACGGAGAGTATTTCGGGGCATCTTGTTATAACAAGATCAACAAGGAATGATTGTATGAATGTCAAGTGTATGAAGTTTTCATAGAGGTTAACGGTGGAAGGAAATCGCAAATGCGATGGCACAAAGACTCGAGAGAGCATCGTAGAGTAACTTCGGAATCTTCTAGTGCAGTAGGCGATCATCTGAAGTGAGGGCTCTCCGGGAGAAAGTATTTTCGAGAACCTAAAGTTAGTTTTGTTTTTAGCAAAATCATTTAACCCGAATAGAAGAGAGTTCAGGGTCCCAGAGTATAGACGAGGAGTAAAAGATCCTAATACCACCTAATGGCGACGTGGGCCCATGGGCCGCACAGCCATGTTAGTAAAAACTTTTTCAATGACTAGACTCAACTTCGGCCAAGGAGTTGGGAAGGGGGATTCCTTCAGGCAGTTGGCTCTGATACCAACTTGTGACGCCCCCGATTCAGATTGTACACTAATCATGCATGCAAATGTGTACGATCAAGATCAGAGACTCACGGGAAGATATCACAACACAACTCTAAAAATAAAATAAGTCATATAGGCATCATATTACAAGCCAGGGGCCTCGAGGGCTCGAATACAAGTGCTCGACATAAATAAGTCAGCAAAAGCAACAATATCTTAGTACAGACATTAGTTAAACAAGTTTGCCTTAAGAAGGCTAGCACAAACTGGGATACAGATCGAAAGAGGCGCAGGCTCCTGCCTGGGATCCTCCTAACTACTCATGGTCGTCGTCAGGAGCCTGCACGTAGTAGTAGGCACCTCCAGTGTAGTAGTCGTCGGTGGCGGTGGCGTCTGGCTCCAGGGCTCCAGCATCTGGTTGCGACAACCAGGTAGAAGGGAAAAGGGAAAAGAGGGAGAAAAGCAACCGTGAGTACTCATCCAAAGTACTCGCAAGCAAGGAGCTACACTACATATGCATGGGTATATGTGTAAAGGGCCATATCGGTGGACTGAACTGCAGAATGCTAGAATAAGAGGGGGATAGCTAATCCTGTCGAAGACTACGCTTCTGGCAGCCTCCGTCTTGCAGCATGTAGAAGAGAGTAGACTGAAGTCCTCCAAGTAGCATCTCCAAGTAGCATAGCATAGCATAATCCTACCCGGCGATCCTCCCCTCATCGCCCTGTGGAAAAGCGATCACCGGGTTGTCTATGGAACTTTTCTGGGTGTGTTTTATTAAGTATCCGGTTCTAGTTGTCATAAGGTCAAGGTACAACTCCGGGTTGTCCTTTTACCGAGGGACACGGCTATTCGAATAGATTAACTTCCCTGCACGGGTGCACCACATAACCCAACACGCTCGTTCCCATTTGGCCGGACACACTTTCCTGGGTCATGCCCGACCTCGGAAGATCAACACGTCGCAGCCCCACCTAGGCACAACAGAGAGGTCAGCACGCCAGTCTAAATCCTATGCGCGCAGGGGTCTGGGCCCATCGCCCATTGCACTCCTGCATGTTGCATATGCGGCCGGAAGCAGACCTAGCAACCTACATTACAAAGGAAGTCACGTTACGCGGTCCAATCTGGCGTGCGCCGCTTAGTCGCTGACGTCACGAAGGCTTCGGCTGATACCACGACGTCGAGTGCCCATAACTGTTCCCGCGTAGTTGGTTAGTGCGTATAGGCCAGTAGCCAGACTCAGATCAAATACCAAGATCTCGTTAAGCGTGTTAAGTATCCGCGAACGCCGAACAGGGCCAGGCCCACCTCTCTCCTAGGCGGTTTCAACCTGCCCTGTCGCTCCGCCTCAAAGTAACAGTCGGGGGCTGTCAGGAACCCAGGCCCACCTCTACCGGGATGGAGCCACCTGTCCTTCCAGCCCCCACATTGGAATCACCTGCGGGTACTCAACGAGCTGACCCGACTTTAGTCACCATCTGTAAAGCATGTATGTATGTATAGTATATACCCGTGATCACCTCCCAAGTGATCACGACCCGATAGTATAGCAAGGCAGACTGACAAGAATGTAGGGCCAATGATGATAAACTAGCATCCTATACTAAACAATTAGGATTGCGGGTAAGGTATCAATGACTGTAGCAACAATGACAGGCTATGCATCAGAACAGGATTAATCGAAACGGTAACATGCTACACTACTCTAATGCAAGAAGTAGAGAGTAGAATAGGCGATATCTGGTGATCAAAGGGGGGGCTTGCCTGGTTACTCTGGCAAGGAGGGGTCGTCAACTCCGTAGTCGAATTGGGGTCGCCGGCAGTCTTGGGGTCTACCGGAAAGAAGTAACGGAGGGGGAACACAATAAATAATGGAGCAATCAAAGCATCACAAAGAGTAACATGGCAATACGCGGTGCTAGGTGTGCCCTAACGCGGTAGTAGGTGGTACCGACGAAAGGGGGAAGCATCCGGGAAAGTATCCCCGGTGTTTCGCGTTTTCGGACAGATGAACCAGAGGGGGAAAGTTGCGTGTGTGCTATGCTAGGGATGTGTGGCGGACGAACGGGCTGCGTATCCGAATTCGTCTCGTCGTTCTGAGCAACTTTCATGTAGAAAGTATTTCCATCCGAGTTACGGATTATTTTAAATTAATTTTTAAAGTTTTAAATCATTGTTAGAATTTATTTAATTAATTAATTCTAACATTATCCAGAATAGTGTCTTCTGATGTCATCATGACATCAGCATGACGTCAACAGGGCGTTGACTGGTCAATCTGATGTGTGGGTCCCATTGGTCATAGACTCAGGTTAATTAAACCGGTTAAATAGACTAACTAAATGATTAGGCTAATTTACTTTAATTAGATGAGTTAACCAGGATTAATTAACTTAATTAATTAATTATTGATTTATTTATTCTAACATTTTTTTATTCTTTTTATTCTCTCTCTTTTTTTAATCGTTCTGGGGTGGGCCCCCCTTGTCATAGGCCCCAGGGGGCCTATGGGCGCTGGGTGTGGGGTGGCCCGAATGGGCGCTACGGGCACCCGACCGCAGGCAGAGGCCATTGGCCCGATGCGGCTGGGTGTTGGCGGCCAAGGCGCCGGCCAAGGGAGGCAGCGGAGGTGGCCGCGGGGAGAGCGGGGGCGGCCAGCTGCAGAAGCAGCAGCCGCAGTGGCTATAGCATTAGTAGGCAGCCACGGCACGGGCACGCGCAGCCAGGGCGCTAGCGAGTACGGGGCTGCGGGAGCGGAAGTGCGAACGGGGAACGGCGTGGCTGGGCGCGGCCGCAATCGACGGCGGCGAGCTCGCGGACGACACATGCGGAGAGAGGAGGAGAGACCAGGCCTCACCGTGATTCGTGGGGTCAAAGGCAGCGGGCTCGAGCTCGAGGAGGAGGACGGGGACGCGGTCGACGACGAAGAGGAAGGCGAGGCGGCTCCGGCGAGCGGCTTGAGGAGGAGACGAGGGAGGCCGGACCTGTGACAGGGCCTCCGGGATCCGTCCTTCTCCGGCGAAGAGGCGGCTTGGCACGGCACGGACGCAGAGGACCAGCCAGGTGCGGCCATGGTAGGAGCTTCTGCGAGCGGTGGCACGAGGACGACGATAGGCGGCGGATCCCCTGGCGCGGGCGCGGCGGTGGTGGGGCTTCGGCGCGGCAGGTGAACGGGATGGGGCGCAGGGTCCAGCGAGGAGGCGGTTGAGGTGGCGGGGTGGCGACCGAGCCACCTACGACGAGGGCGACAGGGCGGTGCGCGACGACGGGGTCGATCCCGATCCAAGGGGGGTCGGGGGAGTGAGGGGGGGAGTGGAGACAGCGGTTCGGGGGAAGTGGGGGTGTAGCTAGGGTTTCCGATCGGGGTGGGGTTAAGGGAACTGATGAGGGGCCGGTTGGGCCGGCCTGGTCGGCTTAGCTGACTGGGCCAACAGGCCTACTGGCCTAGTGGGGAAGGGGGGGCCTTTTTTTTAGTTTTGATTTTTCTTTTGTTTATTACCTTTTATTGTTGTCTGTTTATATTCTAATAAACTTAGTTTTATAAAATACCATAATAGCACCTAAAATAGTGTTTCCAAACATTCCACTGCCACAAATAATTTGGCACATTAATTAATTAGCTTGCATTGTTTACTATTTTAAAAGCATTTGAATAATGGATTTAGCCCCTGTTTTATTCGTTTTAGAGTATTTAAACATTTCCTAAAAGTGTGGTTTCTCCACCATGATTACATAGGATTTATTTGTCCCAGCATGAACAATTTAGTTTTAATGTTTGAAAACTATTTTTGTTTGACATATTTTGAATTTGACTTTCGAACCGGTTTTGAACCAATGAGAGGTTAGCAACAGTAAATGGGGTGATGTGGCATCGTTAACGGGGGATTACTGTAGCCTGATTATCCGGGCGTCACAGGCTGCGCGAGTCCACGGAGGGCTCCACCCACAAAGGGTCCATGAAGAAGCAACCTTGTCTATCCCACCATAGCCGTCGCCCACGAAGGACTTGCCTCACTAGCGGTAGATCTTCACGAAGTAGGCAATCTCCTTGCCCTTACAAACTCCTTGGTTCAACTCCACAATCTTGTCGGAGGCTCCCAAGTGACACCTAGCCAATCTAGGAGACACCACTCTCCAAGAAGTAACAAATGGTGTGTTGATGATGAACTCCTTGCTCTTGTGCTTCAAATGATAGTCTCCCCAACACTCAACTCTCTCTAACAGGATTTGGATTTGGTGGAAAGAAGATTTGAGTGGAAAGCAACTTGGAGAAGGCTAGAGATCAAGATTCATATGGTAGGAATGGAATATCTTGGTCTCAACACAAGTGTAGGTGGTTCTCTCTCAGAAAATGTATGCTGGAAGTGTAGGTTCGTTCTGATGGCTCTCTCCATGAATGAAGAGTGGGTGGAGGGGTATATATAGCCTCCACACAAAATCTAACCGTTACACACAACTTGCCAATCTCGGTGGGACCGAATTGAGAAACTCGGTCGGACCGATTCAGCAAATCTAGTGACCGTTAGGATTTTTGGTGGGACCGACATGCAACTCGGTAGGACCGATATGGTTAGGGTTAGGGCATAACGTAATCTCGGTGAGACCGATTACACAAACTCGATGAGAGCGATTTTGGTAATAAGCTAACCAGAGAGTTGGTCAGGCAAACTCGGTGGGATCGATTCGCTAATCTCGGTTAGACCGAAATGTTACAAAGAGGAACAGAGAGTTTGCATTGTAATCTCGGTAGTACCGATTACTCAAACTCGGTGAGACCGATTTTGATAATGGGAAGACATAGAGAGATTACAATCCCATCTCGGTGAGACCGAGATCCCTATCGGTGAGACCGATTTGCCTAGGGTTTGTTGCAGTGGCTAAGACATCTGAACTCGGTGGCGCCGGATAGAAAGAGTCGGTAGGGCCGAGTTAGACTTTTTGGTTTAGGACATATGTGGATGTGAGAAAGTAGTTTAGGGCTTTGGAGCATATCACTAAGCACTTTGAGCAAGCACGCCATTATGCAACACCTCATCCCTCCTTGATAGTATTGGCTTTTCCTATAGACTGAACGTAATCTTGGATCACTAAAATATAAAATATAGAGTCTTGTGCTTGAAGCTTGAGCCAATCCTTTGTCCTTAGCATCTTGAAGGGGTTCCACATCCACTAGTCCATGCCACTTCATTTGTTGAACTCATATGAAACATACTAGGTAAAAGTGTTAGTCCAACAAGAGATATGTTGAAATTAATTACCAAAACCACCCAGGGAGCACCTGTGCTTTCAATATGGAAGAGGAGGAGGATTTTGCAATGATCCTAGCTATGCACATCAATAAAAAACCGAAGCATGGTGGTTTAGTTATGGGTCGGCAGAAAATTTGGAGGGATAGGATTGATGCCCACAACAGATTGACGAGGCACTATTTTGTGGACAATCCCACATACCCTGAGTCGTACTTTCGTCGCCGGTTTAGGATGAGCACCGAGTTGTTCAGGCGCATTGGAACTAGCGAGCCATGACCGTTTTTTACAGCAGAGGAGGAATGCCGTCGGAGAGCTCGGGCATAGCACCTTTCAGAAGGTGACAGCCGCTTTGCGTATGTTGGCATACAGTATCCCCGCTGATCTAGTTGATGATCACTTGGCCATGGATGAGAGCCAAGACATCATGTGTGTCAAGCGCTTCGCAGTCGGAATCGTGCAAGTGTTTGGCCCGGAGTACTTGAGAACTCCCAATGCTGAAGAAGTCGCAAGGCTATTGGAGATGAACAAAGCTCGCGGGTTCCCAGGTATGCTTGGCTCAATAGATTGCATGCATTGGAGTTGGAAGAATTGTTCAAGGCATGACATGGCCAATTCCAAAAAAAGGGTTCCACTATAATCCTTAAAGCAGTGGCCGATCAAGAGACTTGGATTCGGCATGCTTTTTTGGAATGCCTGGATCTTCGAATGGCATCCACGTTGTCAACCGGTCACCACTGATGAGTAAGATTGCAAATGATGAACTGTCACCGGTGTAGTTTGTAGCTAATGGTCGTACATACAACCATGGCTACTATCTTGCGGATGGCATCTACCCAAAGTGACAAACTACACCAGTGACAGTTGAAAAACCCGGCTAGATAAGAAATATCTTGATTTCCATAATGCTCAGGCGGCAGCTAGAAAAGATGTGGAGAGAGCTTTTGAAATTTTGCAAGCCCAATTTGTTATTGTGAGAGGACCGACTAGATTTTGGGTTCAGAAGATGCTTTGGTACATAATGCATGCTTATGTGATCATGCACAACATGATCATCGAGAATGAGCGTGACCAAGATGTAGACTACTCTCACTATGAGCTCTTGGGACATCCCGTGCGAGTGCGGCGGAGGGCTGAAAGGGTGGCCCATTTTATTGCCTCCTATCATGCCATTCGACGTCCGGCAGCGCATAATGAACTCAAGAAGGATCTCATTGAGGGTGGTGGGCTTGGAATGGCCGCCAAAAAGCATCATGATTTGTGCGTTTGATGTTGTATTGTTGAACTATTTGTTGTATTTCTCGTGAAAAATACTATTTGTCTGATGAGTTGTAATAAATTGAACTATTCATTTTAAACTTGGTTGAATGATGTTTGTGATTTAAAAATTATATGCCATGTCTTTGTTTTATGGATGTGTTGTGAGATAAAATGCAACAAATGTGGATGCGCGGCTGCTCGCACGTGCTACATTTTAACGCATTGTGTGAGCTGCGCGCGCTGCATTTTAGCGCGGCTGCTGGAGCCAGCGCTGCGCGCCGCGCCGAACCTAACAATAGGCACGCCGCAAACCACATTTTAGTGCGCTGCGCGTTGGGCGCATGTGGAAGATGCTCTTACACCACAGAGCAAGAGAGTAACATAGCAAAGTCACTGCAACTTGTCTCCGGATGCATATGCCTGACCACGAATCCATACCTTAGAACGGAAGAAAATAAACTCGATGTCGTTCTGTGCGCTGATCCCTGGCTCACGGCTTTTGAACAAGTAACGTGTTTACCACTTGTTCTCATTTTCTCCGAGGACGGCGTGTCTGCGGGCAGGAGCGCGAGCAGTGGCGCCGTATCACGTCCGTGCAATCAAACCGTCCTACGTGTCTCCATTAGCTGCCGGAGGGGCTCTAGGCAGGGCGGTCAAAGTCACACCCCATCATCGTCGATCAGCTTAGCCGCAGGACAGGGCCCCCCAACGTGGCCCAGCTAAACCCCAGCGATCAATCCTTAACCCCACTCACTTGTACTCGTCAAACCGCATATATAATTCCCCAGGCCCGGCACTCTCTTCCTTACCACCGCACAACACATCCAACCAAACCTGACCTGGTTGACCTGACATCGCCATGTCATCGACGAGAGCGCGGCGGAGCGGCGGCCGGCAGTTCGCGGTGGGCGGCCGGTGGCGGCACGTGGCCGTGGTGGACACGGGGTGCGGGTGCCGCCCGCGCCGGCCGAGGCTGCCGCTCATGAGCCTGCCCTCCTTCCTCCGGCCGTCGGTCACCAGAAGCGGCAGCAGCTCCCGCTCGTCGTCCTTATTCCCCTCCTCCGCCTCCACCGCGTCGTCTGCCTCCGCCGCCACCTACTCCTCGTACTCCTCCTCCGGTAACTATGCCAACTACCCCGCCTCCGCCCACGTCTACAAGCACCACCAGGAGCCTGCAGTGCCCTACGGGGTCACGGCCAAGGCGTCGGCGCCGGTTGCGAGGAACAAGGTGGGCAGCAAGGCGAAGAAGAGGCGCGAGAAGATGGCAGCGGCGGCCGAGGTGGAAGAGGAGGAGGACGTCGGGGTGGCGGTAGAGAAGGAGTCGTCGGACCCCCGGGCCGACTTCCGTGACAGCATGGTGCAGATGGTGGTGGAGATGGGGCTCTGCGACTGGGACGGCCTCCGCTGCATGCTTCGCCGCCTGCTCGCCCTCAACGCGCCGCGCCACCACGCCGCCATCCTCGCTGCCTTCGCCGAGGTCTGTGCCCAGCTCGCCTCGGAGCCTCGCCCGCCGCCGCCTCCGGCGTATCAATACGACTACTACTACTGACGAGTGACCAGTCGTTCCAGGTCGTCTGCTCGTGTTCCGTCTGTTCTGTGTGGGGGCTGCTCTCGAGATCCTGGCACCACCTGGTGTACGCATCCCGGTCTGGGCGAGGTTACCGGGTGGTGATAGGATCTCTCGGAAGATAATTTAAGCTAGTAGAAGAAACTTAGTAGTAGTCGCAGTTTTATGTGTGGTCAGTCAGTTATTCGTCTAGCTCTGATTTGCTGGGTTTCTTTGGATGTTTTCCTTCATTTTCCGCTCAGTGTTTCAGCGTGTTGTTTCTAGATTTCTAGTGTCATATAATGTGTGTGCTTGTGTGGCCTTCGGTTTTGCATGAAGGTCACCAAGGAAGTTAGTTCATTAATCAGCTCAGGTAGGCAACTATTTGTGCCATAAGTAGTGATGTGTTGTGATGTGTTTATTATTCTATATGCATTTGGCACTTTCTAGTGTGTGGTGATCTGTAATTTTTCGATGCTTTCTCTTGAATACTTTTCGGTTTTCTAAGTAGTCTTCACTAAAGAACAAGCATTGCATCATCGGATGTTCTTTTTCTCTTGATTATACTACTTATTACTAGTCCAAGCGCATAGTTAAGGACCTAGGCTTCAAGTTTCAACTGCCAAATATTGGTACTCCCTTGTTTAAATTTACTTCGCATATTAACTTTGTCTAAACTTTATCAACTTTGTAAAAAAAACTATATTATAACAATTTAACATATAGTACACCACTAACAGTCGCATGGAGAAAGAAGAGCTTTGAATATGCATGCATGCCAGTGGCATGCGTTGTTCTTGGACTTTTGATGAGGAGTTAGAAGGTGTTCCCAAGAGAGCTTTTGCCTTGAAAGAGTCGAGCATGCACGCATCTGCCGTCCGTGCAGCTACCAGGGGACGCCGTCGATGACTCAGATTTTTCATCGCCATGGCGCACATTCAGCATGCGTGCGTCGGTACGATGCCGGCCGGTGGCAGTGGGTTAAAGTTATGTGCTACGGGTACATGCATGCATGCAAAAGCAGCAAATGGAAGTGCTTCTCCCTCCCTTTCTCTCTCTTCCTTTACTACGAGTAACTAGTGGTTGGGCTACCTTTTGTACTAGTAGTAAGTTGTTTGGCTTTTCATGAAGCTTAAGTCAGCTTTGTGGCCGTTGACTCTGTGTGAAGATCGATCGATGTGCCAATGTGCTTACTTAATGATACTACTTTTTTTTCCGAAGAAACAGCAGGAGCTCTGCCTTTGCATTAAGAAGAAGAAAATTGACCAGTTTATAAGGAAAACTAGCCGAAAACCGAACTTAATGATACTACTACAAAAACGAATGCGGTGTTCTTCACGGAGTTTCAGCAAAAAAGGCATCCGTACTATAGATCCATGCGTACGTCGTGCGTGTATTTATGCATGATTTGTACCAGTGTACTCAACCTCGCAAGTCGCAACTGCTACCTACTAGAGCAACAATGCTACATTCACGGCTCACCGGGTTATTACTGGCTTTTACGGACTTCCTCTTGAGATGGCAAGTTACTATTGGATTAAGGGGGAGGTTGGGCCCCACCCACCTGAAAATCACGGAAGAGGGGGGGGGGGGTAGAGAGATTTTATTGTTAGCTCCGTAAAATGCCCGTGTGTTTAGCATTTTTGCTACTAGAGTTACATTGCGTCCACGATTTCATGATACTATATCTGAAGGAGTACCGCTGTACTGAAGAGAGGATCTAATGTTGTTTCTATTTCCTATCTCGACTCTTCCTTATCTCTAAGGGGAAATCTATTGGTAAATGGGCCTGAAGGCTCTTTCGTAGTATCCACTAGGCTTGCAGGGCTCATGTAGATGGAATGTACTTTTGTCCCAGGAAAAAATCGGGGCAAATCGGAGAGCTGAGAATGGCAAAGCAACCAAAAAATCCGGGTGTCAGCTCAAGTTGGTCAAGTACAACGGTCTGGTATACCGCCGGCATCTCTAGCAGAACCCTTATAATTTTTTTATGCAAGTTGACTGAATTTACAATTTCAGTAAGCTGATTTTGTGGAAGGAGGAACGGGTGGGGGAGGAAGATGAAAGAAGAATGACCTTCGGATTTTTAATCTATGGTTAAGAAAACTGATTTACCCAAAATAAATTTTCAAGCGGCTAAGGCCATGGCTTCCCCATGCTGAACAAAATCCTTAAATTGCCCTTATATATTTTGTGGATTTGCAGAGTTAAGGCCTAAATTTGAATGTATGGCCCCCTCAAATAACCATACATGTATCATTGCCCTCCTGGCTCTGCTCCCGATAGCTGGTCCCTAAGTTAATCCGCCTCGTTACTTGGTTACGTACATGCTTGAAGGACGAGCCAGCCACGGCATGCCTGGCAGCTGCATCAATGGGGAGGACGCTGTCAAGCTCTGGTATGCTTGTGTGCGTGTGTGCGCGCACGCTTGTGATTCATGCCAACTACCAAGCAAGCCTCCCATTCACCATGGCCATGCCCGACAGCTCCATCCATGGAGAAGGACATAGCCAAGCTCTGGTACGTTTGTGTGTGTGTGTGCGCGCTCGTGATTCGTTGAAAGTGCGTTATATCGACTAGAGGGGGATGAATAGGCAATTTTTATGAATTCTTCACTGAGGAATTTGCTGGTGAGGAAATTCCTTAGCGAAGAACTACTTGTAGCGGAATAAGTACTCTGAAGTAAACATAACAAAACACAAGCATAGTCATCATGATGAAATGAAGACAAGCACAGAGTACAGAAAGCGTAAGCACAGGATAACACAGGATGAAGACGGACAGACTGAAGAAATTGAACTGAGGAAAGTGAGAAAGTCTTCAGTCAAAGTCTTCAAACAGATATGAACAAGCACACAACAACTGAAATGAGGAAATGAAAGAGTTGAGAAAATAGAATCAGTAAGCTTGGTGAAGACAATGATTTGGTAGACCAGTTCCAACTGCTGTCTCAGTTGTACGTCTGGTTGGAGCAGCTAGGTATTTAAATCTGAGGACACACAGTCCCGGACATACAGTCCCGGACACACAGTCCTCACCGTATTCTCCTTGAGCTAAGGTCACACAGACCTCGCCCAATCACTTGTGGTAAGTCTTCAGGTGACTTCCAAACCTTCACAGACTAGGTCACTCGGCGATCCACAATTCCTCTTGGATGCTCTTGACCATGACGCCTAACCGTCTGGAAGAAGCACAGTCTTCAAAGGTAACAAGCGTCGGATCCACGCAGGATCAATCTCTTCAGTGATGCTCAATCACTTTGGGTTGTAGGTGTGTTGGGTTTGGGTTTCTCTCACTTGATGATTTTCGCTCAAAGTCCTCGGAGGATGGGATGTTCTCAAATGACAAGTGTCAGTTTCTCTCGGAGCAGCCAACCAGCTAGTGGTTGTAGGGGGCGGCTATTTATAGCCTGGGGAGCAGCCCGACATGATAAGACATAAATGCCCTTCAATGATATGACCGTTAGGTGGGTAGATATTTTGGGACAGCTGGCGCATAGCACAGCAACGGTCGGAATTTTGACTCTCAAATTCCTCAGGGCTATCATGTTCCTCACTGTGTAGGCAATCTGCACTGACGAATTCCTAACTCAGTCAGAACAAATTTCTCAGCAATCAGAAGAACTTCGTCTCTGTTACTGAAGGAATTGACTGAACTGTAGATTTCCAATGGCTTCACTCAAAGGGATTGGTAGGTGTAGGATTTTGAGTTGAGCATCAAATGGAAATTTTTCCTTAGTATTTCCTCGACCCCCTTTAACAGTACGGTGTTTCCTATGACTCAAGAAGGAGAAAATGAAACTATAAAACCAAAAGTCTTCACGCTTCATGTTCCTCGAATGATTGCCAAGTCTTCAAGGTCACACCAATTTCTTCACTTACAAAGTCTTCAGAAAGTCTTCAGAAATCCGAAGTCTTCAGTTGAAGAACTTCATTTTTAGGGGTCGACTTTCTCTGTAAATATCAAACTCCTCATAGACTTATAGACCTGTGTACACTCACAAATGCACCAGTCCCTTAACCTATAAGTCTTCAATACACCAAAATCACTAAGGGGCACTAGATGCACTTACAATCTCCCCTTTTTTGGTGATTGATGACAATATAGGTTAAGTTTTCAACGGGGATAAATATATGAAGTGTAAATACCGATGTTGAGGAATTTGATTGCAAGATATAGAAGAACTCCCCCTAAAGATGTGCATAGTGAGGAATTTGCTTTTGAAGCAATGCACACTTGAAGAGTATAATCATGGAGATCTCCCCCTATATCTTGTAATTCATACACGCATTTGACATATAATATGAAGAATTTGAAATGCATGATGAAATATGGTGACTGATGTAATTCAGCATGCGTGCATTGACATTAATGAGGAATAAGTATGCAAAAGAACTCAGCAAAAGTATCAGGCCACCATAGAGTTTAACATTACAACTCGATCCAGCAAAGTCATCAAAAGAACGAGAGTTGTAACTTACAAAAAAATGCCCATATAAGATAGACCCGCTTGAAGACTAACTCAAATTTTCTCTCCCTTTGTCATCGAATGACCAAAAGGGTTGAAAATGAGGACTAACGCCCCTAAAGAATATCATGTAGGTGGAGGAGCGCCAGCGTTGTTGGGGTCTTGAGTAGTTGTAGGGCCTGCCGCAGTATCGACCAAGTCTTTAAACTCGTCCGTGTCGCGTGATGAGGAATATGAACTGGCGACCAAGGAAGGAACCTTGAACTTCTTGAATTTCTTCGGTGGAGGAGCATACCAGTCAAAATCTTCCTTGAAACCCATTTGCTTCAGATCTTCTTCACCATAGAGATGTGACAGAATAGCCCAGGTGCGATCAAAAACCTCATGGAGGTAGTAATGGTTTTTCTTCACTTCATTATGTGTAGAAGTCATGTTGTGAAGAATAGAGCCAAACTGACGCTTAACCCATTTGTGGTTTCGATCCACCTTCTGGTGAAAACTAAGAAGCAGCTCACGGTCAGTCATCACACGAGGAGCAGTGGCTTGAGGATTTGGCTTGGATGCATTGACAGCAGAATCATGAGTGGCAGAGTCATCATTGGTGGAATAAGATGCAGCTTTGCGCAACTGACCATCCAATGGACGAATACCTTCATCGATAACAGCTGGTGCCTTGCCCTTCTCATCAGCTGAGGAATATGTCCGCTTGAGGACTTCAATCGGGGGCAAGTAGCTGAGGTGATTCTGAAAGTCAGCTTTGTAGTTGAGTGAAGACCTTGTTCTGAGGAATCTCATAATCCAAGGAGCATAAGGCTTCAGCTCAAATGGTGAAAGTGCAACATTTGCCAGAGTCCTCATGAAGAAATCATGATAATTGATAGGGATGCCATGCATGATGTTGAATAGCATATTGTTCATCATGCCTATAATTTCCTCATCGGATGATTCGTGGCCTTTGATAGGACTTATAGTCTTCGTCAGAATGCGATAGATGGTACTTGGCACATACGACAATTCCTTCACGAGGAATTTGGTCCTTGGGGCTTGACCAGGCTTCAGAGGCTTCATGAGCACTTGCATGTAATGAGCAGTGAGTTCAGGCTCTTCGTACAGACAACGAGCACCTTCAGGTGGAGGACTGATTGGCAGGGCATGAAGTAATTCAAAGGCTGGTGCCTTATAGTGAGTGTTTTCGGTCATCCAGTCCAACACCCAAGAGTTGATATCATCAGCATCACCTGTGATGTGCAGCGTTGCGTAGAACTGAAGAATAAGCTCTTCATTCCAATCAACTATGTCTGAGCAAAAGTTGAGCAAGCCTGCATCATGAAGCATACTGAGGACTTGAGAGAAGCAAGGCATTGATTCCATGTCCACGTGAGGAATATGCTCGTGGTCGAAGAGTTTGTCCTTGTTGAAGAGCAGAGAAGAATAGAAATCGGCCTGGCTGGCAGTCCAGAAGCGCTTCCTTCTAAGACGAGCATTGTCATAAGGGTTGAAATCAGTGAAGAACACATGCTCGCCGAAGAAGTCATCAGCCTTGAATTTCTGCTTCTTGGAGAAGGGATCCTTTGGCTTGGGCTGAGGAGTGTCAGTCAATTGCATCACCACCTCAGGAATCACAATCTTAGGATCCACAGACTGAGGAATTTGAGGCTCTTCTTCAGCTGCAACCTGGGTGTTCAGTTCTTCATTTACAATTTCTTCAGCACTAGTGGCTGGAATATCTTCATGGACAGATGGGGTTGCATGAAGTTCTTCAGATCCCATTTGTACTTCAGTAGCAGCTGCGAACTGAGGAATTGCTTGAAGTGGAGTGAACATTGGATAGTTGGGGTGCTGACTTTCCCAAAAGTCATCATTTAGCACAGGTGTGGTACAACCAATGTCCACATCCTCATCTTCCATTTCTTGAACACCGGCCTCTTCAGTAGTGAACTGAGGCATACGCGAGGAGACAACTGGTGTTGAAGGGATTTCATCCACTTCAATTTCTTCATCCAACTGCTCTAACGAAGCAGCAGAAGGATTCTCTTCATCGGATTCGCTTGGAATCACATAATCTTCACCAAAAGGAACGGGGTCCTTTGATGGCATGAATGAGACAGGAACGACATCAATTGGGTTATGAAATGAGCTTGTCAAAGGCTTCATCTTCTTCGAAGCTGAAGAATCTGATGAAGTTGATGCCTTCCTTTTCTTCACAGCTGCACGCTCTGCAGCCTTGGTCTTCTTCGCATCTGATGCAGATGGAAGGATCAGAGTTGGTGTAGGTGCAGGAGGAGCAGAGGAATTTGGTGCAGTTTCTTCAGCCGCAACTGATGCAGTTGCCCTGACTTCTTCACTTTCTTCAGGCGCACCACTAGTGGATGCCCTGGCAATTTCTTCAGCGGCTGGAATGCAGTCATCAGCCCTGGTACTTCCATTTTCTTCAGCAGTCTGATAGTCATCAGCGGTGCTGGCATGTTCTTCAGTGGGCTGAGCAGATGCTTCAGTCGGAGTAACTTCAATGTGCATAGGAGCAGCAACACTTGAAGTGAATTTCTTTGTCAGATTGACGAACCGGACCTTGGCGCCCTTCCAATCAGCATAGTAGCCATTGTATTCATCACTCAGTTGGTTGATCTCAGCTTGCAAGGCAACGAGTTGATCAGGGGTAAGAGTGAGGACATTATCCTTGAGGTAGCGCTGCTTCTTGTACTATGCTTTCTTCAGTCTTCTGCCTTCTTAAAATTTCCACTTCTCTTCCTCAATGAAGGCAGTCAGAGCATGACTTTGACCAGGAGTGAGGTTCATCTCCGGCAAAGGCGTGTTATGGTCCTTGTGCCATAGGTCAATGAAGTTGAGGATCAATTTTGGATCCAATAGAAGTGACACATTGCTGCCTTTGGCTCTGGCGGCCCTGGCCTGCCTGTCTTTGATGATTTCGGCAAGTTCTTCATCATCAGCCTCAGCGTCATCAGAGGGCACTTGGAAGGCGACCTACTTCTTGTGAGGACTTGGTCGAAGGCCTCGTCCAGCAGTGGCCTTTTTCTTCAGCAAAGAGGGGCCAGCTGAGGAACTTGCAGATGCTCCTGAGGCAATTGAGATGCTTGTAGTCCTTTGGCACGTGGCGAGATGCACAGGTGCAGAGGATTTGGTCGGAGCAGCTGAAAACTTTGTCGGAGGAGCTGACGACTTTGAAGGAGGAGGAGCAGTCTGAGAAATTGGCCGTGAGGGCTTTGAAGAATCTGGCCGTGAGGGCATTCAGGGTGAAGCACTTGGCTTATGTGCAGGCTTCTTAGGCATAGCCTTCTTTGGCTTACTAGCAGAGGCCTCAGCAGCGGTAGCAGCAGCAACAGAGTCTTCATTGAATTTCCTCACTGCTTCCTTTGCTTATTTGGCCAGTTTAGCCTGGCGCTCTGCCCATTCATCAGGATAATCCTCACCACGCTTGAGGCTGGTGGGATCTACCAATTGGCCAGGTGCCAATGGAGGTCTTGGGCATGAAGGGTTGAGTACGAATTTCTTCATATACTTGGGAGTAGCATATATGTACTCCCTCCATTCCCGTGCCCATCTCCTCTTTATCCTCTGTATGCGCACCTTGCGCTGATTTTTGTCCTCCTTGCCAAATTTGGCCTCATCAGGAGTGCAGTAATCCTTGTATATGTCCTCAGGGATTTCGAAAGTAGTATTGACCTTAGGCCTCTTTCCTCCCTTCTGTGGCTTCTTTCCATCAACCATTTTCTTCAGCTAGGGAATATGAACAACTGAAGTTTCTGAAGAGGTGTGCAACTTTTCTTCGAGAAACGCTGCAAATGAGTTAAGTTGATGAGAACCTGGTGATTCAGCAGCGGACATGAGTACCTGTGAACAGAGTATAGTTGCGAGAAATTTGGAGAGGTCATACGCGTTCTCAGAAGATTTTCAAAAAGAATAGGTTTGAGGAATTTGACCAGATGAGTCTTGAAGAATTTCACTAAGGTTCTTAATCTTAGGTTCCAGAGTTGTATAGATTGAAAATCCACACAATTGAGAAATCTTGAAGAAAATCATTGCTTAGAGAAACGAATTAAGAGCAGATGACATGTGAGGTGTTCATGTGTGTGAAGATTGGAAGAATAAACACCTTTGAAGATTTTCAAGAAAATATATGAATCAAGAAGGCAGTAAAAGTAACTTTTAATTACCCTTGATGAAGAACACGGCGAACTGGGAAGAGTAGATGTGAAGTTCGTCAGTTCAGATCTTCCACGCCCTAACTCGGTAGAGGATGGCTACGGCGGCGGCGGAGTGAAGAAATCCGCAACCGGCGCGAGTACGACGGCGACGAGGTCGAGGCAGTGAAGCTCTTCCTCACCGGCAATGATGAAGTAGCGACGGCGCTAGGGTTTGAGAAGCTCGAGCGGGAGTGAGAGCGAGCGGAGTAAAAACGAAGTGAGAAAGAGGCAGGGGTATTTATAGTGGGAGTGAAAAAACTGTACGCCCGAGGAAATTGGACGAACGTGCCTCTGACCCTTCTCATTTGCTTGACATGTGTCACCCACGTACTGAGAGGTGGCGATCGTGTAGGATCGTGGGTGAGTAGATAAGTATTGTCGTGGGATGCGGAACAGTTTGAGCGGCAAAGCCAAAAGTTCAGATAAGATAAGTTAAAAGTTCCGTTCGCAATTTCTTCAGCTGTCAACGACACAGTGAAGATTTTGAACGAGTTTCAATTAGAACGCACATGAAAAATTTGTGAACATACTTGGTTGAGTTTAGCACAGAGGAGGAAGGGTCCGATCACATTCACTTAGCAGAAGAAATCAACTTGAAAAATTAGCAATAAATGAATGTTATAAAAGACACAAACTCATACATATATATAGAGAGAAAGAGAAAGAGAATAATACTATTCTGATCCTGGGATCAGAATAGTTATTTGGATCACACGGCCCGCCCGCCGGATGCAGATATTGCCGAACTTCTGAACCGGCTCGGACAACAAAAAGAGAAAAAGCCCACCCAGCACCTTCCTCGATCCAACCGGCGACACGCCCTCCGCCCCGACCCCAACCGGCACTGCTGCCACCACCTCACACCCATCGGAGACGCGGCCTCCGCCCCACCCCCGACCGGAGAACCTGCCGCCGCCCGGCCATGCCCCAACTGGAGACGCGGCCGCGGCCCACACCCAGTCCTGCACTTCACTCCCCCTCGATCCCCCCGCTAGCATG
>NC_041389.1:242246808-242263930 GCF_002162155.2 Triticum dicoccoides
CCACCCCCACCTTCCTCCTCCGGCTAGGTGCGCTGCCACGATGCGACCCCCAGCCAGCACGCGCCACCGCCTCCACCTCCCCCTCACGCAGCACCTCCACCGCGACGCACCCCCTGCAAGTTCACGCCGCCGGCCACACCTTCCTTCCGCGTCAGCACGCACCGGCGCGACGCATCCCGCCGCCTAGCATCCTGGTGCAACATCCAATGATCCACCGACCCGCAGCCCTGCGCTCTGCCACACCCGCTGCCCGATCGAGCCCCTGGAGAACATCCACACGAGCACGTGTGTTCAATTTCTGCATTTCTGCTACTGAAAACAGAGGAGAACGGCTGCTAAGATTTTCTCTGAACTTCCTTGTTCTTTGTGACGAGACCTGCTCAACTCTCCCTCTATGAACTCCTGCAAAACAATTTTATTTATCTTTTCATCTTTATCTTTCTGAACTGAATTGGACTGGGTTGTGTCATATTCTTATTAATTTTCCCATCTGAAAATGGTATGATATGAAGGAACAATCTAGGTGGACGAGAATTTCAAGTTCATTTCTGACTGCAGATACTTCGATTTTTATTTTCAAGTATTAAATTTCTTGGATAAATCACCTCTGTCAACGCCTTGCCGGTCATCATCCCAAAGTTCACCTCTGTCAACGATGCCGTTCAGGTACTCATTCCATTCCAAAATCCCTTGTGTGATACATCTCGTGCATGCACTGTATAATGTAACACATGCCCGTTATAGTCTGCATTAGTAGCTAATTCCATCCATCCATTCAGTTGTTGAGGCAAAGCCATCCTCAAGACACAGAAGATACGCACTCGATTAGCAAACTCCACAAGGTACGATTTAAATTACTTGCAGCTTTATTAAGCAGTCAACTATCTTGAACCAGACTACATAATGGATTACATACAGTGTACATTAGCTCGGGTAGAGAAAATATAAGTTCAAATTCTTGCACCGTTGTGCTAGCTAACACAGCTTATTATTCAGTGATTTGCACAAACACTTCACCCGGAGGTATTGACCTGCAGCATGCCGCGTCTGCCGCTGCCGCCGAGGTCCCCCCACATACAGCCGACGCTGCGGCAACCACCCCCCACCACTGTCTGTTGCCGATGCGTGCAACCACGTCCAGCCGCCCACTGGACGTGGGCAGAGAGGCAGGGCCACGCTGAGAGCTCAAGATCCACCACCCGCAGTCGCTTCCCCTGCAGGTTGTACACCCCACCGACCACACCATCTTCTTCTCCTCCTCTATTCTCTTGCCTCTTTGCTTCTGTAGTTCAAGATGTTTTAAAAAGATTGGTATTTTTGCTCTCTGTAATGTTCAAAAGTTTGGTACTGTATTTTTTTCGGATCTGCAAAGATGTAATCTCAGCAAGGTTGGAATATGTTAAGTAAGATATTATGAACCAAGAAAAAAGAGAAATTTCGGTCTATGATTTCCCACCATATTTGCCCCAACTTGTGTTCTGATTTCATTTGAAAAATCTAGAAGTTCAATGATATAAAATATATAAGTTCTGACTCCACAAGATGTATGTTTGGAGAATAAAAACAATAGTTAAATGAAGCCACCTGCAGAGTAAAAAAGAACATATAAATTTGCATTACAGAGTTAAAAAAATTCAGAGCCAAAAACATATAAAAGTTCGTAGAAGGCAGTGCTAAAAACGTTCAATTTTTTTCCCTTTGTTTCAGGTTGCAGTGGAAAAACAAAAGGCAGAAGTTCAAAGATGAAATTTGAAGAAGGAAATATACAACAATCAAAGAAGTAGCGGTCTCATTACAGAGAAGGAGAACGCCTTGCGAGCCAGCCGAGTTGACTTCTGCCATCGGCACTGCGTAATAATCACTGGATTCCCATGGCCACCGGCACTGGATAATTAGCACTGAACGACTTGCAATCCAGAAGAAAGTTGCGCCCATAACCCGTGGAGATCTATCACGTTGTGCAGTTGGTCGTGATGTCTCCCGGAGCTTCAATTTTATGACCCTGGTGCATTTTCTTCTTTTTTGATGTGCCATTTGATGCATAAATTTATCACTGGATGCCCATGGTGTGTGCATAGTATGTGTTTGTGTTAGTTCCCGACAGGTTCCTTCATGTACTTCATGGTGATGGATAGAGAGATCCATTATTCATTTGTATAGAAGTTCAAATTTAAATAAAATAGACGTTCAATGTTTATGAAATCTACTTTAGTAATTCTTTATTAAAAGTGTACAAGCGTTACAGGTGGCAGCCGCGGCATTTGTGTGTGTGTGAATAAAATGGAGAAGTTCAAGTTAAAATAATGGAGACGTTCGATCCATGTAAAAAATCTGATATTTCCCATTTCTTGAAAAATAAAAGTAAGGAGTTGAACTTTAAATAATATTAAATAAGCTAGTTATTTATTAAAAAGTAAAAAAGTATGTTTCTTTAATAAAACCAAAGTAGTTCAAATTAAAATAACACACGAGCTTAGATGTCTAGTAAAAAAATTGAGTAGTGAAGGACAAGTTCGCATAAAGTAAAAACTAATGTAATTAAAAAAATGTGAAGTTCAAATTTTAAAAACATAGAAGTTCAAAGTTTATTAAAACCTAGGATCTACAAGTTCAAAAAACAAAACAAAAAAACTAACGTCAAAAAACAACACGCCAAAAATAGAGTGAAGTTCAAACATACATGTCCGAGAAATTCAACTACTTCACACAGTGCATTTCTAAAAATACACAATGAAGTTCAAAAATAAAAAAAAGGTAGAGCGGTTCAATGTCTACAAAAAACTCAGATATTTTCACATAGCCGAGAGAAGATCAGATTGATAAATGTTAGAAGTGCACGTACTACACGGTGTAAAGAATGAAAAAGCAAAAGGCTAAAAAATTTGTTGCTAGAAGTTCAAGTGCTCAGCGCGAGAAATTCAAAAATTCTTGTGAGGAAGGTTGAACAAAAATACGTGACAGAAGTTCAAGGTGAAAACAACGGGAAGTTCAACTACTACACGGAATGCGTTTCAGATAAGAATATAAGAATAGAAAACTAAAAGCTTCAAAGGTCTGTTGCAAGAAGTTCACGTGCTCCTCCGTGCACGGTTCAGAATTTATATTGCGAGACGTCCGGCTTCCAATTACATGTTTGAAAAAGAGCAAAAAATAGCGTCCGACCTTCAACTGCGTGTAATTCAACGTTTGCACAAAATTGTGACAGAAGTTCATAGTGAAAACAACGAGAATTTCAAGTACTATAAGAAATGCATTTCAGGTGAGAACAAAGGTATAGAAAAATAAAAGCTTAAAAGGTTTGTTGAAAGAAGTTTAGGTGCTCTGTCAGGGAAAGTTCAAAAAATCTTGCGAGAGATGTTCACCTTGTATTTCCATGTCCGATTTTTTCCGTTTAAAAATCAAATACAATTCTTTACACAAAATATATAAAAATGGTGAAGTTCAAATTGAAATAACAGAGAAGTACGGAATTAATTAAAACCTAGGATTTACCTATTCAAAAAATAAAAAACACAACGCCATTTAAACGAAAACAAAATGGTTGCTAGAAGTTCAAGTGCTCGGCGAGGAAAAGTTCAACAATTCTCGTGAGAGAGGTTCACCGTGTATTTAGATGTCCAAAATACATAAAAAATAATATGTTGTTTTTTGTGTTTTAAAATAATTCTCTCAAACCAGAGAGAAATTCAAAGTGATAACAACTGAAAGTTCACGTACTACATGGTGTGTATTTCATATAAGAAAATATACAAAAAAAGTGAAAGAGGGTGAAGTTCAAACAGAGATGCCCCAGAAGTTCAACTACTTCACGTAGTGCAAAAAACACCACGTAAATAATCAGCACGTCAAACACAGAGTGAAGTTCGAACAGACACGTCCTAGAAGTTCAACTACTTCACGCAGTGCAAAAAAACAACACGTTAAAAACAGTGTGAAGTTGGAACAGACATGCACGAGAAGTTCAACTACTTCACGCAGTGTATTTCCATCCGCGATGAAGGCAGAAATCATGATCTCATCATTTTCTAATTACTTCAAAATAGTAGGAAATCATTTGTGTAAGTTCAAGTCCTCGGTCGAAGAAAGTTAAAAAAATTATTGTGAGAGAGGTTTGTACAAAAGAAATATCATTTGTATGACATTGCCAAATGTATGAGAAAATTACAAACGAAAATACGTCACGGAAGTTCAACGTGAAAACAACTGGAAGTTCAACTACTACACTGAATGAATTTCAGATGAATTTTTTTTAAAACCGTTGCGAGTATGAAAAAATGATCAACATGGGAAAGTTGCGTGTCTACAGCAGCTTTCCATTGGTATATCACTTGCTCAATTCCGGTGAGTGTTCTGGTGCGTGGATGGAGAGCTACGGACAAAAAAAGCACGTGAAAAACAGAGTGAAGTTCAAGGTTTCATACCGAGAAGTTCAGGCACTTCACGCGATGCATTTTTGGCGAATCTCTTTCGCGATAAAGGCAGAACGAATGATCTCGTCGTTTTTGAAATTACTTGAAAATGGTTGGGAATCAGAGAAAACTGTCAACACGAAAAAGTTTCGCATTTTCTGTAGCTTTTCAACGGTATATTAGTTCGCCATTCCGATAAAGTTTGTACAAAATACGGCGAAAATATGTTTTTCGCCATTTTCGATACTAACTTAAAACTGTAAATAATTGGGAGAAATAATATATACCAAAAAGTTTCGCATTTGTTCAAGCTTTCCAACGCCATATCATTTGCTGCATTCGGACGCATGGATAAAAATTAGCTCGAAAATACGAACTCGGTATGACTTGTATCATTTTCTACATTACTCTTAAACCGTTCAAAATTAGAAAAAACTTTCAAAATTAAAGAGTAGTGCATTTTCATAAGCTTTCTAACGCCATATCATATGCCTCAATTGGATTAGCCATTTAGAAATGACGTCGAAAATAATAACTCGGCTGTTCGGTTTGCGAAATTTTACAATTTTCCAAATTACTTTTTAACCGTAAGGAATTAGAGAAAACTTTCAACATGTGGAAGGAGCGGTTTTGCAGCAGCTTTCCAACGCCATATTATTTGCGTCATTCCGATAAATAGTTTAGAAATGTGATCGAAAATACGATTCACGTTTTTTGCATGAAGGAAAAACGGTTTTCAAAACTGCTCTTAAACCGCTTACATTTTGCCAAAAATTCAACTTGAGTCATGATACTGATGTTCATAGCTTTCCAACGGTTTATCGCAAGCCCCATTTGAACACTTTTTAGCTGAAGTTCAACCTTGTACTCGGGGAAGGTCAAGCGCGTTACTCGGGAAGTTCCAATTGTGATCAGAATATTATTCTCATCCCGTGATCAGAATAGTGTTTATGTGTGTGTGTATATATATATATATATATATATATATATATTAAAATGAAGAACAACGCCTGAAAGAGCGAAGACAATGCAAAGTTGAAGAATTTAAAAAACCGAGGAATTTCAAAAACGAAGAAAAACTCAAATTGAAGATTTTCAACTTTGGTTGGTGGCGTAACCCACTGTATGAGAAAGCTGATTTCAGACACCGCGTACACTTGTCGTAGGGCTCTGAGAATCAATTCCTTCATTAATTTCTTCACACTTAGAGGGTTAGTCTTCATTGATTGAAGAAAAACGTTACTTCGTGTGTTGTGCATCTAAGTCATCAAGTCAGCATTAGTGTTAGGATGTGTGCCCTTTTCAGAGAACATTCAAAGATTCTAGGATATTTAGCTCACATCGCAACTTGCTAAATCTCTTCTCATCCAAGGGCTTAGTGAAGATATCGGCCAGCTGGTCTTCAGTGCTTGCGTGGTCGATGGAGATGTCGCCCTTCAACACATGATCACGAAGAAAATGATGATGAATCTGGATGTGCTTTGTCTTCGAGTGTTGAACTGGGTTATGAGCAATCTTGATAGCACTCTCATTGTTGCAGTAGAGAGGCACATTCTTCACGTTGATGCCATAGTCCTTGAGTGTTTGCTTCATCCATAGTAATTGAGCACAGCATGATCCAGCATCAATGTACTCAGCTTCTACAGTGGAGAGTGATATGCAGTTCTGTTTCTTCGAGGACCAATAGACCAAAGATCGTCCGAGGAAATGGCATGTGCCTGACGTTGACTTGCGGTCCACACGATCGCCATCATAGTTAGAGTCCAAATATCCAATGAGATCAAACGAAGAACCCTTGGGATACCATAATCCAAGTGTTGGTGTGTGAGCTAGATATCGAAGAATATGCTTCACAGCCTTATGGTGTGATTCCTTCGGTGTAGCTTCAAATCGGGCACACATGCAAACACTAAGCATAATATCCGGCCTAGATACACATAGGTACAATAAAGAGCCAATCATGGAGTGGTATACCTTTTGATCGAAGTCTTTACCATTTTCATCACTGCATAGATGGCCATTTGTGGGCATTGGAATTTTGACCCCTTTGCAATCTTGCATGCCGAATTTCCTCAATACATCCTTGAGGTATTTCTCCTGAGATATGAATATCCCATTGCGCTGTTGACGAATTTGAAGACCTAAAAACAATTTCAATTCTACCATCATAGACATTTGATATTCTTCACTCATCATATAGGCAAATTCATCAGTGTATTGTTGGTCAGTACAGCCAAAAATGATATCATCAACATAAATTTGGCACACAAACAATTCACCATCATAAGATTTAGTGAAAAGAGTTGGGTCGAGTGAACCGAGTTTGAAGCCTTTCTTCATGAGGAATTCCTTCAAAGTATCATACCACGCCCGAGGGGCCTGCTTGAGGCCATACAGGGCCTTATTGAGTCTGAAGACTTTGTCAGGATGCTTTGGATCTTCAAAACCTGGGGGTTGAGCAACATATAGTTCTTCCTCAAGCTTACCATTGAGGAATGCACTTTTCACATCCATTTGTTGTAAGATAATATCATGATGGTTAGCATAAGCAAGTAATATGCGAATAGCCTCAAGTCTAGCAACAGGTGCAAAAGTTTCATCGAAGTCAATTCCTTCAACCTGTGTGTAGCCTTGAGCTACAAGCCGTGCCTTATTCCTCACCACAAGGCCATTTTCATCTTGCTTGTTGCGGTAGATCCACTTTGTGCCAATAATGTTGTGCTTGCGAGGATCTGGACATTTGACCAGTTCCTAGACGTTGTTGAGCTCGAACTGATGTAATTCTTCTTGCATAGCTTGAATCCACTCAGGCTCTAGAAATGCTTCATCGACCTTAGTGGGCTCTGTGATAGAGACAAAATCAAAGTGCCCACAAAAGTTAGACAAATGTGAAGCTTTTGAGCGTGTGAGAGGACCTGGTACTTCAATGTCATCAATGATCTTCTCTATTTGCACTTCGTTTGCAATGCGAGGATGAGCGGGTTGCCTTCGAGGAATTTGATCCGCATTTTCTTCAGGAGCATTTTCCTCAGCACCATTTTCTTCAGGTGTGCCAGCTCGACGTTCTTCACGTTCTGGAATGAATTCTTCAGTAGATTCTTTAGTAGGAATGACATCCTCAGTAGCCTTGAACTTGATAGATTCCTCAAGTGCTGGTTCATCTAACACAGAAGGTAGGTGCTCTCTTTGCGAGCCATTAGTTTCATCGAACCGCACATCTATAGTTTCAACAACCTTGTGAAGAATGTTGTTGAAGACTTTGTAGGTGTGCGAGTCCTTTCCGCAACCAAGCATAAAACCCTCATGTGCTTTCTGTGCAAATTTAGAATTGTGATGAGGATCTCTAATCCAACATTTAGCACCAAAGACTTTGAAGTAACTCACATTGGGTTTCTTATCAGTGAGGAGTTCACAAGCAGTCTTCTTGAAGAGTTTGTGAAGATATACTCTGTTGATGATGTGGCACGCAGTATCAATAGCCTCAATCCAGAAACGACGAGGTGTCTTGTATTCATCAAGCATAGTGCGAGCCATCTCAACAAGAGTTCTATTCTTGCGCTCCACGACGCCATTCTGCTGAGGAGTATAAGGAGAAGATAACTCATGAGTAATACCAAGTTCATCAAGATAGTCATCAAGACCAGAATTCTTGAACTCAGTCCCATTGTCACTTCTGATGTGCTTGATCTTTACACCAAAGTTGGTTGAAGCCCTCGAGGAAAATCGTCTGAAGACTTCCTGCACCTCATGTTTGTTAGTGACAATGTGCACCCATGTGTAACGAGAATAATCACCAACAATAACAAAGCCATATAGAGATGCATCATTTGTAACAGCAGAATAATGATTAGGACCAAATAGATCCATTGAAGCAATTCAAATGGTTGAGTGGTGGTCATGATAGTCTTTACTGGATGCTTGGCCTTTGTCATCTTTCCAGCTTCACAGGCTCCACATAAGTGATCCTTGAGGAATTTGACATTCTCAATGCCAATGACATGCTTCTTCTTTGCAAGCGTGTGCAAATTCCTCATGCCAGCATGACGAAGTCGTCGATGCCATAGCCAGCCTTCTGAAACTTTTGCAAGTAGGCATACGGCCGGTTGTGGTCCTGTAGAGAAATCAACAATGTACAAGTCTCCTCTCCTAAAGCCTTCGAAGACTTTGGAATTGTGAGCTTCCATGATCACAACACAACGATATTTGCCAAAGACAACAACCATATCAAGATCACAAAGCATTGAGACAGATATGAGGTTGTATCCTAAGGACTCGACAAGCATGACTTTGTCCATGTGTCGATCCTTTGAGATCGCAACCTTACCTAGACCCAATACCTGACTTTTGCCGTTGTGAGCGAAATGATATGCTTCAGATGCGACGGTGATAACGGAACATTCATCAATAGATTCTTGTCACCAGTCATGTGATTCGTACATCCACTATCGAGGAGCCACTCATTGGCTTTGGGTTGATCATCCTACAGATGAATTAGTGCAACTTACGAACTCATATACTTCATCAGTGAAGAATATGACATCAATATCATCAGATCAATTTCATCAAACAATAGGACGTGTGAAATGAAAGTTCATTTCATCATGATTAGTCTGCGTCCTTTCAGGCAATGTTCAGGTCTCCAGCAAATTCTTCAGACATTTTAAGCACGTCTGGAGACCTGACCTTGCATGAGATATTAGTTCTTTTTCTTCACCACCCACATCTGAAGGGGTGGCAAAGAATTCATCACTCTGCGAGCACCATATGAGAAAGGTGGCATAGAAGCCAGTCCAATTCGTTTCACATAAGAGGGGTTAGGATAGGCATATGAATAAGCAGAGAAATTCTTCGAGGACTTATGAACTGTAAGTGCATCTAGTGCCCCTTAGTGATTTTGGTGTATTGAAGACTTATAGGTTAAGGGACTAATGCGTTTGTGAGTGTACACAGGTTTATAAGTCTATGTGGAGTTTGATATTTACAGAGAAAGTCGACCCCTAAAAATGAAGTTCTTCAACTGAAGACTTTGATATTCTGAAGACTTTCTGAAGACTTTGAAAGTGAAGAAATTGGTGTGACCTTGAAGACTTGGTATTCATTTGTGGAACATGAAGCGTGAAGACTTTTGTTTTCGTAGTTTCATTTTCTCTTTCTTGAGTTATAGGAAACACCGTACTGTTAAAGGGGGTCGAGGAAATACTAAGGAAAAATTTCCATGTGATGCTCAACTCAAAATCCTACACCTACCAATCCCTTCGAGTGAAGCCTTTGGAAATCCCATACAGTTCAGTCACTTTCTTCAGTGACAGAGACGAAGTTCTTCTGGTCACTGATGAATTTGTTCTGACTGAGGAGTTAGGAATTCGTCAGTGCGAATTACCTACACAGTGAGGAACATGATAGCCCTGAGGAATTTGAGAGTCAAATTTCCGACCGTTGCTGTGCTGCGCGCCAGCTGTCCCAAAATATCTTATCCACCTAACGGCCATATCATTGAAGGGCATTTATGTCTTATCATGTCGGGCTGCTCCCTAGGCTATAAATAGCCGCCCCCTACAACCACTAGCTGGTTGGCTACTCCGAGAGAACTTGACACTTGTCATTTGAGAGCAACTCATCCTCCGAGGACTTTGAGCGAAAATCATCGAGTGAAGAAAACCTAAAACCAAACCCCTACAAATCCAAAGTGATTGAGCATCACTGAAGAAATTGATCCTGCGTGGATCCGACGCTTGTTACCTTTGAAGACTGTGCTTCTTCCAGACGGTTAGGCGTCAAGGTCTAGAGCATCCAAGAGGAATTGTGGATCGCCGAGTGACCAAGTCTGTGAAGGTTTGGAAGTCGCCTGAAGACTTACCACGAGTGATTGGACGAGGTCTGTGTGACCTTAGTTCAAGGAGAATACGGTGAGGACTGGGTGTCCTGAGCTGCGTGCTCAGCGACTGGGTGTCCGAGACTGTGTGTCCTTGAGTTTAAATACTCAGTCGCTCCAACCAGACGTACAACTGAGACAGCAGTTGGAACTGGTCTACCAAATCATTGTCTTCACCAACCTAACTGGTTCTATTTCCTCAACCCTTTCATTTCCTCATTACTGTGTTGAGTGTTTGTTCATATCTGTGTTTGAAGACTTTGACTGAAGACTTTCTCAATTTCCTCAGTTCAATTTCTTCAGTCTGTTTGTCTTCATCTTGTGTTATCCTGTGATTACGCTTTCTGTACTCTGTGCTAGTCTTCATGTCATCATGATGACCATGCTTGTATTCTGTTATGCTTACTTGTGAGTACTTATTCCGCTGTTAATAGTTCTTCGCTAAGGAATTTACTCACCGGCAAATTCCTCAGTGAAGAATTCATAAAAATTGCCTATTCACCCCCCTCTAGTCGACATAACGCACTTTCAATTGGTATCAGAGCAAGGTACTCCCTTGTTCTGTGTGATTTTGGTTTAACCGCCTGGAGTTTTAGTTATGTCGACCGCAGGTATGATCAAGGTCTCGGCTGGGTGTCCTACCTTTGATGGGACGGACTACCCCTACTAGAAAAACAAGATGCGAATGCATCTCGAGGCAATTGACAACGATCTCTGGTATGTTGTGGAAAATGATGTTCCCTCTGTCTCACCCTCACTGAACGCTACCTATGTGAAGAGATTCAAGCAACTCGATTCTCAAGCGAAGAATATCATATGTGGCCATCTGAGTAAAGGACAGTATGGAAGAGTGAGTGCTTTGGAAACTGCTAAGCTTATCTGGGATAGGCTGTCCAAAGTGAATGAAGGAGCCTCAACTCAGCGTGACTCTCGAGTTTGATGTTCTTCGGAATCTCTTCAACCGCTTCAAAAGACTCGACAATGAAAATGTCCAACAAACCTTTGATCGCCTCACTGACATCTCAAATGAGCATCAAGCCCTTGGTGCCACTGACATCACTGACCATGAGGTGGTGAAGAAACTGTTGAGATCGCTTGATTCCTCATTTGATACTCTGGGTCTGATGATACAAGAACGGGCTGACTACAAGTCTCTCGATCCTGCCGATATCCTCGAGAGGCTAAATACTCACGAGTTCCAGCTTGCTGAAAAGAGAGATCTCTATGGTTCGAGCTATGGCAAACCACGTGCCCTGAAGGCCAAGGTTGTGTCTGAGTCTGAATGTGAGGATTCTGGTAGTAGCCTTGGTGATCCTGAAGAATTGAGCCAGGAGCTAGCACTGCTCGTGAAGAAATTCCAGAAGTTCTCAAGACGTGGTTGCTTTGGAAAATCCTCAAGAAGCAGTGATTCCTCATCAAGTGACTATAAGAGAAGGTTGTGCCACAAATGCAAGAAACCCGATCATTATATTCAAGATTGTCCTCAGTGGGAAAAGTAATTGAAGAAGAAGAAATACAAGGATTACAGTTCTGATGATGCGAAGAAGAAGAAGAAATCGTCAAAATCTTCGTCATCAAAATCCTCGAAGTCTTCATCTCACAAGAAGAGCAGCTCCAAGAAGGCTCGGGCATTCATTGGCAAGGAAATGGACTCTGAAGCTGAATCTGAGGAACATGAGGAAGAGGAGGCGTCTGAAGAATCCGAATCTGGTGTGGCGAGTCTGGCCTTCGCTACTGCCTTCGTTAGCAAGTCCATCTTCAACACTGAAGAAACTGACCCCACCGACAAGCCTGATGAAGATAATGATGACTACGCTCCCACCTATTGCTTCATGGCAAAAGGTGCAAAGGTACTCAAATACACCTCCTCTGAATCTAGTGAAAATGAATCTGATGAGAATCTCAAGCCCAGCTACTCTAAACTTGCTAAGATTGCTGTAAAACAACAAAGGGCTTTTGAAAAGGTTCAAAACATGCTAGACAAAAGTGATGATATGTTGGGTGAAGAAATGGATCGCACTAAAGCCCTGACTGAAAATCTTTAGAGACTTCAGTCTAGGTTTGATAACCTTCAAAGTCATCATAACACTCTCTTATCTGATCATGAGAAACTTTCTTATGAATTTCTTCAAAGAAAGCAAGATCTTGAGAAGCTAAGAGTGAGTTATGAAGATCTTCAGAAGGAGCGCGATTCATTACTAGCTCAACAAATCAGCGCTTCTCAGGAAGAATTTGTTCGTCCATGCTAAAAGTGCATTGAACGTGAATCTGCTAATTCTTCACCTGAATGTTCAAATACTTCAACTGTTACAAATTCTTCACCTGCCTCTGCTATCACTAATTCCTCATCTGAGGACATTGCTAGTATCACTGATGATGCAGGGCTGAAGGAATTGTACATGACAGGCATGTACAAAAGCCTCAAAGGGCATCAGACTCTTTGTGATGTGCTTAAAAAGCAGATTCTCAACAGAAACCCTAGGAAAGAGGGTATCACCTTTGAGAGGAAACTTAATGCTGATGGAACATATTGGAAGCCTGAGCAGTACCCCAAAACTTCATGGGTTGCTGCAAAGGGACCTCCACTTGATCCATCTAACTTATCTGGCTTTTCATGTGAATCTCCTCATTCTTCTGATGAGTCATTTGACTCCAACTATAAACTGTTCACAAATCAGAATGGTGAAGTATTTGCTAGATATGTTGGCACTAACTGCAGGAACGGTTCTCCCATGAAGAAAATCTGGGTTCCCAAGAAGTGCCTTGAAAGTCTTCAGGTGAATGTCCTCATGACACCACCAGTGAAGAACGGGAACCCCAGATCAAATTCTTCATATGGATCAAATTCCTCAAATGGATCAAAGTCCTCATATGATTATCATCGTGCTAACAACTCTGTTTCGCAGGGTAGAGCTAAGGGATATGAATATGTGCATTATTCTTCAAACCATTATGTTCATAAGTCCTCGAAGAATTTCTCTGATTATTCATATGCTTACCCTAACCCCTCTTATGTGAAACGAAATGGTTTGGCTTCTATGCCACCATTCTCGTATGGTGCTCGCAGAGTGATGAACTCTTTGCCACCCCTTCAGATGTGGGTGGTGAAGAAAAAGAACTAATCTCTTCTGTAGGGTCAGGTCTCTAGACGTGCCTTAATGTCTGAAGAATTTGCTGGGGACCTGAAAAAATTGCCTGAAAGGACGCAGGCGAATCATGATGAAATAATCTTTCACACGTCCTCCTCCTACTATATCTGTTTACTGCTTGATGAAATTCATCTGATGAACTTGATGTCATATCCTTCATTGATGAAGCATATGAGATTGTAAGTTACACTAATTCATCTGCAGGATGATCAACCCAAAACCACTGAATGGGTCCTCGATAGTGGATGTACAAATCACATGACTGGTGACAAGAATCTTTTGATGGATGCTCCCTTATCACCGTCACATATGAAGCACATCATCTTTGCTGACAAAGGCAAAAGTCAGGTATTGGGTCTTGGTAAGGTTGCGATCTCTAAGGATAAACACATGGACAAAGTCATGCTTGTTGAGTCCTTAGGATACAACCTCATGTCAGTCTTAATGCTTTGTGATCTTGATATGGTTGTTGTCTTTGGCAAGTATCGCTGTGTTGTGATTACGGAAGCTGACAATTCCAAAGTCTTCGAAGGCTTTAGGAGAGGAGATTTATATATTGTTGATTTCTCTACAGGACCACAACCAGCCGTGTGTCTACTTGCAAAAGCTTCAGAAGGCTGGCTATGGCATCGACGACTTGGTCACGCAGGCATGAGAAATTTGAACACGCTTGCAAAGAAGAAGCATGTCATTGGCATTGAGAATGTCAAATTCCTCAAGGATCACTTATGCGGAGCCTGTGAAGCTGGAAAAATGACCAAGGCTAAGCATCCAGCAAAGACTATCATGACCACTACTCGTCCATTCGAATTGCTTCACATGGACCTCTTCGGACCTAATCATTACTCAATAGTCACTAATGATGCATCTCTATATGGTTTTGTCATTGTTGATGATTACTCTCGATATACATGGGTACACATTGTTACTTACAAACATGAAGTGCAGGAAGTCTTGAAACGTTTTTCCGCGAGGGCTTCAACCAACTTTGGTGTGAAGATCAAGCACATCAGAAGTGACAATGGAACTGAGTTCAAGAATTCCGATCTTGATGACTATCTTGATGAACTTGGTATTACTCATGAGTTATCTGCTCCCTATACTCCTCAGCAAAATGGCGTCGTGGAGCGCAAGAACAAAACTCTTGTTGAGATGGCTCGCACTATGCTTGATGAATACAAAATGCCTTATCGTTTTTGGATTGATGCAATTGATACTGCGTGCCACATCATCAACAGAGTATATCTTCACAAATTCTTCAAGAAGACGGCCTATGAACTCCTCAGTGACAAGAAACCCAATGTGAGTTATTTCAAAGTCTTCGGTGCTAAATGTTGGATTAGAGATCCTCACCACAATTCTAAATTTGCACTGAAAGCACATGAAGGTTTTATGCTTGGTTACGGAAAGGACTCGCACACCTACAGAGTCTTCAACATTGTTCTTCACAAGACTGTTGACACTGTAGATGTGCGGTTCAATGAAACTAATGGCTCGCAAAGAGAGCACCTACCTTCTGTGTTAGATGAACCAGCACCTGAGGATTCTATCAAGTTCAAGGCAACTGAGGATGTCATTCCTACTGAAGAATTTGCTGAAGAATTCATTCCAGTTCATGAAGAACATCGAGCTGATACACCTGAAGAAAATGCTGAGGAAATGGTGATGAAGAAAATGCTGATCAAACTCCTCGGCGACAACCAGCTCATCCTCGCGTTGCAAAAGAAGTGCAAGTGGAGAAGATCATCGATGACATTAGAGCACCAGGTCCTCTCACACGCTCAAAAGCTTCACATTTATCTAACTTTTGTGGGCACTATGCTTTTGTCTCTATCACAGAGCCCACTAAGGTAGATGAAGCATTTTTGGAGCCGGAGTGGATTCAGGCTATGCAAGAAGAATTACATCAGTTCGATCTCAACAATGTCTGGGAACTGGTCAAACGTCCAGATCCTCGCAAGCATAATATCATTGGCACAAAGTGGATCTACCGCAACAAGCAAGATGAAAATGGCCTTGTGGTGAGGAATAAGGCACGACTGGTAGCTCAAGGCTACACACAGGTTGAAGGAATTGATTTCGATGAAACTTTTGCACCTGTTGCTAGACTTGAGGCTATTCGCATATTACTTGCTTATGCTAACCATCATGATATCATCTTATATCAAATGGATGTGAAAAGTGCATTCCTCAATGGTAAGATTGAGGAAGAAGTATATGTTGCTCAACCCCCAGGTTTTGAAGATCCAAAGAATCCTGACAAAGTCTTCAGACTTAATAAGGCCCTCTATGGCCTCAAGCAAGCCCCTCGGGCGTGGTATGATACATTGAATGAATTCTTCGTGAAGAATGGCTTCACACCCGGTTCACTCGACCCTACTCTCTTTACTAAATCTTATGATGGTGAACTGTTTGTGTGCCAAATATATGTTGATGATATTATCTTTGGCTGTACTGACCAACGTTATAGTGATGAATTTGCCTATATGATGAGTGAAGAATATCAAATGTCTATGATGGGAGAGTTGAAATTCTTCTTAGGTCTTCAAATTCGTCAAAAGCGCAATGGCATATTCATATCTCAGGAGAAATACCTCAAAGATGTACTGAGGAAATTCGGCATGCAAGATTGCAAAGGCGTTAAAATTCCTATGACCACAAATGGCCATCTATGCACTGATGAAAATGGTATTGACTTCGATCACAAGGTATACCGCTCCATGATTGGTTCTTTATTGTACTTATGTGCATCTAGGCCAGATATAATGCTTAGTGTTTGCATGTGTGCCCGATTTCAAGCTGCACCGAAGGAATCACACCATAAGGCTGTGAAGCATATTCTTCGATATCTAGCTCAATCACCAACACTAGGATTATGGTACCCCAAGGGCTCTGCTTTTGATCTCATTGGATATTCTGACTCTGACTATGCTGGTGATCGTGTGGACCGCAAGTCAACTTCTGGCACTTGTCATTTCCTCGGACGATCTTTGATCTGTTGGTCCTCGAAGAAACAGAACTGCGTATCACTGTCTACTGCAGAAGCTGAATACATTGCTGCTGGCTCTTGCTGTGCTCAACTGCTTTGGATGAAGCAAACACTCAAGGACTATGGCGTCAACGTGAAGAATGTGCCTCTCCTCTGCGACAATGAGAGTTCCATCAAGATTGCTCACAACCCAGTTCAGCACTCGAAGACAAAGCACATTCAGATTCGTCATCATTTTCTTCGTGATCATGTGTTGAAGGGCGACATCTCCATCGAGCACGTGAAGACTGAAGAACAGCTAGCTGATATCTTCACTAAGCCCTTGGATGAGAAGAGATTTAGCAAGTTGCGGTGTGAGCTAAATATCTTAGAATCTTCGAATGTTCTTCGAAAAGGACACACATCCTAACACTTATGCAAAATTGATGACTTAGATGTGGAACACATGAAGAAATGTTTTTCTTCAATCAATGAAGAATAACACTCTAAGTGTGAAGAAATTAATGAAGAATTTGATTCTCAGAACCCTACGACAATTGTACGCGGTGTCTGAAATCATCATTCTTATACGGTGGGTCATGCCACCACAAAAAGTTGAAAATCTTCAATTTGAGTTTTTCCTCAGTTTTGAAATTCTTCAGTTTTTCAAATTCTTCAACTTTTCAAAATCTTCACTGTTTCCTTCGTTTTTCTTAATTGGCTA
>NC_041389.1:242264363-242290647 GCF_002162155.2 Triticum dicoccoides
GTTTATGTCATCTACATCATTCACTTATAGCTATTTCTTCAAGTTGCTTTTTCTGCTAAATGAATGTGATCGGACCCTTCCCCCTCTATGCTATACTCAACCCAATCTATTCACAAATTCTTCATATGCGTTCCATTTGAAACTTGTTCAAAATCTTCACTGTGTCCTTGTCAGCTGAAGAAATTGCGAACGAAACTTTAAAACAAATCTTATCCAAACTTTCGGTTTTGCCGCTCAAACCGTTCCGCATCCCATGATGCATTATTTTACTCACCCACGATCGTACACGATCTCCACTACACAGTACGTGGGTGACACATGTCGTGAGAAGGAGAATGGTCAGGGGCACGTTCGTCCTAAATCTTCGGGTGAACAGTTTTTCACTGCCTCTATAAATACCCCTCTCTCCATCCTCACTTCTTTTACTCCGCTCGACCTCTCTCTCCCGCTCGAGCTCCTCAAACCCTAACACTGCCGCTACTCCATCATCGCCGGTGAGGAAGAGCTTCGCTGCCTCGACCTCGTCGCCTCGTACTCACGCCGACCGCGGAAATCTTCACTCCGCCGCCGCCGTAGCTGTCTTCCTCTGCCAAGTTAGGGCGTGGAAGATCTGAACAGACGAGCTTCACATCTACAACACCCAGTTCGTCGTGTTCTTCACTTCGGCGTTCCTCGAAGAAAAACTGCATACTTGAAAGTGCGTTATGTCGACTAGAGGGGGGTGAATAGGCGATTTTTATGAATTCTTCACTGAGGAATTTGCCGGTGAGGAAATTCCTTAGCGAAGAACTATTAGCAGCGGAATAAGTACTCAGAAGTAAGCATAACAGAATACACGCATGGTCATCATGATGAAATGAAGACAAGCACAGAGTACAGAAAGCGTAATCACAGGATAACACAAGATGAAGACAAACAGACTGAAGAAATTGAACTGAGGAAATAGAGAAAGTCTTTAGTCAAAGTCTTCAAACACAGATATGAACAAACACTCAACACAGTAATGAGGAAATGAAAGGGTTGAGGAAATAGAACCAGTTAGGTTGGTGAAGACAATGATTTGTTAGACCAGTTCCAACTGCTGTCTCAGTTGTATGTCTGGTTGGAGCGGCTGAGTATTTAAACTCGAGGACACGCAGTCTCGGACACCCAGTCCTCACCGTATTCTCCTTGAACTAAGGTCACGCAGACCTCGTCCAATCACTCGTGGTAAGTCTTCAGGCGACTTCCAAACCTTCACAGACTTGGTCACTCGGCGATCCACAATTCCTCTTGGATGCTCTAGACCTTGACGCCTAACCGTCTGGAAGAAGCACAGTCTTCAAAGGTAACAAGCGTCGGATCCACGCGGGATCAATTTCTTCAGTGATGCTCAATCACTTTGGGGTTTGTAGGTGTTTGCGTTTGGGATTTTCCTCACTTGATGATTTTCGCTCAAAGTCCTCGGAGGATGGGTTGCTCTCAAATGACAAGTGTCAAGTTCTCTCGGAGCAGCCAACCAGCTAGTGGTTGTAGGGGGCGGCTATTTATAGCCTAGGGAGCAGCCCGACATGATAAGACATAAATGCCCCTCAATGATATGACCGTTAGGTGGATAAGATATTTTGGGACAGCTGGCGCGCAGCACAGCAACGGTCGGAAATTTGACTCTCAAATTCCTCAGGGCTATCATGTTCCTCACTGTGTAGGTAATTCGCACTGACGAATTCCTAACTCCTCAGTCAGAACAAATTCATCAGCGGCCAGAAGAACTTCGTCTCTGTCACTGAGGAAAGTGACTGAACTGTATGAGATTTCCAAAGGCTTCACTCAAAGGGATTGGTAGGTGTAGGATTTTGAGTTGAGCATCACATGGAAAATTTTCGTTAGTATTTCCTCGACCCCCTTTAATACTACGGTGTTTCCTATGACTCAAGAAGGAGAAAATAAAACTACGAAAACAAAAGTCTTCACGCTTCATGTTCCACAAATGAATACCAAGTCTTCAAGGTCACACCAATTTCTTCACTTTCAAAGTCTTCATAAAGTCTTCAGAATATCAAAGTCTTCAAATGAAGAACTTCATTTTTAGGGGTCGACTTTCTCTGTAAATATCAAACTCCTCATAGACTTATAGACCTGTGTACACTCGCAAACGCATTAGTCCCTTAACCTATAAGTCTTCAATACACCAAAATCACTAAGGGGCACTAGATGCACTTACAATCTCCCCCTTTTTGGTGATTGATGACAACATAGGTTATGTTTTGAACGGGGATAAACATATGAAGTGTATACACTGATATTGAGGAATTTGATTGCAAGATATAGAAGAACTCCCCCTGAAGATGTGCATAGTGAGGAATTTGCTTTTGAGGCAATGCACATTTGAAGAGTTGAATCATGGAGATCTCCCCCTATATCTTGTAATTCATACACGCATTTGATATATAATATGAAGAATTTGAAATGCATGATGAAATATGGTGCCTGATGAGATTCAGCATGCGTGCAATGTCATTAACGAGGAATAAGCATGCAAAGCATAATGCAACAAAAGTATCAGCGCACCATCGGGTTTAAGATTACAACTCGATCCAAATAAAAGTTTCAGAAGAACGAGAGTTGTAACTTAAAAAATGCCCTTAATATAGACCCGCTTGAAGACTAACTCAGATTTCTCCCCCTTTGTCATCAAATGACCAAAAAGATTGAAACTGAGGACTAACGCCCTTGAAGAATTTCAAGTCGATGGAGGAGCGCCAGCGTTGTCGGGGTTGTTTGTTGTAGCAGGGCCTGTCGCAGTGTCGTCCAAATCTTCATACTCATCAGTGTCACGCGATGAAGAATAAGAGCTGGCCACCAGTGGAGGAATTTTGACCCTCTTGAATTTCTTCGGAGGAGGTGCAGACCAGTCAAATTCTTCCTTGAGACCCATAGTCTTCAGTTCTTCAGCGCTATAGACATGAGTGAGGACAGCCCAGGTGCGGTTGAAGGTTTCATGAAGGTAGTATTGGTTCTTCTTCACTGCATTGTGTGTTGAGGTCATATTGTGAAGAAGTGCACCAAACTGACGCTTTACCCATTTGTGATTGTGATCAACCTTCTGATGAAGACTGAGGAGTAACTCACGGTCAGTCATCACCCTGGGTGCTATGGCTTGAGGACTTTGCTTGGCTGAGGTATTTGCGGCAGAGTCATGTGTGGCAGAATCATCATTGGTAGAGTAAGATGCAGCCTTGCGAAATTGACCATCCAATGGATGAATGCCTTCATCGATCACAGCAGCGGCCTTGCCTTTATCATCAGCTGATGAAACTGTCCGTTTGAGGACTTCAATGGGAGGCAAGTAGCTACTGTGGTTCAGAGTGTCAGCTTTGTAATTCAGTGAAGATCTTGCCCTGATGAATCTCATAATCCAAGGAGCATAGGGCTTCAGCTCGAATGGTGACATAGCAATATTGGCCAGAGTCCTCATGAAGAAATCATGGAAGTTGACGGGAACGCCATGAATGATGTTGAAAAGCATATTCTTCATGATGCCAACGACGTCTTCATCATTTGAGTCGTGGCCTTTGATAGGACTCATTGTCTTCGTCAGGATTCGATAGACAGTCCGAGGCACATAGAGTAATTCCTTGACGAGGAATTTGGTTCGTGGGGCCTGCCTTGGCTTCAAAGGCTTCATCAGCACTTGCATATAGTGATTTGAAAGTTCTGGTTCGTTGTAGATACAACGAGCATCATCAACTGGAGGACTGAGTGGTAGAGCACGAAGCAATTCAGTTGCTGGTGCCTTGTAGTGAGTATTTTCAGACATCTAGTCTAATACCCATGTGTTCACGTCTTCAGCATCTCCGGTGATGTGCAGAGTTGCATAGAATTGAAGAATGAGTTCTTCATTCCAGTCACAGATATCAATGCAAAAATTCAGAAGTCCTGCATCGTGAAGAACACTGAGGACTGGCTCAAAGCCGGGCAGTGACTCCATGTCCACATGAGGAATATGTGCATGATCGAAGACTTTGTCTTTGTTGAAGAGCACTGAGGAATAGAAATTGGCTTGGCTGGCAGTCCAGAAACGCCTCTTCCTTATGCGAGCAGAATCATATGGATTATAGTCAGTGAAGAATACGTGCTCGGCAAAGAAATCTTCAGCCTTGAACTTCTATTTGCTTGAGAACGGATTCTTTTGCTTTGGCAGAGGGGTGTCAGTGAGTTGCATCACCACCTCAGGAATCGCGAGCTCAGGTTCTTCAGGCTGAGGAATTTCTTGTTCCTCAACAGGTGCAGTCTGAGGATCAGCAGCAGCAGGTTCATCAGCACTAGTGGCTGGAATTTCTTCATGCACAGAGAGAGTGGGTTGAGTTTCTTCAGAGCCCATTTGAACTGTTGGTGCAGGGGACTGAGGAATCTATTGGATCGGGATGAAGAGAGGAGTATTGGGATGCTGACTTTCCCAAAAGTCATCATTCATCACAGGTGTGGTGCATCCTATATCCACATCTTCATCTTCAATTTCCTCAACACCAGCCTCTTCAGCTGTGAACTGAGGCATAGGTGAGGAAATGACTGGCGTTGAAGGGATTGCGTCCACTTCAATTTCTTCATCAATCTGCTCTGACGAAGCAGCAAAATGATGTTCTTCATCAGATCCGATTGGGATCTCATAGTCTTCTCCAAAAGGAACAAGGTCCTTTGATGGCATGGAGGAAATCGGAACAGCATCAATTGGATTTTCAAGTGAGCTGGTCATTGGCTTCATTTTCTTCGCAGCCGAAGAATTTGACACAACTGATGCCTTCCTTTTCTTCACTGCAGCTCGCTCTACAGCCTTGGTCTTCTTCACATCAAAGGCAGATGGAAGAATTGGAGTTGGTGTTGGCGCAGGAGGAGCTGAGGAATCTGGTTGAATTTCTTCAGGCGCAACTGATGCAGTTGCCCTGACTTGTTCAGTTTCTTCAGGCGCACCACTAGTGGATGCCCTGGCAATTTCTTCAGTGGCTGGAATGGGATCATCAGCCCTGGAACTGGCATTTTCATCAGTAGCCTGAACTTCATCAGCGGTGCTGGCATGTTCTTCAGTCACCTGAGCTGAGGCTTCAGCCTGAGGAATTTCATGTTGCGTTGGATCAGCAACATTGGTGAACTTCTTCGTCAGGTTGACGAATCTGACTTTGGCTCCTTGCCAATCAGCATAATAAGCATCAAAGTTTTTGTTGAGGTCTTGAATTTTAGTCTGGACCTTGAGAAGTTCCTTAGGTGTCATTCTGACAACGTTTTTCTTCAGGAACTTCTCCTTTCTGTATTGAGCTTTCTTAATCTCTCTTGCCTTTTCAAACTTCCATTTCTCTTCAGTGATGAAATGGGTCAACATATGACTTTGTCCAGGTGTCAGATGAAAATCAGGCATTGGGGTGTTTGGATCCTTGTGCCAGAGATCAATATAATTGAGGATTTTCCTCGGATCCAACAGCAGTGGCACAGATGTGCCTTTGGCTCTAGCGGCCTTCACCTGTCTGTCTCTGACGATTTCTGCAAGTTCATCATTAGAAGCTTCATCATCAGAAGGCACATGGAATGCGACCTGTTTCTTCTTTGGACTTGGCCGAGGACCTCGTCCAGCTGTTGCTTTGGTCTTCAGCAGAGTCGGGCCAGATGATGAAATTGGTGCAGCTGAGGAACTTGCTGAAACACCAGAGGCAATCGAGAAACCAGCAGTCCTCTGACATGTAGCCAGATGCACAGGAGCTGAGGACTTTGAAGGAGCTGTTGAGGACTTTGGTGGAGCTGTAGCAGTGTGAGGAATTTGCCTTGAGGGCGCTGCTGAGGAACTTGGCCGTGAGGGCGCTGATGGTGAAGCACTTGGCTTACGTGCAGGCTTCTTTGGCATGGATTTCCTCGGTTTGACCGAGGCCTTAGTAGCAGTAGCAGTGGCAGAATCCTCATTGAATTTCTTCACTGCCTCCTTGGCTTGTCTTGCCAATTTAGCTTGGCGCTTAGCCCATTCTTCAGGAAAGTCCTCACCACGTTTGATGCTTGTGGGGTCAGCTACTTGGCCAGGTGCCAATGGAGCTCTTGGGCATGGAGATTGAGGGCGAATTTCTTCATGTACTTTGGAGTCACATATCTGTATTCCCTCCATTCTCTTGCCCATCTCCGTTCAATCTTCTGAATGCGCACCTTGCACTGATTTTTGTTTTCTTTGCCAAATTTTGCTTCATCAGGTGTCCAATAGTCAGCATATATTTCCTCAGGGATTTCAAACGCAGTCATAACCTCAGGTTTCTTTCCTCCTTTCTGCGGCTTCTTACCGTCTGCCATATTCTTCAGTTGAGGAATCAGAACAATTGAGTTCTCTGAAGAAGTATGCAGTTTTTCTTCGAGGAACGCTGCAAATGAGTTAAGTTGATGAGAACCTAGTGATTCAGCAGCAGACATGAGTACCTGTGAACAGAGTACAGGTGTGAGGAATTTGGAGAGGTCATATGCGTTCTGAGAAGGTTTTTCAAAAAGAACAAGTTTTGAGGAATTTGACCAGATGAACCTTGAGGAATTTCACTAAGCGTTCTTGTCTTAGGATCCAGAGTTGTACAGACCGAAGATCCACACAATTAGGGAATCTTGAAGAAAATGATTGCTTAGAGAAACAGTTCAAGATCATATGATGTGTGTGGTGTTCATATGTGTGAAGATTTGAAGAATAAACACCTTTGAAGATTTTCAGGAAAGCTTGAGAATCAAAGCGAGTAATAAAAGTAACTTTTAATTACCCGAAGTGAAGAACACAACGAACTGAGAAGAACAGGTGAGAAGTTCGTCAGGTTAGATCTTCCTTGCCCTAACTCGGCGGAGGAAGACAGCTATGGCGGTGGCGGAGTGAAGATTTCCGCGGTCGGCGTGAGTACGACGGCGACGAGGTCGAGGCAGCGAAGCTCTTCCTCAACGGCGACGATGGAGTAGCGGCGGCGCTAGGATTTGAGGAGCTCGAGCGGGAGAGAGAGGTCGAGCGGAGTAAATGAAGTGAGGAAGGGGAGAGGGGTATTTATAGACACGGTGAAAAACTGTTCGCCCGAAGATTTGGGACGAACGTGCCCCTGCCCTTTCTCCTTCACGCGACTTGTGTCACCCACGTACTGTGTAGTGGAGATCGTGTACGATCGTGGGTGAATAGAATAATGCATCGTGGGATGCGGAACAGTTTGAGCGGCAAAATGTAAGTGCATCTAGTGCCCCTTAGTGATTTTGGTGTATTGAAGACTTATAGGTTAAGGGACTAATGCGTTTGTGAGTGTACACAGGTCTATAAGTCTATGAGGAGTTTGATATTTACAGAGAAAGTCGACCCCTAAAAATGAAGTTCTTCAACTGAAGACTTTGATATTCTGAAGACTTTCTGAAGACTTTGAAAGTGAAGAAATTGGTGTGACCTTGAAGACTTGGTATTCATTTGTGGAACATGAAGCATGAAGACTTTTGTTTTCGTAGTTTCATTTTCTCTTTCTTGAGTCATAGGAAACACCGTACTGTTAAAGGGGGTCGAGGAAATACTAAGGAAAAATTTCCATGTGATGCTCAACTCAAAATCCTACACCTACCAATCCCTTCGAGTGAAGCCTTTGGAAATCTCATACAGTTCAGTCACTTTCTTCAGTGACAGAGACGAAGTTCTTCTGGTCACTGATGAATTTGTTCTGATTGAGGAGTTAGGAATTCTCCAGTGCGAATTACCTACACAGTGAGGAACATGATAGCCCTGAGGAATTTGAAAGTCAAATTTCTGACCGTTGCTGTGCTGCATGCCAGCTGTCCCAAAATATCTTATCCACCTAACGGTCATATCATTGAGGGGCATTTATGTCTTATCATGTCGGGCTGCTCCCTAGGCTATAAATAGCCGCCCCCTACAACCACTAGCTGGTTGGCTGCTCCGAGAGAACTTGACACTTGTCATTTGAGAGCAACCCATCCTCCGAGGACTTTGAGCGAAAATCATCAAGTGAGGAAAATCCCAAACGCAAACACCTACAAACCCCAAAGTGATTGAGCATCACTGAAGAAATTGATCCCGCGTGGATCCGACGCTTGTTACCTTTGAAGACTGTGCTTCTTCCAGACGGTTAGGCGTCAAGGTCTAGAGCATCCAAGAGGAATTGTGGATCGCCGAGTGACCAAGTCTGTGAAGGTTTGGAAGTCGCTTGAAGACTTACCACGAGTGATTGGACGAGGTCTGCGTGACCTTAGTTCAAGGAGAATACGGTGAGGACTGGGTGTCCTGAGTTGCGTGCTCACTGACTGGGTGTCCGAGACTGTGTGTCCTCGAGTTTAAATACTCAGCCGCTCCAACCAGACATACAACTGAGACAGCAGTTGGAACTGGTCTAACAAATCATTGTCTTCACCAACCTAACTGGTTGTATTTCCTCAACCCTTTCATTTCCTCATTACTGTGTTGAGTGTTTGTTCATATCTGTGTTTGAAGACTTTGACTAAAGACTTTCTCTATTTCCTCAGTTCAATTTCTTCAGTCTGTTTGTCTTCATCTTGTGTTATCCTGTGATTACGCTTTCTGTACTCTGTGCTTGTCTTCATTTCATCATGATGACCATGCGTGTATTCTGTTATGCTTACTTCTGAGTACTTATTCCGCTGCTAATAGTTCTTCGCTAAGGAATTTCCTCACCGGCAAATTCCTCAGTGAAGAATTCATAAAAATCGCCTATTCACCCCCCTCTAGTCGACATAACGCACTTTCACAAAACCGAAAGTTTGGATAAGATTTGTTTTAAAGTTTCGTTCCCAATTTCTTCAGCTGACAAGGACACAGTGAAGATTTTGAACGAGTTTCAAATAGAACGCACATGAAGACTTTGTGAATAGATTGGGTTGAGTATAGCATAGAGGGGGAAGGGTCCGATCACATTCACTTAGCAGAAAAATCAACTTGAAGAAATAGCTATAAGTGAATGCTGTAGAGGACATAAACTCATATATATATATATATATATATATATATATATATAGCCAATGAAGAAAAACGAAGGAAACAGTGAAGATTTTGCAAAGTTGAAGAATTTGAGAAACTGAAGAATTTCAAGATTGAGGAAAAACTCAAATTGAAGATTTTCACTTTTTGTGGTGGCGTGACCCACCGTATAAGAATGATGATTTCAGACACCGTGTACAATTGTCGTAGGGCTCTGAGAATCAAATTCTTCATTAATTTATTCACACTTAGAGTGTTATTCTTCATTGATTGAAGAAAAACGTTTCTTCATGTGTTGCACATCTAAGTCATCAATTTTGCATAAGTGTTAGGATGTGGGTCCTTTTCAAAGAACATTCGAAGATTCTAAGATATTTAGCTCACACCGCAACTTGCTAAATCTCTTCTCATCCAAGGGCTTAGTGAAGATATCAGCTAGCTGTTCTTCAGTCTTCACGTGCTCGATGGAGATGTCGCCCTTCAACACATGATCACGAAGAAAATGATGACGAATCTGAATGTGCTTTGTCTTCGAGTGCTGAACTGGGTTGTGAGCAATCTTGATGGCACTCTCATTGTCACAGAGGAGAGGCACATTCTTCACGTTGACGCCATAGTCCTTGAGTGTTTGCTTCATCCAAAGCAGTTGAGCATAGCAAGAGCCAGCAGCAATGTATTTAGCTTCTGCAGTAGACAGTGATACGCAGTTCTGTTTCTTCGAGGCCCAACAGACCAAAGATTGTCCGAGGAAATGACAAGTGCCAGAAGTTGACTTGCGGTCCACACGATCACCAGCATAGTCAGAGTCAAAATATCCAATGAGATCAAAAGCAGAGCCCTTGGGATACCATAATCCTAGTGTTGGTGTGTGAGCTAGATATCGAAGAATATGTTTCACAGCCTTATGGTGTGATTTCTTCGGTGCAGCTTGAAATCGGGCACACATGCAAACACTAAGCATTATATCTGGCCTAGATGCACATAAGTACAATAAAGAACCAATCATGGAGCGGTATACCTTGTGATCGAAGTCAATACCATTTTCATCAGTGCATAGATGGCCTTTTGTGGGCATAGGAATTTTGACGCCTTTGCAATCTTGCATGCCGAATTTCCTCAGTACATCTTTGAGGTATTTCTCCTGAGATATGAATATGCCATTGCGCTGTTGACGAATTTGAAGACCTAAGAAGAATTTCAACTCTCCCATCATAGACATTTGATATTCTTCACTCATCATATAGGCAAATTCATCACTATAACGTTGGTCAGTATAGCCAAAGATAATATCATCAACATATATTTGGCACACAAACAGTTCTCCATCATAAGATTTAGTAAAGAGAGTAGGGTCGAGTGAACCGGGTGTGAAGCCATTCTTCATGAAGAATTCCTTCAATGTATCATACCACGCCCGAGGGGCTTGCTTGAGGCCATAGAGGGCCTTATTAAGTCTGAAGACTTTGTCAGGATTCTTTGGATCTTCAAAACCTGGGGGTTGAGCAACATATACTTCTTCCTCAAGCTTACCATTGAGGAATGCACTTTTCACATCCATTTGATATAAGATGATATCATGATGATTAGCATAAGAAAGTAATATGCGAATAGCCTCAAGTCTAGCAACAGGTGCAAAAGTTTCATCGAAATCAATTCCTTCAACCTGTGTGTAGCCTTGAGCTACCAATCGTGCCTTATTCCTTACCACAAGGCCATTTTCATCTTGCTTGTTGCGGTAGATCCACTTTGTGCCAATGATATTATGCTTGCGAGGATCTGGACGTTTGACCAGTTCACAGACATTGTTGAGCTCGAACTGATGTAATTCTTCTTGCATAGCCTGAATCCACTCCGGCTCCAAAAATGCTTCATCTACCTTAGTGGGCTCTGAGATAGAGACAAAAGCATAGTGCCCACAAAAGTTAGATAAATGTGAAGCTTTTGAGCGTGTGAGAGGACCTGGCGCTTCAATGTCATCGATGATCTTGTCAACTTGTACTTCTTTTGCAACGCGAGGATGAGCTGGTTGTCGTCGAGGTATTTGATCATTTTCCTCAACACCATTGTCTTCAGCATTATCTTCAGGTGCGTCAGCTCGATGTTCTTCGCATACTGGAATGAATTCTTCAGCAAATTCTTCAGTAGGAATGACATCCTCAGTTGCCTTGAACTTGATAGAATCCTCAGGTGCTGGTTCATCTAACACAGAAGGTAGGTGCTCTCTTTGCGAGCCATTAGTTTCATCGAACCGCACATCTACAGTTTCAACAATCTTGTGAAGAGCGATGTTGAAGACTCTGTAGGTGTGCGAGTCCTTTCCGTAACCAAGCATAAAACCTTCATGTGCTTTTGGTGCAAATTTAGAATTGTGGTGAGGATCTCTAATCCAACATTTAGCACCAAAGACTTTGAAATAACTCACATTGGGTTTCTTGTCAGTGAGGAGTTCATAGGCCGTCTTCTTGAAGAATTTGTGAAGATATACTCTGTTGATGATGTGGCACGCAGTATCAATTGCATCAATCCAAAAATGATGAGGCATTTTGTATTCATCAAGCATAGTGCGAGCCATCTCAACAAGAGTTCTGTTCTTGCGCTCCACGACGCCATTTTGTTGAGGAGTATAAGGAGCAGATAACTCATGAGTAATACCAAGTTCATCAAGATAGTCATCAAGACCGGAATTCTTGAACTCAGTTCCATTGTCACTTCTGATGTGCTTGATCTTCACACCAAAGTTGGTTGAAGCCCTCGAGGAAAATCGTTTGAAGACTTCCTGCACTTCATGTTTGTAAGTAACAATGTGTACCCCATGTATATCGAGAGTAATCATCAACAATGACAAAACCATATAGAGATGCAGCATTAGAGAATGCTGAGTAATGATTAGGTCCGAAGAGGTCCATGTGAAGCAATTCGAATGGACGAGTAGTGGTCATGATAGTCTTTGCTGGATGCTTGGCCTTGGTCATTTTTCCAGCTTCACAGGCTCCGCATAAGTGATCCTTGAGGAATTTGACATTCTCAATGCCAATGACATGCTTCTTCTTCGCAAGCGTGTGAAAATTCCTCATGCCTGCGTGACCAAGTCGTCGATGCCATAGCCAGCCTTCTGAAGCTTTTGCAAGTAGACATACGGCTGGTTGTGGTCCTGTAGAGAAATCAACAATATACTAATCTCCTCTCCTAAAGCCTTCGAAGACTTTGGAATTGCCAGCTTCCATAATCACAACACAGCGATACTTGCCAAAGACAACAACCATATCAAGATCACAAAGCATTGAGACTGACATGAGGTTGTATCCTAAGGACTCAACAAGCATGACTTTGTCCATGTGTTTATCCTTAGAGATCGCAACCTTACCAAGACCCAATACCTGACTTTTTGCCTTTGTCAGCAAAGATGATATGCTTCAGATGTGACGGTGATAAGGGAGCATCCATCAAAAGATTCTTGTCACCAGTCATGTGATTTGTACATCCACTATCGAGGACCCATTCAGTGGTTTTGGGTTGATCATCCTGCAGATGAATTAGTGTAACTTACAATCTCATATGCTTCATCAGTGAAGAATATGATATCAAGTTCACCAGATGAATTTCATCAAGCGGTAAACAGATATAGCAGTATGAGGACGTGTGAAATGAAAGTTCATTTCATCATGGTTAGCCTGCGTCCTTTCAGGCGATTTTGTCAGGTCCCCAGCAAATTCTTCAGACGTTAAGGCACGTCTGGAGACCTGACCCTGCATAAGAGATTAGTTCTTTTTATTCACCACCCACATCTGAAGGGGTGGCAAAGAGTTCATCATTCTGCGAGCACCATACGAGAATGGTGGCATAGAAGCCAAACCATTTCGTTTCACATAAGAGGGGTTAGGGTAAGCATATGAATAAGCAGAGAAATTCTCCGAGGACTTATGAACATAATGATTTGAAGAATAATGTGCATATTCATAGCCCTTAGCTCTACCCTGCGAAACAGAGTTGTTAGCATGATGATAATCATGTGAGGACTTTGATCCATTTGAGGAATTTGATCCATATGAGGACTTGGATCCATATGAAGAGTTTGTTCTGGGGTTCCTATTCTTCACGGGTGGTGTCATGAGGACATTCACCTGAAGACTTTCAACATAACTTTTGGGAACCCAGATTTTCTTCATAGGGGAACCATTCCTGCAGTTAGTCCCAACATATCTAGCAAATACTTCACCATTCTGATTTTTGAACAGTTTATAGTTGGAGTCAAATGACTCATCAGAAGAATGAGGAGATTCACATGTAAAGCCAGATAACTTGGATGGATCAACTGGAGGTCCCTTTGCAGCAACCCATGAGGTTTTGGGGTACTGCTCAGGTTTCCAATATGTTCCATCAGCATTAAGTTTCCTCTCAAAGGCAATACCCTCTTTCCTAGGGTTTCTGTTGAGGATCTGCTTTTTGAGCACATCACAAAGAATCTGATGCCCTTTGAGGCTTTTGTACATGCCTGTCGTGTACAGTTCTTTCAGCCCTGCATCGTTAGTGATACTAGCAATGTCCTCAGATGAGGAATTAGTGATAGCAGAGGCAGGTGAAGAATTTGTAACAGTTGAAGCATTTGAACATTCAGGTGAAGAATTAGCAGATTCATGTTCAATGCACTTTAAGCATGGAGGAAAAAATTCTTCCTGAGAAGTGCTGATTTGTTGAGCAAGTAATACATCGCGCTCCTTCTGAAGATCTTCATAACTCACTCTTAGCTTCTCAAGATCTTGCTTTCTTTGAAGAAATTCATAAGAAAGTTTCTCTTGATCAGATAAGAGAGTGTTATGATGACTTTGAAGGTTATCAAACCTAGACTGAAGTCTCTGAAGATTTTCAGTCAGGGCTTTAGTGCGATCCATTTCTTCACCCAACATATCATCACTTTTGTCTAGCATGTTTTGAACCTTTTCAAAAGCCCTTTGTTGTTTTACACCAATCTTTGCAAGTTTAGAGTAGCTAGGCTTGAGATTCTCGTCAGATTCATTTTCACTAGATTCAGAGGAGGTGTATTTGAGTACCTTTGCACCTTTTGCCATGAAGCAATAGGTGGGAGCGTAGTCATCATTATCTTCATCAGGATTGTCGGTGGGGTCAGTTTCTTCAGTGTTGAAGATGGACTTGCTGACGAAAGCAGTAGCGAAGGCCAGACTGGCCACACCAGATTCGGATTCTTCAGACGCCTCCTCTTCCTCATTTTCCTCAGATTCAGCTTCAGAGTCCATTTCCTTGCCAATGAATGCCTGAGCCTTCTTGGAGCTTCTCTTCTTGTGAGATGAAGACTTCGAGGATTTTGATGATGAAGATTTTGACGATTTCTTCTTCTTCTTCGCATCATCATAACTGTAATCCTTGTATTTCTTCTTCTTCAATTCCTTTTCCCACTGAGGACAATCTTGAATATAATGACCAGGTTTCTTGCATTTGTGGCACAACCTTCTCTTATAGTCACTTGATGAGGAATCACTGCTTCTTGAGGATTTTCCAAAGCGACCACGTCTTGAGAACTTCTGGAATTTCTTTACGAGCAGTGCTAGCTCCTGGCTTAGTTCTTCAGGATCACCAAGGCTACTACCAGAGTCCTCACATCCAGACTCAGACACAACCTTGGCCTTCAGGGCACGTGGTTTGCCATAGCTCGAACCATAGAGATCTCTCTTTTCAGCAAGCTGGAACTCGTGAGTATTTAGCCTTTCGAGGATATTGGCAGGATCAAGAGACTTGTAGTCAGCCCGTTCTTGTATCATCAAACCAAGAGTATCAAATGAGGAATCAAATGATCTCAACAGTTTCTTCACCACCTCATGATCAGTGATGTCAGTGGCACCGAGAGCTTGAAGCTCATTTGAGATGTCAGTGAGGCGATCAAAGGTTTGTTGGACATTTTCATTGTCGAGTCTTTTGAAGCGATTGAAGAGATTCCGAAGAACATCAACTCGAGAGTCACGCTGAGTTGAGACTCCTTCATTCACTTTGGACAGCCTATCCCAGATAAGCTTAGCAGTTTCCAAAGCACTCACTCTCCCATACTGTACTTTACTCAGATGACCACATATAATATTCTTCGCTTGAGAATTGAGTTGCTTGAATCTCTTCACATCGGTAGCGTTTAGTGAGGGTGAAACAGAGGGAACACCATTTTCCACAACATACCAGAGCTCGTCGTCAATTGCCTCAAGATGCATTCACATCTTGTTTTTCCAGTAGGGGTAGTCCGTCCCATCAAAGGTAGGACACCCAGCCGAGACCTTGATCATACCTGCGGTCGACATAACTAAAACTCCAGGCGGTTAAACCAAAATCACACAGAACAAGGGAGTACCTTGCTCTGATACCAATTGAAAGTCCGTTATGTCGACTAGAGGGGGGGGTGAATAGGCGATTTTTATGAATTCTTCACTGAGGAATTTGCCGGTGAGGAACTTCCTTAGCGAAGAACTATTAGCAGCGGAATAAGTACTCAGAAGTAAGCATAACAGAATACAAGCATGGTCATCAGGATGAAACGAAGACTAGCACAGAGTACAGAAAGCGTAATCACAGGATAACACAAGATGAAGACAAATAGACTGAAGAAATTGAACTGAGGAAATTGAGAAAGTCTTCAGTCAAAGTCTTCAAACACAGATATGAACAAACACTCAACACAGTAATGAGGAAATGTAACAGTTGAGGAAATAGAACCAGTAGGTTGGTGAAGACAATGATTTGGTAGACCAGTTCCAACTGCTGTCTCAGTTGTACGTCTGGTTGGAGCGGCTGAGTATTTAAACTCGAGGACACACAGTCCTGGACACCCAGTCGCTGAGCACGCAGCTCAGGACACCCATCCTCACCGTACTCTCCTTGAACTAAGGTCACGCAGACCTCGTCCAATCACTCGTGGTAAGTCTTCAGGCGACTTCCAAACCTTCAGAGACTTGGTCACTCGGCGATCCACAATTCCTCTTGGATGCTCTAGACCTTGACGCCTAACTGTATGGAAGAAGCACAGTCTTCAAAGGTAACAAGCATCGGATCCACGCAGGATCAATTTCTTCAGTGATGCTCAATCACTTTGGGTTTGTAGGTGTTTGGGTATAGGGGTTTTTCCTCACTTGATGATTTTCGCTCAAAGTCCTCGGAGGATGGGTTGCTCTCAAATGACAAGTGTCAAGTTCTCTCGGAGCAGCCAACCAGCTAGTGGTTGTAGGGGGCGGCTATTTATAGCCTAGGGAGCAGCCTGACATGATAAGACATAAATGCCCCTCAATGATATGACCGTTAGGTGGATAAGATATTTTGGGACAGCTGGCGCGCAGCACAGCAACGGTCGGAAATTTGACTCTCAAATTCCTCAGGGCTATCATGTTCCTCACTGTGTAGGTAATTCGCACTGACGAATTCCTAACTCCTCAGTCAGAACAAATTCATTAGCGACCGGAAGAACTTCGTCTCTGTCACTGAGGAAAGTGACTGAACTGTATGAGATTTCTAAAGGCTTCACTCGAAGGGATTGGTAGGTGTAGGATTTTGAGTTGAGCATCACATGGAAATTTTTCCTTAGTATTTCCTCGACCCCCTTTAACAGTATGGTGTTTCCTATGACTCAAGAAGGAGAAAATGAAACTACGAAAACAAAAGTCTTCACGCTTCATGTTCCACAAATGAATACCAAGTCTTCAAGGTCACACCAATTTCTTCACTTTCAAAGTCTTCATAAAGTCTTCAGAATATCAAATTCTTCAAATGAAGAACTTCATTTTTAGGGGTCGACTTTCTCTGTAAATATCAAACTCCTCATAGACTTATAGACCTGTGTACACTCGCAAATGCATTAGTCCCTTAACCTATAAGTCTTCAATACACCAAAATCACTAAGGGGCACTAGATGCACTTACAATACTTCTTCAGAGAACTCGATTGTTCAAATTCCTCAACTGAAGAATATGGCAGACGGTAAGAAGCCGCAGAAAGGAGGAAAGAAACCTGAGGTTATGACTGCGTTAGAAATCCCTAAGGAAATTTATGCTGACTATTGCACACCTGATGAAGCAACATTTGGCAAAGAACACAAAAATCAGCGCAAGGTGCGCATTCAGAGGATTGAACGGAGATGGGCAAAGGAATGGAGGGAATACAGATATGTGACTCCAAAGTACATGAGGAAATTCGCCCTCAATCCTCCATGCCCAAGAGCTCCATTGGCACCTGGCCAAGTAGCTGACCCCACAAGCATCAAACGTGGTGAGGACTTTCCTGAAGAATGGGCTAAGCGCCAAGCTAAATTGGCAAGACAAGCCAAGGAGGCAGTGAAGAAATTCAATGAGGATTCTGCCACTGCTACTGCTACTGAGGCCTCGGTCAAACCGAGGAAATCCATGCCAAAGAAGCCTGCTCGTAAGCCAAGTGCTTCACCAACAGTGCCCTCACGGCAAATTCGTCACACTGCTACAGCTCCACCAAAGTCCTCAACAGCTCCTTCAAAGTCCTCAGCTCCTGTGCATCTGGATACATGTCAAAGGACTGCTGGCTTCTCGATTGCCTCTGGTGTTTCAGCAAGTTCCTCAGCTGCACAAATTTCCTCATCAGGCCCCACACTGTTGAAGACCAAAGCAACAGCTGGACGAGGTCCTCGGCCAAGTCCAAAGAAGAAACAGGTCGCATTCCATGTGCCTTCTGATGATGAAGCTTCTGATGATGAACTTGCAGAAATCATCAGAGACAGACAGGTGAAGGCCGCTAGAGCCAAAGGCACATCTGTGCCACTGCTGTTGGATCCGAGGAAAATCCTCGATTATATTGATCTCTGGCACAAGGATCCAAACACCCCAATGCCTGATTTTCATCTGACCCCTGGACAAAGTCATATGTTGACCCATTTCATCACTGAAGAGAAATGGAAGTTTGAAAAGGCAAGAGAGATCAGGAAAGCTCAATACAGAAAGGAGAGATCCTGAAGAAAAACGTTGTCAGAATGACACCTGAGGAACTTCTCCAGGCTCAGTCTGAAATTCAAGCCCTCAGCAAAGACTTTGATGCCTACTATGCTGATTGGCAAGGAGCTAAAGTAAGATTCGTCAATCTGATGAAGAAATTCACAAATGTTGCAGCCCCATCACAACAAGAAAATCTTCAGGCTGCAGACTATGCTCAGCCTGCTGAAGAACATGCCAGCACCGCCGATGACTTTCAGCCTGCTGAAGAACATGCCAGCACCGCTGATGACTTTCAGCCTGCTGAAGATCATGCTCGTTCCAGGGCTGGTGAAGAAATTCCAGCCGCTGAAGAAATTGCCAGGGCATCCACTAGTGGTGCGCCTGAAGAAACTGAACAAGTCAGGGCAACTGCATCAGTTGCGCCTGAGGAAATTCATCCAGATTCCTCAGCTCCTCCTGCGCCAACACCAATTCCAATTCTTCCATCTTCCTCTGATGTGAAGGAGACCAAGGCTGCAGAACGAGCTGCTGTGAAGAAACGAAAAGCATCAGCCGCGTCAAACTCTTCGGCTGCGAAGAAAATGAAGCCAATGACCAGCTCACTTGAAAATCCAATTGATGCTGTTCCGATTTCCTCCATGCCATCAAAGGACCTTGTTCCTTTTGGAGAAGACTATGAGATCCCAAGCGGATCTGATGAAGAAAATCATTCTGCTGCTTCATCAGAGCAGATTGATGAAGAAATTGAAGTGGAAGCAATCCCTTCAACCCCAATCATTTCCTCGTCTATGCCTTAGTTCACAGCTGAAGAGGCCGGTGTTGAGGAACTCTAAGAAGATGTGGATATTGGAAGCACAACGCCAGTGATGAACGATGCCTTTAGGAAAGTAAGCATCCAAATTCTCCACTCTTCACCCCAATCCAACAGATACCTTAGTCCCCTGCTCCAACTGTTCAAATGGGCTCTGAAGAAACTCATCCCACTTCATCTGTCCATGAAGAAATTCCAGCCACTAGTGCTGATGAACCTACTGCTGCTGATCCTCAGACTGCACCTGTTGAGGAACAAGAAATTCCTCAGCTTGAAGAACCTGAGCTCGCGATTCCTGTGGTGGTGATGCAACTCACTGACACCCCTCTGCCAAAGCCAAAGAATCCATTCTCAAGCAAACAGAAATTCAAGGCTGAAGATTTCTTTGCCGAGCACGTATTCTTCACTGATTATAATCTGTATGATTCTGCTTGCATAAGGAAGAGGCGTTTCTGGACTGCCAGCCAAGCCAATTTCTATTCCTCAGTGCTCTTCAACAAAGACAAAGTCTTCGATCATGCACATATTCCTCACGTGGACATGGAGTCTCTGCCCGGCTTTGAGCCAGTCCTCAGTGTTCTTCACGACGCAGGATTTCTGAATTTCTGCATTGATATCTGTGACTGGAATGAAGAACTCATTCTTCAATTCTATGCAACTCTGCACATCACCGGAGATGCTGAAGACGTGAACTCATGGGTATTAGACTGGATGTCTGAAAATACTCACTACAAGGCACCAGCAACTGAATTGCTTCGTGCTCTACCACTCAGTCCTCCACTTGATGATGCTCGTTGTATCTACAATGAACCAGAACTTTCAAATCACTATATGCAAGTGCTGATGAAGCCTTTGAAGCCAAGGTAGGCCCCATGAACCAAATTCCTCGTCAAGGAATTACTCTATGTGCCTCGGACTGTCTATCGAATTCTGACGAAGACAATGAGTCCCATCAAAGGCCACGACTCAAATGATGAAGAAGTCGTTGGCATCATGAAGAATATGCTTTTCAACATCATTCATGGCGTTCCCGTCAACTTCCATGATTTCTTCATGAGGACTCTGGCCAATATTGCTATGTCACCATTCGAGCTGAAGCCCTATGCTCCTTGGATTATGAGATTCATCAGGGCAAGATCTTCACTGAATTACAAAGCTGACACTCTGAACCACGGTAGCTACTTGCCTCCCATTGAAGTCCTCAAACGGACAGTTTCATCAGCTGATGATAAAGGCAAGGCCGCTGCTGTGATCGATGAAGGCATTCATCCATTGGATGGTCAATTTCGCAAGGCTGCATCTTACTCTACCAATGATGATTCTGCCACACATGACTCTGCCGCAAATACCTCAGCCAAGCAAAGTCCTCAAGCCATAGCACCCAGGGTGATGACTGACCGTGAGTTACTCCTCAGTCTTCATCAGAAGGTTGATCACAATCACAAATGGGTAAAGCGTCAGTTTGGTGCACTTCTTCACAATATGACCTCAACACACAATGCAGTGAAGAAGAACCAATACTACCTTCATGAAACCTTCAACCGCACCTGGGCTGTCCTCACTCATGTCTATAGCGCTGAAGAACTGAAGACTATGGGTCTCAAGGAAGAATTTGACTGGTCTGCACCTCCTCCGAAGAAATTCAAGAGGGTCAAAATTCCTCCACTGGTGGCCAGCTCTTATTCTTCATCGCGTGACACTGATGAGTATGAAGATTTGGACGACACTGCGACAGGCCCTGCTACAACAAACAACCCCGACAACGCTGGCGCTCCTCCATCGACTTGAAATTCTTCAGGGGCGTTAGTCCTCAGTTTCAATCTTTTTGGTCATTTGATGACAAAGGGGGAGAAATCTGAGTTAGTCTTCAAGCGGGTCTATATTAAGGGCATTTTTTAAGTTACAACTCTCGTTCTTCTGAAACTTTTATTTGGATCGAGTTGTAATCTTAAACCCGATGGTGCGCTGATACTTTTGTTGCATTATGCTTTGCATGCTTATTCCTCGTTAATGACATTGCACGCATGCTGAATCTCATCAGGCACCATATTTCATCATGCATTTCAAATTCTTCATATTATATATCAAATGCGTGTATGAATTACAAGATATAGGGGGAGATCTCCATGATTCAACTCTTCAAATGTGCATTGCCTCAAAAGCAAATTCCTCACTATGCACATCTTCAGGTGGAGTTCTTCTATATCTTGTATTCAAATTCCTCAATATCAGTGTATACACTTCATATGTTTATCCCCGTTGAAAACTTAACCTATGTTGTCATCAATCACCAAAAAGGAGGAGATTGTAAGTGCATCTAGTGCCCCTTAGTGATTTTGGTGTATTGAAGACATATAGGTTAAGGGACTAATGCGTTTGTGAGTGTACATAGGTCTATAAGTCTATGAGGAGTTTGATATTTACAGAGAAAGTCGACCCCTAAAAATGAAGTTCTTCAACTGAAGACTTTGATATTCTGAAGACTTTGAAAGTGAAGAAATTGGTGTGACCTTGAAGACTTGGTATTCATTTGTGGAACATGAAGCATGAAGACTTTTGTTTTCGTAGTTTCATTTTCTCTTTCTTGAGTCATAGGAAACACCTTACTGTTAAAGGGGGTCGAGGAAATACTAAGGAAAAATTTCCATGTGATGCTCAACTCAAAATCCTACACCTACCAATCCCTTCGAGTGAAGCCTTTGGAAATCCCATACAGTTCAGTCACTTTCTTCAGTGACAGAGACGAAGTTCTTCTGGTCGCTGATGAATTTGTTCTGACTGAGGAGTTAGGAATTCGTCAGTGCGAATTACCTACACAGTGAGGAACATGATAGCCTTGAGGAATTTGAGAGTCAAATTTCCGACCGTTGTTGTGCTGCGCGCCAGCTGTCCCAAAGTATCTTATCCACCTAACGGCCATATCATTGAAGGGCATTTATGTCTTATCATGTCGGGCTGCTCCCTAGGCTATAAATAGCCGCCCCTACAACCACTAGCTGGTTGGCTGCTCCGAGAGAACTTGACACTTGTCATTTGATAGCAACCCATCCTCCGAGGACTTTGAGCGAAAATCATCGAGTGAGGAAAACCCAAAACCAAACCCCTACCCAAAGTGATTGAGCATCACTGAAGAAATTGATCCTGCGTGGATCCAATGCTTGTTACCTTTGAAGACTGTGCTTCTTCCAGACGGTTAGGCGTCAAGGTCTAGAGCATCCAAGAGGAATTGTGGATCGCCGAGGGACCAAGTCTGTGAAGGTTTGGAAGTCGCCTGAAGACTTACCACGAGTGATTGGACGAGGTCTGTGTGACCTTAGTTCAAGGAGAATACGGTGAGGACTGGGTGTCCTGAGCTGCATGCTCAGCGACTGGGTGTCCGGGACTGTGTGTCCTCGAGTTTAAATACTCAGCCGCTCCAACCAGACGTACAACTCAGACAGCAGTTGGAACTGGTCTACCAAATCATTGTCTTCACCAACCTAACCGGTTCTATTTCCTCAACCCTTTCATTTCCTCATTACTGTGTTGAGTGTTTGTTCATATCTATGTTTGAAGACTTTGACTGAAGACTTTCTCAATTTCCTCAGTTCAATTTCTTCAGTCTGTTTGTCTTCATCTTGTGTTATCCTGTGATTACGCTTTCTGTACTCTGTGCTAGTCTTCATTTCATCATAATGACCATGCTTGTATTCTGTTATGCTTACTTCTGAGTACTTATTGCGCTGCTAATAGTTCTTCGCTGAGGAATTTCCTCATCGGCAAATTCCTCAGTGAAGAATTCATAAAAATGGCCTATTCACCCCCCCCTCTAGTCGACATAACGCACTTTCATGAACATAATGGTTAGAAGAATAATGATCATATTCATAGCCCTTAGCTCTACCCTGCGAAACAGAGGGGTTAGCACGATGATGATCATATGAGCACTTTGATTCTTTTGAGGAATTTGATCCACGTGAGGAATTTAGTCTGTATGAGGACTTGGATCCATATGAAGAATTTGGTCCATATGAAGAATTTGATCTGGAGTTCCTATTCTTCACAAGTGGTGTCATGAGGACATTCACCTAAAGACTTTCAAGGCAACTTTTGGGAACCCAGATTTTCTTCATAGGGGAACCGTTCCTCCAGTTAGTGCAACATATCTAGCAAATACTTCACCATTCTGATGTTTGAACAGTTTATAGTTGGAGTCAAATGACTCATCATAAGAATGAGGAGGTTCATATGTAAAGCCAGATAAATTAGATGGATCAACTGGAGGTCCCTTTGCAGCAACCCATGAGGTTTTGGGGTACTGCTCATGCTTCCAATATGTTCCATCAGCATTGAGTTTCCTCTCAAAGGCAATACCCTCTTTCCTAGGGTTCCTGTTGAGGATCTGCTTTTTGAGCACATCACAAAGAGTCTGATGCCCTTTGAGGCTTTTGTACATGCCTGTCATGTACATTTTGTGACACCCCCGATTCAACCGTACACTAATCATGCACGCAAACGTGTACGATCAAGATCAGGGACTCACGGGAAGATATCACAACACAACTCTAAAAACATAAATAAGTCATACAAGCATCATAATACAAGCCAGGGGTCTCGAGGGCTCGAATACAAGTGCTCGATCATAGACGAGTCGGCGGAAGCAACAATATCTAAGTACATACATAAGTTAAACGGGTTGCCATAAGATGGCTAGCACAAACTGGGATACAGATCGAAAGAGGCGCAGGCCTCCTGCCTGGGATCCTCCTAAACTACTCCTGGTCATCGTCAGCGGCCTGCACGTAGTAGTAGGCACCTCCGGTGTAGTAGGATTCGTCGTTGACGGTAGCGTCTGGCTCCTGGGCTCCAGCATCTGGTTGCGACAACCAGATAGAAGGGAAAGGAGGAAACGAGGGAGAAAAGCAACCGTGAGTACTCATCCAAAGTACTCGCAAGCAAAGAGCTACACTACATATGCATGGGTATATGTGTAAAGGGCCATATCGGTGGACTGAACTGCAGAATGCCAGAATAAGAGGGGGATAGCTAATCCTATCAAAGACTACGCTTCTGGGAGCCTCCGTCTTGCAGCAGGTAGAAGATAGTAGACTGAAGTCCTCCAAGTAGCATCGCATAGCATAATCCTACCCGGCGATCCTCCCCTCGTCGCCCTGTGGAAATGAGATCACCGGGTTGTCTGTGGAACTTGTCTAGGTGTATTTTATTAAGTATCCAGTTCTAGTTGTCATAAGGTCAAGGTACAACTCCGGGTCGTCCTTTTACCGAGGGACACAACTATTCGAATAGATAAACTTCCCTACAAGGGTGCACCACATAACCCAACACGCTCGATCCCATTTGGTCGGACACACTTTTCTGGGTCATGCCCAGCCTCGGAAGATCAACACGTCGCAGCCCCACCTAGGCACAACAGAGAGGTCAACACGCCGGTCTAAATCCTATGCGCGCACGGGTCTGGGCCCATCGCCCATTGCACACCTGCATGTTGCGAGGGCGGCCGGAAGCAGACCTAGCAACCTCCATCACATAGGAAGTCACGTTACGCGGTCCAATCCGACGCGCGCCGCTCCGTCACTGACGTCAAGAAGGCTTCGGCTGATACCACGACGTCGAGTGTCCATATCTTTCCCGCGTAGTTGGTTAGTGCGTATAGGCCAAATGGCCAGACTCAGATCAAATACCAAGATCTCGTTAAGCGTGTTAAGTATCCGCGAACGCCGACCAGGGCCAGGCCCACCTCTCTCCTAGGTGGTCTCAACCTGCCCTGTCGCTCCGCCACAAAGTAACAGTCGGGGTTTGTCGGGAACCCAGGCCCACCACTACCTGGGTGGAACCACCTGCCCCTTCAGCCCCCATCTCCGAACAGTATCACAGGTAATGTAACAGTGTAAAGTATATAGTATATGCCCGTGATCACCTCCCGAAGTGATCACCGCCCAGTAGTATAGCATGGCAGACGGACAAGAATGTAGGGCCACTGTTGGAACGCTAGCATCCTATACTAAGCAGTAGGATAGCAGGTAAGGGTAACAATTGTAGCAACAATGACAGGTTATGCAGTAGAATAAGATTAAACGAAAGCAGTAACATGCTACACTACTCTAATGCAAGCAGTAGAGAAGAATAGGCGATATCTTGTGATCAAGGGGGGGGGGCTTGCCTGGTTGCTCTGGCAAGAGAGAGGGGTCGTCAACTCCGTAGTCGTACTGGGTAGCAGTGGCGTCGGTCTCGGTGTCTAGCGGGAGAAGAGGGGGAAGAAACAATAAATATTTAAGCAAACAGATGCATAGCGATGCATGACATGACATGTATCGGTGCTAGGGGTGCCCTAACGCGGTATGAGGTGATATCGGTGAAGGGGAAAAACATCCGGGAGAGTATCCCCGGTGTTTCGCGTTTTGGGTAGAGGAGCCGGAGGGGGAAAGTTGCGAGTTCGGTATGTTAGGGATGTGTGGCTGACGAATGGGCTGCGTATCCGGATTCGTCTCGTCGTTCTGAACAACTTTCATGTTGAAAATAATTTAATCCGAGTTACGAATTAAAAGATATGATTTTCTAAAGATTTTATTAATTTCTGGAATTTAATTAATTATTTAAATTAATTCGAAAATGGATTTATGACATCAGCATGATGTCATGCTGACGTCAGCAGTCAATGGGGGTTGACTGGTCAACCTGACCAGTGGGTCCCACTGGTCAGTGACACATTTTAATTAAACAATTTAATTAACCTAATTAGTATTAATTAGGAGGTGGGCCCCATAGTCATTGAGTAATTAATTAATTGACTAACAGTTTAATTAGTTTAGTTATTTGATTAGTTACTTAATCAGAATTAATTAAGTTAATTAATTAATTAATTAATTAATTAATTAATTTTATTTTTAATTTTATCTATTTTGTAAACGTTCTGTGGGGTGGGGCCTGAATGGCAGTGGCCCATCTAGCCTAACGGGCGCTGGGCGCGTGGCTAATGGGCATGGCCCGAACGGGCGCATGCTCGAGGCGCACTGGGCACGCACACGGCGCACGCCGGCGGCCAGGGCCAGGGGAGGCGGCGGAGGGGTGGCCGCGGACTGGCTGGGCGGAGCGGGCGCAGGGGCGTGCGGCTGGAGGTGGTGGTGGCAGGGGGAGGCGCTCGACGGCGAGGCCAGGGGCGGAGCGGCGCGTGCGGTCGCGGGCAGAGGCGAGGACTCTGGCGGACGGCGGGGCGAGCGACGCGGGAGGTCTGCGCGGGCGCGGCGAGGTAGCGAACGGGACCACCAGGGCGCGGGCGGTGACCAGCGGCTCAGGTGCAGGCCAGGCAGGACGGCAGCAGGTGTGGCACGGCGACGCATTGGCGTCTGCGGTGTGACGCGCACGCATAGGCGGGCTGGCAAAGGCAGACATGGCCGGGGAGGACATGGTAGTAGGCAGCAGCAAGCGAAGCAGCAGCGACAGTAGTTGCACGTGAGCAGCAGGGGACGAGGCCGCGTCGGGGGCTCACGCGCGAGTTGCCGACGGCGCCGGCGAGCGTGTGCGAGGGGGTGACGCCGGGTGGCCGCGGTGAGCGCGGCCGGTGCG
>NC_041389.1:242290904-242441709 GCF_002162155.2 Triticum dicoccoides
CGGCGTCGAGGAGGCAAGCCGGTGGGGGAGGGCGCCGGCGAGGTCCACGCGGTGTGGTCTCCAGGCGGCAACGGGCGACAACGTCGGGCGCCGAGCGAGGGAGAAGGGGATCGGGCTCCTCCCGATCCAGATCCAGAGCGAGGGGGTGGGGGAGAGCGAGTGGGCAGTGGGGTAGGTTAGGGTTTCGGTGGGTGAGGGGATAAGAGGTGGCCGGTTGGGCTGGTTCGACTGGGCCGGCAGAAGTGGCCAGCTGGGTCGGTTGGCCCAGAGTTGGGCCAGGGGCACTTTTCCTTTTTTTTTCTCTTCTGCATTCTGTTTTGTATTTTCTTTTATCTTCTTTTCTTTTTATTTCATTTTAAATCATTTAGGCATTTTATAAAAATGTGTTTGCTTTTTTATAATTACCCTTGTAATATTCGGCATCCACCGAACATTTTTATTTCAACTTTTGAAAACTTTTATTGTTGACACTAATTTAAATTTGAATTTTGAAACGGTTTCGAATCAACCCAAGATTAGCAACAGTGATCATGGTGATGTGGCATCATTAACAGAGGCTTACTGTAGCTTAAATATCCGGGCGTCACACAATTCCTTCAGCCCTACATCATCATGATACTAGCAATGTCCTCGGATGAGGAATTAGTGATAGCAGAGACAGATGAAGAATTTGTAGCATTAGGAGCATTTGAACATTCAGGTGAAGAATTAGCAGTTTCACGTTCAATGCACTTCAGACATGGAGGAACAAATTCTTCCTGAGTAGCGCTGATTTGTTGAGCAAGTAATGAATCACGCTCCTTCTGAAGATCTTCATAATCCACTCTTAGCTTCTCAAGATCTTGCTTTCTTTGAAGAAATTCATAAGAAAGCTTCTCGTTACCAGATAAGAGAGTGTTATGATGACCTTGAAGGTTGTTAAACTTGGACTGAAGTCTCTGAAGATTTTCAGTCAAGGTTTTGGTGTGATCCATTTCTTCACCCAACATATCATCACTTTTGTCTAGCATGTTTTGAACCTTTTCAAAAGCTTTTTGTTGTTTCACAGCAATCTTAGCAAGTTTAGAGTAGCTGGGCTTGAGGTTTTCATCAGATTCATCCTCACTAGATTCAAAGGAGGCATATTTAGTTACCTTGGCACCCTTTGCCATGAAGCAATAGGTGGGAGCGTAGTCATCATTGTCTTCATCAGCCTTGTTGGTGATGCCATTTTCTTCAGAGTTGAAGATAGACTTGCTGATGAATGCAGTAGCGAGAGCTAGGCTCGCCACACCGGACTCGGACTCCTCAGATGCCTCCTCGTCCTCATGTTCCTCAGATTCAGCCTCAGAGTCCATTTCCTTGCCAATGAATGCACGAGCCTTCTTGAAGCTGCTCTTCTTGTGAGATGAAGACTTCAAGGATTTTGATGATGAAGACTTTGAAGATTTCTTCTTCTTCTTTGCGTCATCAGAACTGTAGTCCTTGTATTTCTTCTTCTTTGATTCCTTATCCCACTGAGGACAATCTTGGATGTAGTAACCAGGTTTCTTGCATTTTTGGCATAGCCTCTTCTTGTAGTCGCTGGATGAGGAATCAATGCTCCTTGAGGATTTTCCAAAGCGACCCCGCCTCGAGAATTTCTGAAATTTCTTCATGAGCAATGCTAGTTCCTGGCTCAGCTCTTCAGGATCACCAAGGCTGCTAGCAGAGTCCTCATCTTCAGACTCAGAGACTGCCTTGGCCTTCAGAACACGTGATCTGCCATAGATCGAACCAGAGATATCTCTCTTCTCAGCAAGCTGGAACTCATGAGTATTGAGCCTCTCGAGGATATCAGCGGGATCAAGTGACTTGTAATCAGCACGTTCTTGAATCATCAGTGCCAGAGTATCAAATGAAGAATCAAGCGGTCTCAGCAATTTCTTCACCACCTCATGGTCGGTGATGTCAGTGGTGCCAAGCGCTTGAAGCTCATTTGAGATGTCAGTGAGGCGATCGAAGGTTTGCTGAACATTTTCATTTTCGCGTCTTTTGAAGAGGTTGAAGAGATTGCGAAGAACGTCAACACGAGAGTCACGTTGAGTTGAGACTCCTTCATTTACTATGGACAGCCTATCCTAGATAAGCTTAGCAATTTCCAAAGCACTCACTTTTCCATACTGCCCTTTGCTCAGATGGCCACATATGATATTCTTCGCTTGAAAATCGAGTTGCTTGAATCTCTTCATATCAGTAGCGTTCAGAGAAGGTGTGACTGAGGGAACACCATTTTCCACAACATACCAGAGATCGTTATCAATTGCCTCAAGATGCATTCGCATCTTATTCTTCCAGTAGGGGTAGTCCGTTCCATCGAAGGTAGGACACCCAGCAGAGACCTTGATCATACCTGCGGTCGACATAACTAAAACTCCAGGCGGTTAAACCAAAATCACACAGAACAAGGGAGTACCTTGCTCTGATACCAATTGAAAGTGCGTTATATCGACTAGAGGGGGGTGAATAGGTGATTTTTATGAATTCTTCACTAAGGAATTTGCTGGTGAGGAAATTCCTTAGCGAAGAACTACTTGCAGCGGAATAAGTACTTAGAAGTAAACATAACAGAGCACAAGCATAGTCATCATGATGAAATAAAGACAAGCACAGAGTACAGAAAGCGTAAGCACAGGATAACACGGGATGAAGACGGATAGAATAAAGAAATTGAACTGAGGAAATTGAGAAAGTCTTCAAACAGATATGAACAAGCACACAACAACTAAAATGAGGAATGAAAGAGTTGAGGAAATAGAACCAGTAAGCTTGGTGAAGACAATGATTTGGTAGACCAGTTCCAACTGCTGTCTCAGTTGTACGTCTGGTTGGAGCGGCTAGGTATTTAAACTTGAGGACACACAGTCCCAGACACACGGTCCTCACCATATTCTCCTTGAGCTAAGGTCACACAGACCTCGCCCAATCACTCGTGGTAAGTCTTCAGGTGACTTCAAAACCTTCACAGACTAGGTCACTCGGTGATCCACAATTCCTTTTGGATGCTCTAGACCATGACGCCTAACCGTCTGGAAGAAGCACAGTCTTCAAAGGTAACAAGCGTCGGATCCACGCAGGATCAATCTCTTCAGTGATGCTCAATCACTTTGGGTTGTAGGTGTGTTGGGTTTGGGTTTTCCTCACTTGATGATTTTCGCTCAAAGTCCTCGGAGGATGGTATGCTCTCAAATGACAAGTGTCAGTTTCTCTCGGAGCAGCCAACCAGCTAGTGGTTGTAGGGGGCGGCTATTTATAGCCTAGGGAGCAGCCCGACATGATAAGACATAAATGCCCTTCAATGATATGACCGTTAGGTGGGTAGATATTTTGGGACAGCTGGCGCATAGCACAGCAACGGTCGGAATTTTGACTCTCAAATTCCTCAGGGCTATCATGTTCCTCACTATGTAGGCAATCCGCACTGGTGAATTCCTAACTCCTCAGTCAGAACAAATTTCTAAGCAACCAGAAGAACTTCGTCTCTGTTACTAAATAAATTGATTGAACTGTATGAGATTTCCAATGGCTTCACTCGACGGGATTGGTAGGTGTAGGATTTTGAGTTGAGCATCACATGTAAATTTTTCCTTTGTATTTCCTAGACCCCCTTTAACAGTACGGTGTTTCCTATGACTCAAGAAGGAGAAAATGAAACTATAAAAACAAAAGTCTTCACGCTTCATGTTCCTCGAATGATTTCCAAGTCTTCAAGGTCACACCAATTTCTTCACTTTCAAAGTCTTCAGAAAGTCTTCAGAAATCCAAAGTCTTCAGTTGAAGAACTTCATTTTTAGGGGTCGACTTTCTCTGTAAATATCAAACTCCTCATAGACTTATAGACATGTGTACACTCACAAACACATCAGTCTCTTAACCTATAAGTCTTCAATACATCAAAATCACTAAGGGGTACTAGATGCACTTACATTCATGCCAACCGCCAAGCAAGCCTCCCATTCACATCGGCCTGCTCCAAATGCTTACCTATCAAGCCCTAATCTCCTCTTTCTGTCCCCCAATCTCTTCTTCCTTGACTTTGGGGTCATCCTATTTCTAACCCCCACGTGTCATTGTGTGTAAGAATTTTTCGGATAGGGGATCTACTAGTTGAGCAAAAAATATTTCCCTAATTTGTTTAGGGAAATATGACATGGAGAAGTTTGACTTTTAAGATAGGGTATCTACTAGAGATGCCATAACATCTTATGGCTTAAACGTCCCCACAGACATGTTTATGGCATCAAGGAGCGACAACTCTAGAGGCATGACGACTAAGATGGAGTTACAACATGAGACAATATTCAATGTTTCTTTTTACTTTGTTTTAGTACCTTCAACTCACAACTAAGTATGATTCGAGTTAAGACTGCAAAAAATCCATGCGATCACGAACGACGCATGTGCGGCTTGATCGTTGCGCCGCAGGCTAAAAGGGTGCGCTAGTTTCCCAAGTTTCGCGGATCTATTTATCCATAGAACTATAGCCAGGGGTGAAATCAGATCGGATTCAGATGGATATTACTTATACCCTATCCTATTCCATATTTACTTTCGAATTAGGAAGCGGTACCAATGGATTTGAACATAGTATGGTAAGGGAACGACCTCAAATAAAAACACATTTACCACATGCATAAATGATGAATATATAATTGATTTAAACTAAATTATATGTAAACAAAGAGCAAATACTAATACTTATACGTTTTATGAACACACAAAGCACTAACAAGCATATATCTTTTCTCATAAGCAAATATAGCATGCACACATTGCTATTTAATACTTAAAACTTCACCCATAAATTGGAAATTCATATTTAAAAGGTCAGACTGTCCGTCTAGAAATCCTAATGCACCATATACTATTAATAACATCTCATATGCCGTATCCTATCAATGGACTCGGATGTAGATATGATTGTGTTCGGATGTCAAAAATCTCTTAACGTGTACTACAAAAACAGTTTTAGAAAAGTTTTTGGATGGAAATTATCCTACCTACTTCCCCCTTGCGTAGAACTATGGAAATAATCATTATTTTTCATCCACAAATGGTACACGTCCGACGAGATGGTTATATGGCAGTACCCAATTACTGTTGAATGAAATCACCACATCAACAAGAATCTTGGAATCAAGGTGTCAGACACAAATTATGCATGGAACATAGTATGCTAAACCTAGTCAAAGAGGATAATCCACTACTAGATTCAGCCATTGGCCACAATTTCAATTGACTGCCATTGACACAACCAAAACAAAACTTGACGGGTTAACTCAACTGCCACCATGAACAACGGTATTTTCCCTCTAAGGAGATGTGCCTATGTGATGGATTGGAACAACAACATTTCACCAAAGAAATGATGCGCCTAGGGATAGAGGGGGAGGTCAGCACCCACTAAAGAACACGAGCCAAATCACACAACCTCACAATGGAGAGTACCAATTCTTATGACATAGCAGAGCTGGCTATGATTTGACTTATCCTGTCAGGCATGCAATAACTACAATCTGCTTCAAATAATGCTCAATGAGGCTATGTCCAATTAATTTATTCAGTCACCTCCTCAGCATGTGTCATGCCCTGAATTTTTAGTTATCCAATATGTTGATGACACCATTCTGGTGCTCTCTGCTAACACTGCTAAATTACACCACATCAAGAACATGTTGCTTCACTATGCTGCCTATACTGGACTCAAAGTCAATTACTCTAAATCTACTTTGATCTCTGTAAACACAACTGACTCTGTGATGCAAACCATGTGTGGTCTCTTAGGCTGTCAAGTTGGTTAATTACCCATTCCCTATCTGGGACTCCCTCTGAGCCTTTCTAAGCCCAGAATTGAAGATTCTCCCCCAATGCTTGAGAGGATCTCATCTAGACTTGCAGGCTGCAACACCCTTCTCTCCTCAAGCAATAAGCTGACCTTCATTAAATCAGTGTTCTCCAGCATGCCCATTTGCTTCATGTGATCCCTTTCCATCCCAGAGTTGTTATTCACCAAATTACCTTATACCTGAAGCACTATTTTTGGAGGAAGTATGGGTCCGAGGAGAAATGGATGGCATTGATCTCTTGGGACAAAGTATGTAAACCCAACACTCATGGGGGGTTGGGTATCATTGATGCTGCCACTCACAATCAAGCTCTTCTGATGAAGTACTTGCATAAATTCCTTAACAGGGGAGACATTACATGGGTCAAGATCATCTAGGAAACCTATTACTCTCACATTCTTCCAAGTACCAAGTTTGTTGGGTCTTTCTGGTGGAAGGTAGTGCTCAAACTACCGCCAATCTATAAGGATCATTCTGGAATGTGCTCTAGGAGATGGTAGTACCATATATTTTTGGTCTGGTAAATGGAGAGTATAACAACTACAACACAATTAGCCCCAGCTCCATTCTTCTTGTGTTGACCTAGAGATCTCATTGCAAAAAAGGTTTTAGGTATGTAGAACAAAGTGATTGATTAATCGACCCCACCCCGGCTCTCACATTGCCCCTCATGGGCGACACAAGAGCGACCTAACCCTAGCTTCGTCGCCCCTTCCCTCTCCCCTCTCCCCTCCCCACCGCCACCTGAGGCGCTCGTCGGTGCTGTTGTGCATCTGTCGGTGGAGGTGGCAGCGAGGCTTTGCTGCTCTGCGCTGTAGGGGGCCTTGGATATCAGGGTGGCGGCCCTGATTGGCAAGGGTGGCGTCGATCTCGTCCGACCGATGGCACCGCCGGTGCTGGCCGTTCCCACTGGCCGTGTGGGCGGTGGTGGGAAGTGGAGGCTCGTCATTGCTGTGGGTTGCACCGTCGACCTCGGCTGCCTTGCTTCCCGGTCTCCTCTCCTCTGTTGTGGTCCTCCCTCGCCGATCTGGGTGTTGCTCCTTCGGGCCGCCAGATCTGGCACTTGAGGGTGGGTGGTGGCCGTCCTAGAATGGGGGAAATCCCTGGTCAACCTCCCGTCGACCCCGGCGACGACAAAGCTCTGGTGTCGATCTCCCTCCCGAGGGCGTGTCGGGCTTCTTCACCACTCCCTCATCCTCTCCCATGATCTCGGGTGAAAGCCTTGGCCTTGCTAGCCGAATGGCGGTGGCATTGTGGTGTCTCGGTCCTCCTTGGAGGTGTCGTTCAAGAGAGGGTGACGTTGTGGTCTCGTGGCAAGGTGTTTGGTGACGGTGGCGTTGCTCTGCTCTCCAGGATGGCGGCTATGGTGTTGACGAGGCAGTTCCCCTGCAATCCTTTAGCGTCTCTTCATCTTGTTCGGTTCTGGGCAGTAGGCTGGTGGACGGCATCCGCATGTTGTGGCATGGTTTGGACATAGGGGCATTTGGATCTCCCCTCCGGCAAGGTTCGAGGCGGCTAGATCTGAAGCCATGCTTTTCTCCATGCAGCCCGGTTCCTCTCGGCTTTCATTTGTCTAGTCTACTGGTTGCAGTTGCTTCGCTGTTCTAGCTTGCATAGAGTTCTCCGGCGGCTTGATCTTGTTTCCGCTGTGGAGGTGCCCTGCTCGACATTGCTCTGTTTTGCTCTGTAATGTGTGTGCACGCCGCCTTGTATCTTTCAGTTTTTCTTCAAGCTTTCGCTTTTGTATCAACACTATTGTATCCTAGCCGGTTGATGGCTTCATTACTTTGAAGTCGGTCTTTATGCCTTTTCTCTAAGAAAAACATTGTGGATATGTTTCATCTTCTACTTTCAACTCAAGCTTATTAGCAGCTACTCCATCTCAAGGAGTCTTTGTAGAATAGAGACACTGTCAGATAATGATATTCATAAGTACCCATGGAAAACCAATGACTATTGGGCCATGAAAATGTAGAAAGCCATGATTGGTCCAAGCACCTCACATTCCATTTACAAGAACCTCTGGAAATGTTCCTCTCAACTCTGGCATAAGATTTTTTTTGGCTACTACTCTATGATAGAATTAACACCAGGAATCTTCTAAAAAGGAAATCAATGTACTTAGATGACTATATTTGTGCCCTCTGCAATGAGAACACTGAAGAAACCCTCATGCATCTCTCCTCAGACTGCACCTTTGCCAATGACTATTGGAACTTGATTCTCCCTTATAGGAAACATGGTATTTCCAGCTATGATGAAATCTGCATCAGACTCTCAGAACTCCCCCAGGATATTGCTTTGGATACGATTCTCTCTAGTTGCTTGATTATTTGGTCAGTTAGGAATGATAAAATCTTTAGAAATGCATCCCCCACCTCATGATCTGATCCTACTACCTGAAAGAGACTCTCACTGCGGTAGTTTAGAGAGCCAGAACAGCTAAAGCCTAGAATATGCAGTCCTGGATAGATAACCATTTGTAATATTGTTTTAATGTTTTGTAGAGCGGGTAGTGGTTAATTTTGATGGTTTTGATTGTAACCTATAACATATTTTTTGCATTTATAAAATTACCATAGAAGTATTGTTCTACAGTTCAGGTTAAAAAACAACTACGAACATCAGATCCGTGCAGTGTACGCAATCCAACGAACCACAATCAAACCTACCACATGTATGGGCAGATATAAATGAGGCCCCTTGCGCCTACCAACGCTGACGGGGAGAGGATAATAGTGAGAGTGACCACTATGGTTTCAGCCCAAGGATTTGTCGAGGTGATTTCTTTGCAAACCAAATTCAAGTGATTTGGTAGACTAGTTATGCATTATATCTTTTTACATAATGAAAAAAGAACTCTACGATGGTTAACACACCTAGCCTAGATGGATGCTACTTCTTGAGCTTGCGTTGTGTTTTTCCTTGAAGAGGAAAGGGTGATGCAGAAAAGTAGAGATAAATATTTCCCTCAGTTTGAGAACCAACGTATCAATCCAGTAGGAGATAACGCACAAATAGCCGAATACTTGCACAAACAATCAAACAACTTGCACCCAACGCGATAAAGGGGTTGTCAATCCCTTCACGGTTACTTGCAAAAGTGAGATCTGATAGAGATAGATAAAAGATAAAGTAAATATTTTCGGTATTTTTGGTTTATAGAATAGAAAGTAAAAGATTGCAAAATAGTAGATCGGAAACTTATATGATGGAAAATAGACCCGGGGGCCATAGATTTCACTAGAGGCTTCTCTCAAGATAGCAAATAATACGGTGGGTGAATAAATTACTGTTGAGCAGTTGATGGAAAAGCGCAAAGTTATGACGATATCTAAGGCAATGATCATGAATATAGGCATCATGTCCGTGTCAAGTAGACCGAAATGATTCTGCAGCTACTATTATTACTCCACACATCGACCACTATCTAGCATGCATCTAGAGTATTAAGTTCATAAACAACGGAGTAACGCATTAAGTAAGATGACATGATGTAGAGGAATTAACTCAAGCAATATGATGAAAACCCATCTTTTTATACTCGATGACAACAATACAATACGTGCCTTGCTGCTCCTACTGTCACTGGGAAAGGACACTGCAAGATTGAACCCAAAGCTAAGCACTTCTCCCATTGTAAGGAAAACCAATCTAGTTGGCCAAACCAAACCGATAGTTCGGAGAGAATTACAAAGATATCAAATCATGCATAAAAGAATTCAGAGAAGATTCAAATAATATTCATAGATAAGCTGGTCATAAATCCACAATTCATCGGATCTCGGCAAACACACCGCAAAAAAGTATTGCATCGAATAGATCTCCAAGCACATCGAGGAGAACATGGTATTGAGAATCAAAGAGAAAGAAAAAGCCATCTAACTACTAGCTATGGACCCGTAGGTCTGTGGTAAACTGCTCACGCTTCATCGGAAGGGCAATAGAGTTGATGTAGCTAGAGACCCTCCGTGATCGAATCCCCCTCCGACAGGGTGCCGAAAAAGGTCCCTAGATGGGATCTCACAGGTACAGAAGGTTGCGGCAGTAGAAAAGTGTTTTCGTGGATGCCTCTGGTGGTTTGGGGATATTTGGGAATATATAGGCAAAAGAATTAGGTTAGGAGGGTCACGAGGGGCCCACAAGGGTGGCGGGCGCGCCCTCCGTCCTTGTGGCCGCCTCGTGGCTCCTCCGACTTCATCTCCAGGTCTTCTGGTTGTCTTCTGGTCCAAGAAAGATCATTGCGAAGGTTTCATTCCGTTTGGACTCAGTTTGGTAATCCTTTTCTGTGAAACTCAAAAACAAGGAAAAAACAGAAACTGGCACTGGTCTCTAGGTTAATAGGTTAGTCCCAAAAGTAATATAAAATAGCATATTAATGCATATAAAACATCCAAAACAGATAATATAATAGCAAGGAACAATAAAAAATTATAGATACGTTGGAGACGTATCAATGGACGTCAAATGTAAATGGTGCTTATATTCATCTATATGACAAGCACGGAACCTAGTATTGTCGTAAACAAAAGCCCAAACATTAGTAACTAAGACAACTTTCCTATTCTAACTATTTCCCGATAAACCATGATTGATATACCAATTTGAAGTTATACTTTGAAAATTAAACTATTGATTTATACACACACCACTAAATGAGAAACAAACTTTTCCATAAGTGTTTTTCTTAGAAACATAGCCTCAACCAAAAAAGTAAACTAAGGCGGGTGAAATACGGTATCTTTCACTATGTTTGTTCGTCTTACTCATTGCGGATCTGAACTAAAATTTGGTTGCTAGTGTCTGTAGAAGAAACCATTAAAGATGATGAGAGCTAGGCTAATAATATTGCCAGTGGCTGCCTATATAAAACTCATGTGACCAAGAGGCGACATTATTAGTTACTCAGATAATAATGTTGACTATAGGGTTGGCTACAATGTTTTATTTTTCTCTTTCTCTCTTTCTCTTTGCCCTCATGTACTCATTTTACCTAGGAACACGTATAGGGGTTGACTCATATTTACATGGGAGCCCACTCCTATTATTTTTCCTTGTCTTTCTCCTTCATACATGCAAAAGTGCTACATAAGGAAACTTATGGCGTCTGTGGCATTTTACATGACATATCCATGAAGCCCATTTTAAATAACAAATCTAAATATACCTAAAAATTCCTAATAAAGCCAATGAATACATACACATGTTCTTTAAGTAAAGTTTCATTCAGTAATATGGTTATTTGCGGGCTACACAAAAAAGACAAAAATCTGGCCCAAATATAACAAAAGGAAAACCCATTTTATCTATGTACTTTTCTTTTTAGTGTAATCACATATGAACATATATACTTAATAATCATTCATACTTATATAATTGTCATATATTCTCAGTGCATCTTCAACACAAACCATCAAAACACACGCATACGAACGTAGCTGTCCAGGCGTAGTTTGCTGTCGAACACGGTACCCCTATTTCCCAGTCTTTGCGCCTGTTCAACACCGGTGCGACATGACTAGACGGGACATGACGACTACCTGCCGCATTTAAGCCGGTTTCCCATTCATCTGGCATTACACAGACATGACCACCGAGAAAACAACTCTGCCGCTTGGCCTGGCTGGCATCTGCTATTTAAACACGGATTTGCCAGGCACTAACCGCATGACAAACATGTCCTCTTCCAGTCCTCCCACTTGCACCACCTCTGCCATGATCATGAGCTCTAAGGTTATGTGGAAGAGCCTCTCAACGGAGCAGAAGCACGATCTGGTGAGCCTTGGGGCCGGATGCCTGGCAGGGGTCGTCCTGCGCGATGACTAGAGGCATGTGAACGTGCAACTAATCCTTGGGTGGTTTTGGTAATTCTTAACAACATATAGTTCATTGAACTAATGCTATTTCAAGATGATCATTTCAGAAAGTTCAATGATTGGCATGGCATGGACTAGAGATGTGGGCCCCTCAAAATGCAAAGGACATATATTGTCAACAAGCTCAAGACTCTAAATTTTCATTTTAGTGATCCAATATCACATTGAGTCCATAGGGAAGCCAATACTATTAAAAGGGGATGAGGTGTTTCTTAATGGCTTACTTGCTCAAAATGCTTAGTGATATGCTCCAAAACCCTCAACCACTTTCTCATTTCCACATATGTCCTAAACCTAAAGTCAAATTCGGCCCCACCGATTTGATCTATCTGGCGCCACTGTTGGGGATATTACCACTAGGCGTAAACCGGCCTACTTGGGCCGGGTTAACTTCATTAGTGGTATAAGCAGATGAAGGCCCAAGGCTTATAGTCGGTTTAGAATCTGTAGCCGTAAACCAACCTGATGTATAACTTGTATTGTAAGTTAGGAATAGAGAGATACCAACTGGGATACGAGTATGAACCGGTTGGGACTCTATGGACCAACGGGCGTCACCCGTGTATATAAGGGGACAACCCGACGGCGGTTCAGGACAGACAACGACAACTCGAGCCTGGGCGAAGCTTGTTTGCTCCCTAGCCATCGAGACCACATCAATTCCATCACAACTAGACGTAGGCTTTACCTTCATCGAAGGGGCCGAACTAGTATAAAACCCTCGTGTCTTTGTGTCCGCTTTAACCCCTTCAAGTAAACCCGTGGCGATGGCTCCACGACTAAGTTCTTTCACTAGGACATCTGCCGTGACAAATCCACGACAGTTGGCGCCCACCGTGGGGCTATCGCACGATGGTTTGACGATCTTGGAGGGCAAGCTCAAAGGACTCGAAGGCTATGCTGTGGGCCAGATGACCAAGAGTCGTCGTGGCAAGATCTACATCGACGACGCAGGATGGGGTCCCGAGGCCGTTTCGATTGAGTACGGGTACCGGGTCCCCTTTGGTGGCATACACGTTTTCATCGGCAAGATCGGTGAGCCGGGGCCTGAGCCGGACATCTACATCGACCTCGTCGAGACGGCTCAGCGTGCGAGATCTACCCAGGCTAAACCGGCCGTGAAGCGTGCCTTTGTTGGGGTCATCCATGGAGGAGGGCATGAGGACGAGTCAGAACATGGTAGCGAGGCCGTCGTCTATTCCGGCGATGAGTCCTCGACCGGAGAGACCGAATCATTATACCAGTTACAAGACGACCAGATTAGGGGCTGTTCTGATGGCGACAGTATTACGGACCCCCCAGGCCAGGTCAACCGGGTTGGAATATTCATGGCCGGCATACAGGCGGCGAATCACTCTTCGACCGCTGCAGCAATGCTCTCCGGATCAGCAGGGCAGGAGGCCTTGTGCGCCCGCCGGTTCAAGTTCTATCTGATCTATTTGATACACTAGCCGCGCTCATGGCAGAGGACAATCCGGCGGATCAAGAGGCCCATAATACAGAAATTGCAAAGGTGAGAGAGCAGATCATGCAAGCCAAAGCGGATCTGGCCGCAGAAAAAGACAGGATGGCCGCAGAGCGGGGCGCTTTGGACGCCCAGGCTTATAACCTCATGCTTGACCAGAACGCATCACAGGAGGTCTTAAAGTGGAAGCACAGATCACGCCTGCCATTAGGGTTTGATCCCCGGAATCTCTTTCACACTCCAGGAGCTGGACCCAGTAATCCGCCGTGGCACCTGGAGACAAACCGGATTGAGGCACCAGGACCAGGGGGGACGGTCCAACCTCGCCTGATGGAACCTCCTCAGAGAACATTGTGATTCTTCCGCCGGTCCAGACGCCCCCAGGTCATTATTCTAATCCTATGGACAACCTTGTTGCGGCCGCCACGCGATTAGAGGCTATCCCAGTCGAAGGGGACTCTCCGCAAGCGATAGAAACGCGCCGGGTTAAGGAGCTTCTCCGGACCGCGCTGATTCAGCAGGAAGCATACTCGTACAGCCGTGATCGGATTCACTCTACGCCCCATCCAAGCCGGAGCTATAGCAGGCGCATGGATGAACCGGCCATATCGAGCAATGCGCGAGGCCGTGAAGCAGCCCATGGCAATAGCCCGGCAGGCAGTGTTCGCGATGCTCAGGATGTGGTGGACCGGGCCCGGGCACGGAGGGAAGCCGAGTTAGCAGCGCAGGATGATGCGGATCAACTTACACCGGTTCGCCCTACCACCTTCGCCGGACCAGGAGTCGCATCCGCTTTGGGAGTGCCTTGTTTAATCCCCGCTTTACGCAATGTGCGCATGCCGAAAGATTTCAAGGGTACACGCAAGGTGCCGAATTACACCGCTGATTTATCCCCTGAAGCGTGGATAGAGAGTTATGAGATGGCCATGGAGATGTTAGACGTGGATGAGACCGCATGTGCAAAATACTTCACCATGATGCTTGAAGGCACGGCGCGTACCTGGTTGAAGAGCCTACCGCCCAATTCTGTCGGCTCATGGGCCCAGTTGCGGGCCCGGTTTATCCAGAATTTCAAGGATACGTGTAAGCAGTCCAAATCCATAGTAGACCTGGCGGCTTGTGTCCAGGGGGAAGGAGAATCAATGACCCATTGGGTGCGCCGCGTTTCAGAAATTTTGCACTCGTCCGACAGGATTAATGCTGACTCTGCGATCTTAACCCTGGAAGGCAACTGCCGGTTTGAGCCTTTAAAATTGAAATTGGGATGCATGAAGCGGTTCTGTAATGACATGGGAACCCTCATGGCCGCTCTAGTGAAGTATGCTGATTCGGACAGTACCAAGGATCCCGAGACTAATGATGATGAAGCAGGGAAGGGAAGGAAGAATAGCAACTCCAAACAGCAGCAGTATAAACCGGCGGGTCATGGAAACGGAGGCAAGCGCAAGGCGGATGGCAGCATGGAATTTGTGGCCAACACTAATGCACAGGACAGGGGGCAGTGGCGCAGAGGTAAAGCGGCAAATCATAATGGAGCTCCCAATCCTAACGCAAGCCGTTTGAGTTATTTGATGAATCAGCCTTGCCCGAAGCACGGGACGAAGGAGGCGCCGGCTAACCATCTTTGGAAGGATTGTTATATTATGCAGGAGTTTAAAAACTCTAATGCCTTTCGGTATGATCATGGGTCAGGTGGCGGTTCAGGATCCGGTTTTCGTGGGCCGGATCACGATGGAGCTTCCGGTTCAGGTCGCAATCAGGGCGGTCACAATCACCAGAATAATCAGAACGGCCAGCAGCAGCAGCAGCAGCAGTCGGGTTATCAGAGCCAGCCAAAACAGTTGAACAATGGGCAATATCATGTTTTCACAACTAGCTTGGATAAACGCGACCGAAAACTCCACAAGCGAGCGGTGAATTCTGCTGAACCGGCCTTACCACGTTACTCGCGCTGGTCGGAACAGCCTATCGTGTGGAGCAGAGAGGATCACCCGCCCCGGGTTGATAATCCGGGCCAGCTAGCATTAGTGGTAGACCCTCAGGTGGGGGGTTATAAATTCACCAAGGTACTCATGGATGGAGGAAGCAGTATTAACATACTATACTATGAGACATTCCGTCACATGGGTTTAACAGACAAAGATCTCAGACCATCTAATACGGTGTCCCATGGTGTGGTACCTGGCAAATCTGCATATCCTGTTGGTAAGATAGCCCTGGACGTGGCTTTTGGGGACGAGCACGACTCCCGGTCGGAAAAACTAACATTTGAGGTGGTGAAGATCCAGAGCCCATATCATGCCTTGTTTGGCCGGCCGGCTTACGCCAAGTTCATGGCGCGGCCTTGTTATATCTACTTGCAGCTCAAGATGCCGGGTTACAAGGGGACAATAACGGTTCATGGGAGCCTTAGGGTCGCTTTGGAATGTGAGGAAGGTGATGCGGCTTATGCAGAGTCGGTCTGTGCCACGGAGGAGTTGAAGTACTATAAGGACAATGTTGATCCAGCGGATATGACTCCTTTGAAGAAGCCAACTACAGAGCATGATTCGGATCTGAAGTTCAAATCGGCAGCTGAGACCAAGCTTGTTGACTTCGTGCCCGGCGATTCGTCCAAGCAGTTCACTGTCAGTGCCAATTTGGATCCCAAATAGGAAAGCGCGCTCATCGAGTTCATCCGTGAGAATCGGGACATCTTCGCATGGAAACCATCCGACATGCCAGGTGTACCGAGGGAACTCGCTGAGCACACTCTTAATGTGGATCCTAGGTATAAACCGGTGAAGCAATTCCTCCGCCGGTTTAACGAAGAAAGGCGAAAGGCCATTGGAGAGGAAGTGGCCAGGCTTTTGGCAGCTGGCTTTATCATTGATGTGTTCCATCCAGAGTGGCTTGCTAATCCGGTGCTGGTTCTTAAGAAAAATGGCACTTGGCGTATGTGTGTGGATTACACTGATCTTAACAGGGCCTGTCCAGCGGATCCTTTTGCCCTCCCCCGCATTGACCAGATCATTGATGCCACGGCGGGTTGTGAGCGTTTGAGTTTTTTGGATGTATACTCTGGATATCATCAGATCAAAATGTCGGTTAAGGACCAGGAGAAAACAGCGTTTATTACTCCTTTTGGAGCCTTCTGCTATGTATCTATGCCCTTCGGACTCAAGAGTGCCCAAGCTACCTATCAACGGTGTGTACAGAATTGCCTGCATAAACAGATCGGCCGCAATGTGCACGCCTATGTGGATGATATTGTAGTAAAATCAAGGCAGAAGGAGACGCTGGTGGATGACTTGAAGGAAACCTTTGACAACTTGCGGGTTTACAAGATGATGCTTAATCCGGCCAAGTGTGTTTTTGGTGTTCCGGCAGGCAAGTTACTAGGTTTCCTGGTGTCTAATAGAGGAATTGAGGCTAATCCGGAGAAGATTACAGCTATCACCTCCCTGGCTAAACCGAAGTGCATCAATGATGTTCAGCGCTTGGTGGGCCGAATCGCCGCACTAAGCCGGTTTATCAGCCGCCTCGGAGAAAAGGCCATTCCTTTGTACCAAATGCTGAGGAAGACAGACCATTTTGTTTGGAGTCCGACTGCTGATGAAGCATTTGAGGACTTGAAGCGGCAGTTAGCCAATCCGCCTGTCCTTGCAGCTCCGGTCGACAAGGAGCCACTATTATTATACGTAGCAGCCAACGCTCGGGCAGTTAGCGTGGCTATTGTGGTGGAACGCAAGGAGGCAAGCAAGGAGTATCCGGTTCAGCGGCCGGTTTATTATATCAGCGAAGTGCTTATTGAATCCAAGCAAAGGTATCCGCATTGGCAGAAGCTGGTCTATGGTGTTTTCATGGCCAGTCGGAAGTTGAAGCAGTATTTTCAAGGGCACCCCATCACAGTGGTCAGTTCAGCTCCCTTGGGTGACATCATACAGAACCGGGAGGCGACTGGCCGGATTGCCAAGTGGGCTATAGAGCTTGGGCCACACGGACTGAAGTATGTACCTCGGACGGCGGTGAAGTCTCAAGCACTTGTCGATTTCATCAATGATTGGACGGAGTTACAAGCACCAGAGGAGAAGCCGGATCACACATATTGGACTATTCATTTTGATGGATCCAGGCAACTGGAAGGCTCGGGGGCTGGAGTCGTATTAACTTCCCCACGAGGTGATAAGTTTTGTTATGTTCTCCGCTTAATGTTCCCTTGTACTAATAATGCAGCTGAGTATGAAGCCTTGCTCCATGGTCTCCAGATGGCTAAAGAGATGAACTTAAGCCGGGTTAAGTGCTTCGGTGACTCGGACCTCGTGGCTCAACAAGTGTCTGGCACTTGGGATTCTAAAGACCCGCTCATGGCTGCATATCGTCGGGAGGTGGATAATATTGCGGGTTGTTTCAAGGGTTATCAAGTGGATCATGTGGACCGTTGGAAGAATAAAGCGGCGGACGCTTTAAGCCGGTTGGGTTCTCAGTGCAAACCGGTCCCGCCTAATGTCTTTCTGGACGTGTTGCACAACCCGTCGGTCCAGCTCCCAGGTGAAGCGGATTTGGCTATTCCTGATCCAGAGGCTCAATTGGTGGCAACACTGCATGCTATCCCGGATTGGACGGTTCCTTATCTTACGTACATGAACCGGGGGGAGTTACCAGAGGATGAGATTCTAGCCAGGCAGATAGTCCGGCGATCCAAGTCTATGACGATTGTTAATGGTGAATTGCATCATTGCAGTGTATCAGGGGCGTTTCAACGTTGTGTTTCTCCTGAGGAAGGCTGTGAAATATTAAGAGAAATCCATGAAGGGGATTGTGGACATCACGCCGGTTCAAAGTCTCTGGTAGCAAAGGCGTTTCGTCACGGGTTCTACTGGTTGACAGCGCATGCTGACGCGGAGGACTTGGTTAAACGGTGTGATGGATGTCAGAAATTTTCAAGGCGTGCTCATGTGCCGGCTCAAGAATTGAGGATGATCCCAATAACGTGGCCGTTTGCAACTTGGGGGCTGGATATGGTCGGACCTTTTAAAAGATCCAAGGATAAGAAAACCCACCTTTTGGTGGCAGTAGACAAATTTACCAAGTGGGTTGAAGCGGAGCCTGTCAGCAAGTGTGATGCAGCAACAGCGGTGCAGTTCATCAAAAAGGTGATTTTCCGGTTTGGTTTTCCACACAGTATCATTACTGACAATGGTACCAATTTATCCAAGGGCGCTGTGAAGGAGTTCTGTGAACGTGAGCACATCCGACTTGACGTGTCGTCAGTGGCACACCCCCAGTCCAATGGACAGGCAGAACGAGCTAATCAGGAAATCTTGCGAGGCATCAAACCCCGGCTTATGGTCCCATTGCAAAGAACACCAGGATGTTGGGTTGAAGAGCTACCATCTGTGTTATGGAGTATCAATACTACGCCAAACCGGTCCACAGGATACACACCATTTTTCATGGTCTATGGAGCAGAGGCAGTTCTCCCTAGTGATATCCGGCACGATTCGCCTCGTGTGGCAGCTTATGTTGAAGCGGACAATGAGACAGCACGGCAAGACGCTTTGGACCTATTGGACGAGGAGCGTGATATAGCGGCTGCCCGTTCAGCGATTTACCAGCAAGATCTTCGTCGCTATCACAGTCGCCGGGTTAGAACCAGAACTTTTCAAGAAGGAGATTTGGTGCTTCGACTCATCCAAGATCAGACGGATATGCACAAGTTATCCCCACCTTGGGAGGGACCTTTCGTGGTCAGCAAGAATTTGCACAACGGGTCATACTATCTGATTGATATTCGATAGCATAAAGACTCACGTACATCAGAGGAGGAGACCAACAGGCCGTGGAATATAGCTCATCTTCGGCCTTACTACACTTGAGCCATCGGCTCTATCTATGTACGTATCATGACAGTGTATATATTATCTTTGATATAATAAAACCGGAGCCTCAGCTAAAGCGGGGTCTCTGTCTTTCTTATCATGCGTGGTTACCTGGAGTGGTTCTGTTTTTAAAGCGGCCTCCGGTTTTCCCCTTGACATTTGCTTTTTATATATCACTTGGGGCCTTGGTCGTGTCCGAACCAACGCGACACCTTTTGATAGGCGACAGCCACCAGATCACTTGGGGACATGGTCACGTCTGAACCAGTCACGCCTCTTGATCGGCCTAAGGCCACAAAATCACTTGGGGGCTTGGTCGAACCCGAACCATTGCCACGCCTCTTGATCTGGCATATATGCCACGAATCATTTGGGGACCTGGCTGACTTGAATCATTGTCACTCCTATTGGGGGCTTGGTCCTGTCCGACCATGGTAACACCATCTGATCAGCTCAGTATAGCATATTTTTTGCAAATGGTTTTTATCATTGCCTTTGCTTCCATGTTATTTTCATGGTTTGGTTGTTCTTTGTTTTTGTTGGATTTCTTTTATGTCAGCAAACACCCTTTTTTTCGGTTCAGCCGATGGATTTTATTTCCCTTTAATCCGGAGAAGTATGCCCGGTTTACCTTTTCTTTTACGGGAGCTATTTTCTCCCCCCTTATTGACGGTAATGGTTTATAAAACCTCCGCTTCAAGCTTGGCTAAGCCGGCTTCATGCCCAGACATGGCAGGAAATATGAATTGAAGTTTTTCGAACAAAAGCTTCAGTACTTATGCGCGAAGGCGTATTCAAGGCAGAAGTATTAACTATTCTATTACAAGGCAGCACGGTGCCCAAATAAGATCGTTGTTCTTTTGGAAAGATGCCAAAGACAGCTATCCAAACCGGCTTCTGGTTCAAGCCTGCTCCTCATCATCCGCCACTTCAGCTTCCTCGTCTCTACCCATTGGCTGGAAATCAACAGTGGTCCAGTCGATTCCCATTAAAGCTTGGAAAACAGCCTCTTCATGGATTAGGGAAGACGGTTCAATATCAGGAGCGTAAGTGTGCTTACGGATTGGAGGGATCAGATTCTCCGCTTCAAGAGTTGGGGCAGGTACTCGCTTGTTCTGGTCATTGTATTGTGCTTGATAATGCGTCAAGTCTGCTTCTTCAGCTAGCTGACAAGCCAGAGGGCTCACTGCACGGTTTATTGCCCTTAAATCCTCTTCGTTGAATTCAGAGCCATCTTCCTTCAGGCTGGGATAGCCTTGAGATGCTTCCACAGGGTCGAAATCTGGCACCCATGCCTTTGCCCGGATCAAAGCGTTAATAGCTCCGGTTCGAGCAGCAGATTTCTGCAGCTCCTCCATCCGGGCCGGAAGCATCGACAACCTGTTAAGAGTGTCCTGGATTAAAGAAGGTGCCGGGTTGTTATGAGAGGCTGTGGTGATGATCCGCTGGGCTCCGGTATATAATTGTTCCACTAAGGTGTAGGCAGCCTTCAGTTTCTTCCGCACATCATTTCCTAAGTGCCCAATGCGTGTGCCTACAACAATACAGGGACGGTCTCACACCGGATTTACATTACAACAGGTTCAAAGTATCACAGAAGTTAAAAGGAGCTTACCAAAGATTGCAGCGGTCATGGAGTGTATTTGCTGCTTCACGACCGTAAGTTCATCCACCACCGGTTTAAGGGCAGCTTCAGCAGTTTCCGCTCTTTTGGTTAAAGCGGCCTTCTCAGTGGCCCAATCAGCCCGCTCTTTCTTGAAGCCCTTTTTCAGCTGTTCAGCGGTGCTCAAGGCGCTGGTTAGTTCTTCCTTTGCCTTGTCTGTTTCAGCCTGTTGGGTTTTCAAGGCCTCCTGCAAATCGGCAATCCGGGCCTCCTTGATTTTCACCTCAGCCTGCATACAGACAGCATTTAGCTTTCAACAAACGGTCCAAAGAAATTGAAGTATCAACCACATAAACAAACTTATACGCCTGATACTTGGGGGCTAATGCACCTTCAATTTTCATCAAGTTATTAGATTGTGAAGTCCCAAGCTCAATACAGGTATTCAACTTGGCACTTGGGGCTAATGGCTATTTGATCAAATTATGTTCTCAGGACAGTTTTTCTGTCCGAGCCCCGGTTTAATTCTGCTAAGTTAAACCGGCCCTTGGGGGCTATATTAATGGATTTCAAAAGTGTTGAGGATCATATTCAAGTCCCGGTTTGACGAAAGCTACAAACCGACCCTTGGGGGCTAGGAGGATTGGTGCAAAGGCAGGCAGTAAAGAAGTAAGTTACCTCAAATTTATCCCTCATCATTTTTACCAGACCAGCTTCACAGTCACGGCTAGTATAAAGCCGGTTTAGATAGCCGGAATGAAGATCTTGGGCGCTCAGAGCAGCATATGTCTCCAGTTCAACATCCCATTTTTTTATTCAGAGCGGAAAAATCCTCTTTTATGTTATGCTTGGTTAAGGTGACAGGATTCCCGGGTTCAAAGCGGCCTACACCAGTAATCACAACATCATCATCTTTGGACTCGCCGGTTTGTGTGATCGGTTTGTCAACAGGACTGTGGGATTTCTCAATCCGGACGAAGCTGACAGGCGGGTCAGCAGAGACTGAAGTATTAATAGGCCTCTCTTCAGGAATAGCATCGTCTTGTAAAGGAGGATCATTGGGAATATCCTCAGGAGAAAATGCCTCAAGATCTGGCGTTTTGTCATGTTCTTGGGCTACATCCTCTTCGGCCGCTTTATCCAGGCGAGCTTTCTTGCTCAGTTTAGGTTTGGCCCTGAAAGAAAACCAAAGAGTCAAGGAAAAGCATAAGCCGTTACACAGTGTACTGGAAGCATATGTTCAGCTTAGCTTACCCAAGAACCATTTTTAACGGTGGCCGTTGAGTGGCCGACGATTCACCAGAAGATGAATGAGAAGTAACCTGATAATTGGAGTCGGATGGGTTAAGAGGTTGACGGAAGAAACCCGCTTTAGGATGTAAATCAACAAAAAGGTCAGAGACCTCGGAGCGGCGTTTTCGAACCGGACTGTTTGGTAAACCGGTGGAGGTAACTACCTGGCCACTGTGCCGGGTTGTGCGGCGAACTTCATGTTGCTGAATCTTCATATGAAATTTAGGATCCAAATAAGCAAGAGGATGAGAAAATTTAACTTTCCGGTTTGCCTGTCGAAGTTTTGGCAAAGGCAAGATTTCTGAATCGGAAGAGAGAATAGTTACCTCAACGAATTCCGCATTGCTGGCTTCAGCGTCATCCTGACAAGCATCATCATCAATAAGGCGTGTAAAAAATAAGCCAAGCGAGTCAAGTTCTACCTCAAGGTCCGGGTTACCCACATCATCATCAATAGCTGGATCAGATGAAGCGGTGGTTTTTCTCTTATGAGCTGGCTTCTTAATAACCTTGGTCTTGGGACGGATTGGCCGCCCTGCTTTCTCCGTTTTTTCTTGAGGAAGTTTCTTGCTCCAAAACGGATTATCGCCCTGGATCAGCAGTAATTAAATGTCAAACATATAAAGCAGTAACCGGTTCAACAATAGAGCAATTAAAATATTACCGCTGGCGGTTTGTTGGTGGTGCAGTAAGGAGGCAGACTGGTTTGAGCACAGAGGTGCTCCGGTTCATTCAGCATCTTTTTCACAGATTTTGTGACTTTGTCATCGGGGAGTTGGATTTTAGTGTGTCGGAGTGGGTCATCGACACTATCAGTATACTTGCACATCAAATTGGAGCGCCGGCTCAGAGGCAGTATGCTCCATGATATCCAACAGCGTGCAAGATCTATTCCCGTTAAGCCGTTGGCCATAAAAGCTCGGAGCTTGGACAGTTGTGGAGCGTATTTAATTCTTTCCTTGGCGCTTAGTCTTTGTGGAAAAGGGTGCGTGTTGCTGAGCCGTTCCGGACGGAAACCAGGCAAGGGATTTTCATTGTTAGGGGAGGTATCCTTGCAATAAAACCAAGTTGCATTCCACTCCTTGGGGTGAGTATGGAGTTTGACGTGGGGATAAGTGATTTCCTTCCTCTTCTGAATGGCCATACCGCCCAATTCAGTGTTGGGGCCATCGGTGAATTCAGTGCGACGGTTTAAATGAAAGAGGTCTCTAAACAATTCGACTGAAGGCTCCTCTTGAAAGTATACCTCAGAGAGCACTTGAAAGTGGCATAGATTGGTAACAGAGTTGGGGCCAATATCTTGTGGACGGAGCTGAAAATTGGCTAACACATCCCGGTAAAATTTAGAGCCGGGCGGTTTGAAGCCCCGGGCCAAGTGATCTGCGAAGACCACAACCTCTCCTTCCTGGGGGGTAGGTGGACATTCATTTCCAGGGACCCTCCAGTGGATCGTATCTTTACTTTCTAAAGCGCCAATCAAGACTAGATCGTCCAACTGTGATTCCGTGACGCGAGAAGGAACCCAATTGCACTCATACACTTGTTTGGCCATGGCGAGATCTACAGGAAATAGATGATCCGGTTCAAGAACACGCTGGGTAAAAGAAAGTGTTGATCTAAACTACGATAAACCGGTCTTCCACAATGCGGCATCATGTGGATTCTGGCGGTTCAACCAGGGGACTAATGGTATACACCGGTTTAGTAACTTTTTTCTATGATAAGTTAAACCGCCTGACCTAAGCATCGGGAGAAATTGAAGCTATGGACAACTAGGTATACAGAAACATGTTTCACAAGATCTTATTACAGCCACGGATCTACAGCGAGTTCACAAAAACAGGAAATATTCCAAAGACTAAGGCGGAACGGAAGTGAACCATTGAGCGGGTATGTGCGTGAGATCTATGGGCTTAGATAAGAAATAACAGGCGGATGCTTAAAGATTACTACTGAACACAGCGGGAGTTTACAGATTCATCCAAGAGTCGGAATACAAGTATGAGCAAGTGACGAACACAGCACGAACATGGAACCCTAAGAACAGATCTAGGTCAAAAAGAGGAGAAAGCTTACTGGGAACGGAGAAGATGCGGAACGATACCGCAGTGCTCTGGTGCGCTCAGGTTGATGCAGCGGCCCAAGACAAAGCAGAGGTCGACGGTGGCGGCGGAGCTCCAAAGCTGGCGACGCGAGGAAGACGAAGAAGAAGAGATGAGGGGAAAAGAAAGGAGATGACCATTCGGTCTTATTTATAAGGCAACAGAGTTAGGTCAAGCGCACGGATCCAGGAGCTGCCGTTAAAAGAGGGCATTATAAATGACAAATTTCATGATGACGTCATGCCGGTTTACAACAACCAGAAATGATGACAACATGGCGGTTTACCAATTACCAGAAGATGTCCAAGACACAAGATTTTGTGAAGGATTGACATGAACCAGTTCAAATCAATCTGGGGCCTAATGTTGGGGATATTACCACTAGGCGTAAACCGGCCTACTTGGGCCGGGTTAACTTCATTAGTGGTATAAGCAGATGAAGGCCCAAGGCTTATAGTCGGTTTAGAATCTGTAGCCGTAAACCGACCTGATGTATAACTTGTATTGTAAGTTAGGAATAGAGAGATACCAACCGGGATACGAGTATGAACCGGTTGGGACTCTATGGACCGACGGGCGTCACCCGTGTATATAAGGGGACGACCCGGCGGCGGTTCAGGACAGACAACGACAACTCGAGCCTGGGCGAAGCTTGTTTGCTCCCTAGCCATCGAGACCACATCAATTCCATCACAACTAGACGTAGGCTTTACCTTCATCGAAGGGGCCGAACTAGTATAAAACCCTCGTGTCTTTGTGTCCGCTTTAACCCCTTCAAGTAAACCCGTGGCGATGGCTCCACGACTAAGTCCTTTCACTAGGACATCTGCCGTGACAAATCCACGACAGCCACCGAGTTTCATTTGACATAGCCACTAGCACAAACCCTAGTTACTTCGGTCTCACTGATAGGGATCTCGGTCGCGCCGAGATGGGATTGCAAACTCTCTGTTTCCTTTTGGGGATAATTGATATTATGCCCCTAGTTGGGTCACCCTCGACAGATTTACCCCTACTTTTCGAAAATACTCGTTCCTGTCCAAACCACTTTGCTTCTCTTGTGTTTTTGCCCTTCCGTCTCAATTCCGTCCAATCAAAGGCATTTGGCCGCCAGAGCGACATTTTTCTGGACCATTTTGCCCCTCCTTCCAACTTCAGTTAAGAATCAAAGAAAAAAAATAATGTGACGCTTACATGTGGGACCCAACTAAAAGAAAAAACATACACCCTCTCTCCCTCCCGAAACACCTCACTTTCCCCATCCTGGTGTCGCCGCACCCGCGCTGCCGGCGTCGCATGACCTGCCGTTGGAGCGCCCCACTACCCCCTCCCTCTCCCACCCCAGACACTGCCAAGCTTTGCCGACCGGCACGCTGATGGACTGCATGGCGGGGACAGCCGACCTCTCGCCAGCGGGCACCTTCGATGAGCACACGCTGGACCTCGAGGCCACGGTGTTCGCTCGTGATGGGTGTAGCAGATGCAGCACCACCACAGGGCGTGTAGGAGGTCTCGATCCGACGCGTCACTTGAGGTAGGTGGCAGCGCGATTTGGCTGGAGTGCCCAAGATTCAATGCGAATAGCCAGAGCCAATGGGACAAGCTGGTTTCAGGGACAGGCGGCGGGGGTCCTTGGGCAAGGGGCGGCTACGCGATGTAGGGGAGGCCAAGATTGGCGTGGGCCATGGGGCCGTGGCGGAGACGGCAGATCCGGCCGCGGGAGGCTCTAGCTAGATCGGATCTGGCCGGAATGACCGGGATGGAGGTTGGGGAGGCACTAGCGACCAGCGGCGGGTAGATGGGCAACAGTTTCTCGTCCCAGGGCTCGAGGTCAGGGAGGCACTGGCGTGGGTGACCAGCAGCGGGGTGAGCGGGGAAGCCATGCCGGAGCTGGGAAGATAGGAAGGGGGATGGGGGCGTGGGTTGAAGGAAATATGCCCTAGAGGCAATAATAAAGTTATTATCTATTTCCTTATATCATGATAAATGTTTATTATTCATGCTAGAATTGTATTAACCGGAAACATAATACATGTGTGAATACATAGACAAACATAGTGTCACTAGTATGCCTCTACTTGACTAGCTCGTTGATCAAAGATGGTTATGTTTCCTGACCATTAACATGAGTTGTTATTTGATTAACGGGATCACATCATTAGGAGAATGATGTGATTGACTTGACCCATTCCGTTAGCTTAGCACTTGATCGTTTAGTATATTGCTATTGCTTTCTTCATGACTTAGACATGTTCCTACAACTATGAGATTATGCAACTCCCGTTTACCGGAGGAACACTTTGTGTGCTACCAAACGTCACAACGTAAGTGGGTGATTATAAAGGAGCTCTATAGGTGTCTCCAAAGGTACATGTTGAGTTGGCGTATTTTGAGATTAGGTTTTCTCACTCCGATTGTCGGAGAGGTATCTCTGGGCCCTCTCGGTAATGCACATCACTATAAGCCTTGCAAGAAATGTAGCTAATGAGTTAGTTACGGAATGATGCATTACATAACGAGTAAAGAGACTTGCCGGTAACGAGATTGAACTAGGTATTGAGATACCGACGATCAAATCTCGGGCAAGTAACATACCGATGATAAAGGGAACAACGTATGTTGTTATGCGGTTTGACCGATAAAGATCTTCGTAGAATATGTAGGAGCCAATATGAGCATCGAGGTTCCGCTATTGTTTATTGACCGTAGACGTGTCTCGGTCATGTCTACATAGTTCTCGAACCCGTAGGGTCCGCACACTTAAAGTTAGATGACAGTTATATTATGAGTTCATGTGTTTTGATGTACCGAAGATAGTTTGGAGTCCCGGATGTGATCACGGACATGACGAGGAGTCTCGAAATGGTCGAGACATAAATATTGATATATTGGAATCCTATATTTGGATATCGGAAGTGTTCCGGGTGAAATCGGGATTTTACCGAGTACCGAGGGGTTACCGGAACCCCCCGGGAGCTTAATGGGCCATAGTGGGCCTTAGTGGAGAAGAGGAGAGGTGTCTAGGGCAGGGCCGTGCGCCCCTCCCCCTCTAGTCCGAATAGGACAAGGAGAGGGGGGCAGCGCCCCCCTTTCCTTCCTCTCTCCCTCCTCTTTCCCCCCTTCTCCTAATCCAACAAGGAAGGGTGGGAGTCCTACTCTCGGTGGGAGTAGGACTCCGCCTGGCGCGCCGCCTCCTGGCTAGCCGCACCTCCCCCCTTGCTCCTTTATATACGGGGGCAGGCGGCACCTCTAGACACAACAATAATTGATCCTTGAGATCTATTAGCCATGTGCGGTGCCCCCCTCCACTATATTCCACCTCGATAATATCGTAGCGGTGCTTAGGCGAAGCCCTACATCGGTAGAACATCATCATTGTCACCACGCCATCGTGCTGACGGAACTCTCCCTCGACACTCGGCTGGATCGGAGTTCGAGGGACGCCATCGAGCTAAACGTGTGCTAGAACTCGGAGGTGCCGTGCTTTCAGTGCTTGATTGGTCGGGCCATGAAGACGTACGACTACATCAACCGCGTTGTTCTAACGCTTCCTCTTTCGGTCTAGAAGGGTACGTGGACAACACTCTCCCCTCTCGTTGCTATGTATCACCATGATTTTGTGTATGCGTAGGAAACTTTTCAAATTACTACGTTCCCAACAGTGGCATCAGAGCTTGGTTTTATGCGTAGATGTTATATGCACGATAGAACACAAGTGAGTTGTGGGCGATACAAGTCAACTACTTACCAGCATGTCATACTTTGGTTCGGCGGTATTGTTGGATGAAGCGGCTCGGACCGACATTACGCGTACGCTTACGCGAGACTGGTTCTACCGACGTGCTTTGCACACAGGTGGCTGGCGGGTGTCAGTTTCTCCAACTTTAGTTGAACCGAGTGTGGCTAACGGTTCTTGCTCAGCCCGTAGCAGCCACGTAAAACTTGCAACAACAAAGTAGAGGACGTCTAACTTGTTTTTGCAGGGCATGTTGTGATGTGATATGGTCAAGACGTGATGCTATATTTTATTGTATGAGATGATCATGTTTTGTAACCGAGTTATCGGCAACTGGCAGGAGCCATATGGTTGTCGCTTTATTGTATGCAACGCAATCGCCCTGTAATTGCTTTACTTTATCACTAAGAAGTAGCGATAGTCGTAGAAGCAATAGGTGGCGAGACGACAACGATGCTATGATGAAGATCAAGGTGTCGCGCCGGTGACGATGGTGATCATGACGATGCTTCGGAGATGGTGATCACAAGCACAAGATGATGATGGCCATATCATATCACTTAAATTGATTGCATGTGATGTTTATCCTTTATGCATCTTATTTTGCTTTGATTGACGGCAGCATTATAAGATGATCTCTCACTAAATTTCAAGGTAAAAGTGTTCTCCCTAAGTATGCACCGTTGTGAAAGTTCTTCGTGTTGAGACACCATGTGATGATCGGGTGTGATAGGCTCTACGTTCAAATACAACGGGTGCAAAACAGTTGCACACGCGGAATACTCAGGTTAAACTTGACGAGCCTAGCATATACAGATATGGCCTCGGAACACTGAGACTGAAAGGTCGAGCGTGAATCATATAGCAGATATGATCAACATAGTGATGTTCACCATTGAAAACTACTCCATCTCACGTGATGACCGGACATGGTTTAGTTGATTTCGATCACGTGATCACTTAGATGATTAGATGGATGTCTATCTAAGTGGGAATTCTTAAGTAATATGATTAATTGAACTTAAATTTACCATGAACTTAGTACCTGATAGTATTTTGCTTGTCTATGTTTGTTGTAGATAGATGGCTCGTGCTGTTGTTCCGTTGAAATTTAATGCATTCCTTGAGAAAGCTAAGTTGAAAGATGATGGTAGCAATTACACGGACTGGGTCCGTAACTTGAGGATTATCCTCATTGCTGCACAGAAGAATTACGTCCTGGAAGCACCACTGGGTGCCAGGCCTGCTGCAGATGCAACTAACAACGTTAATAATGTCGGGCATAGCAAAGCTGATGACTGCTCGATAGTTCAGTGTGCCATGCTTTACGGCTTAGAACCGGGACTTCAACGACGTTTTGAACATCATGGAGCATATGAGATGTTCCAGGAGTTGAAGTTAATATTTCAAGCAAATGCCCGAATTGAGAGATATGAAGTCTCCAATAAGTTCTATAGCTGCAAGATGGAAGAGAATAGTTCCTTCAGTGAACATATATGCAAAATGTCTGGGTATAATAATCACTTGATTCAACTGGGAGTTAATCTTCCTGATGATAGTGTCATTGACAGAATTCTTCAATCACTGGCACCAAGCTACAAGAGCTTCATGATGAAATATAATATGCAAGGGATGGACAAGACTATTCCCGAGCTCTTCGCAATGCTAAAACCTGCGGAGGTAGAAATCAAGAAGGAGCATCAAGTGTTGATGGTCAATAAGACCACCCGTTTCAAGAAAAAGGGTAAAGGGAAGAAGAAGGGGAACTTCAAGAAGAACGGCAAACAAGTTGCTGCTCAAGAGAAGAAACCCAAATATGGACCTAAGCCTGAGACTGAGTGCTTCTACTACAAGCAGACTGGTCATTGGAAGCGGAACTGCCCCAAGTATTTGGCGGATAAGAAGGATGGCAAGGTGAACAAAGGTATATGTGATATACATGTTATTGATGTGTACCTTACTAATGCTCGCAGTAGCACCTGGGTATTTGATACTAGTTCTGTTGCTAATATTTGCAACTCAAAACAGGGACTATGGATTAAGCGAAGATTGGCTAAGGACGAGGTAACAATGCGCGTGGAAAATGGTTCCAAAATCGATGTGATCGTGGTCGGCACGCTACCTCTACATCTACCTTCGGGATTAGTTTTAGACCTGAATAATTGTTATTTGGTGCCAGCGTTGAGCATGAACATTATATCTGGATCTTGTTTGATGCGATACGGTTATTCATTTAAATCAGAGAATAATGGTTGTTCTATTTATATGAGTAATATCTTTTATGGTCATACACCCTTGAAGAGTGGTCTATTTTTATTAACTCTCAATAGTAGTGATACACATATTCATAATGTTGAAGCCTAGAGATGTAGAGTTGATAATGATAGTGCAACTTATTTGTGGCACTGCCGTTTGGGTCATATTTGTGTAAAACCCATGAAGAAACTCCATACTGATGGACTTCTGGAATCACTTGATTATGAATCACTTGGTACTTGCGAACCGTGCCTCATGGGCAAGATGACTAAAACGCCGTTCTCCGGAACTATGGAGCGAGCAACAGATTTGTTGGAAATCATACATACTGATGTATGTGATCCAATGAACATTGAGGCTCGCGGCTGGTATTGTTACTTTCTCACCTTCACAGATGATTTAAGCAGATATGGGTATATCTACTTAATGAAACACAAGTTTGAAACTTTTGAAAAGTTCAAAGAATTTCAGAGTGAAGTGGAAAATCATCGTAACAAGAAAATAAAGTTTCTACGATCCGATCGTGGAGGAGAATATTTGATTTACGAGTTTGGTTTACATTTGAAACAATGCGGAATAGTTTCGCAACTCACGCCACCCGGAACACCACAACGTAATGGTGTGTCCGAACTTCGTAATCGTACTTTACTAGATATGGTGCGATATATGATGTCTCTTACTGATTTACCGCTATCGTTTTTGGGGTTATTCTTTGGAGACGGCTGCATTCACATTAAATAGGGCACCATCAAAATCCGTTGAGACGATGCCTTATGAACTGTGTTTTGGCAAGAAACCAAAGTTGTCGTTTCTTAAAGTTTGGGGCTGCGATGCTTATGTGAAGAAACTTCAACCAGATAAGCTCGAACCCAAATCGGAGAAATGTATCTTCATAGGATACCCAAAAGAGACTATTGGGTACACCTTCTATCACAGATCCGAAGTCAAGACTTTTGTTGCTAAATTTGGATCCTTTCTAGAGAAGGAGTTTCTCTCGAAAGAAGTGAGTGGGAGGAAAGTACAACTTGATGAGGTAACTATACCTGCTCCTTATTGGAAAGTAGTTCATCACAGAAACCGGTTCATGTGACGAATACACCAATCAGTGAGGAAGCTAATGATATTGATCATGAAACTTCAGATCAAGTTACTACCGAACCTCGTAAGTCAACCACAGTAAGATTCGCACCAGAGTGGTACGGTAATCCTATTCTAGAAGTCATGTTACTTGACCATGGCGAACCTACGAACTATGAGGAAGCGATGATGAGCCCAGATTCCGCAAAATGGCTCGAGGCCATGAAATCTGAGATGGGATCCATGTATGAGAACAAAGTATGGACTTTGGTTGACTTGCCCGATGATCAGCAAGCCATCGAGAATAAATGGATCTTCAAGAAGAAGACTGATGTTGCTGGTAATGTTACTGTCAACAAAGCTCAACTTGTTGCGAAAGGTTTTCGACAAGTTCAAGGAGTTGACTACGATGAGACTTTCTCACCCGTAGCGATGCTTAAGTCCGTCCGAATCATGTTAGCAATTGCCGCATTTTATGATTATGAAATATGGCAAATGGATGTCAAAACTGCATTCCTGAATGGATTTCTAGAAGAAGAGTTGTATATGATGCAACCAGAAGGTTTTGTCAATCCAAAAGGTGCTAACAAAGTGTGCAAGCTCCAGCGATCCATTTATGGACTGGTGCAAGCCTCTCGGAGTTGGAATAAACGCTTTGATAGTGTGATCAAAGCATATGGTTTTATACAGACTTTTGAAGAAGCCTGTATTTACAAGAAAGTGAGTGGGAGCTCTGTAGCATTTCTGATATTGTATGTAGATGACATATTATTGATTGGAAATGATACAGAATTTCTGGGTAGCATAAAAGGATACCTGAATAAAAGTTTTTCAATGAAAGACCTCGGTGAAGTTGTTTACATATTAGGCATCAAGATCTATAGAGATAGATCAAGACACTTAATTGGACTTTCACAAAGCACATACCTTGATAATGTTTCGAAAAAGTTCAAAATGTATCAAGCAAAGAAAGGGTTCTTGCCTGTATTACAAGGTGTGAAGTTGAGTCAGACTCAATGCCCGACCACAGCAGAAGATAGAGAGAAAATGAAAGATGTTCCCTATGCTTCAGCCATAGGCTCTATCATGTATGCAATGTTGTGTACCAGACCTGATGTATGCTTAGCAATAAGTTTAGCAGGGAGGTACCAAAGTAATCCAGGAGTGGATCACTGGACATCGGTCAAGAATATCCTGAAATACCTGAAAAGGACTAAGGATATGTTTCTCGTTTATGGAGGTGACAAAGAGCTAGTTGTAAATGGTTACGTTGATGCAAGTTTTGACACTGATTCGGACGATTCTAAATCGCAAACCGGATACATGTTTATATTGAACGGTGGAGCTGTCAGTTGGCGCAGTTCTAAACAAAGCGTCGTGGCGGGATCTACATGCGAAGCGGAGTACATAGCTGCTTCGGAAGCAGCAAATGAAGGAGTCTGGATGAAGGAGTTCATATCCGATCTAGGTGTCATACCTAGTGCATCGGACCAATGAAGATCTTCTGTGGCAATACTGGTGCAATTGCCTTGGCAAAGGAATCCAGATTTCACAAGAGGACCAAGCACATCAAGAGACACTTCAATTCCATCCGGGACCAAGTCCAAGTGGGAGACATAGAGATTTGCAAGATACATACGGATCTGAATGTTGCAGACCCGTTGACTAAGCCTCTTCCATGAGCAAAACATGATCAACACCAAGTGAGGGAGTCCTGGACTAGGGGGTGTCCGGATAGCCGAACTATCATCATCGGCCGGACTCCAAGACTATGAAGATACAAGATTGAAGACTTCGTCCCTTGTTCGGATGGGACTTTCCTTGGCGTGGAAGGCAATCTTGGCGATACGGATATGTAGATCTCCTACCATTGTAACCGACTCTGTGTAACCCTAGCCCTCTCCGGTGTCTATATAAACCGGATGGCTTTAGTCCATAGGACGAACAACAATCATACCATAGGCTAGCTTCTAGGGTTTAGCCTCCTTGATCTCGTGGTAGATCCACTCTTGTAACACACATCATCAATTTTAATCAAGCAGGACGTAGGGTTTTACCTCCATCAAGAGGGCCCGAACCTGGGTAAAACATAGTGTCCCTTGTCTCCTGTTACCATCCGCCTAGACGCACAGTTCGGGACTCCCTACCCGAGATCCGCCGGTTTTTACACCGACATTGGTGCTTTCATTGAGAGTTCCTCTGTGCCGTTACCGATAGGCTCGATGGCTTCTTCGATCATCATCAACGACGCAGTCCAGGGTGAGACCTTCCTCCCCGGACAGATCTTTGTATTCGGCGGCTTTGCACTGCGGGCCAATTCGCTTGGCCATCTGGAGCAGATCGAAAGCTACGCCCCTGGCCGTCAGGTCAGATTTGGAAGTTTGAACTTCACAGCTGACATCCGCGGGGACTTGATCCTCGATGGATTCGAGCCACAGCCGAGCGTGCCGCACTGTCGAGGCGAGCATGATTTAGCCCTGCAGCCAGACAGTACCCTGGAGGCCGCACTCGAACCCGCTCTGATCTTCAACTCGGAGCCGGCTGCGCAGGTCGAGGACGGATGGCTAGACACCGCCTCGGTGGCTGCAACCTCTACGGCGATAGAGCCGAACACTAACCTTGTCCCTCATGAAGCTCGTGACTCTGAGGTGTCGGACTCCTTGTCGGACTCCGAACCTCCCGCGCCCCCTCCGATCAAATCCGATTGGGCGCCGATCATGGAGTTCACCGCAGCGGACATCTTTCAACACTCACCTTTTGGCGACATCTTGAGTTCGCTAAAGTATCTCTCGTTATTAGGAGAGCCCTGGCCGGACTGCGGCCAGGACGGTTGGGATGCGGACGACGAAGAAATTCAAAGCCCACCCACCACCCACTTGGTAGCCATTGTCGACGATCTAACCGACATGCTAGATTATGACTCCGAAGACATCGACGGTATGGACGACGACGCCGGAGACGACCAAGAACCAGCGCCTAACGGGAACTGGAAAGCCACCCCAAGGACGTATACATGGTGGATACACCAAAAGGAAGCGACAATGAGGAAAAACGGGACGTGGCGAAGGACAACTCCCCCAACAAACAACCAAAACGGCGACGCAAGCGCCGCCCGAAGACCGGCCTCGATAAAAACGGCACCCATACGGACCCGGCCCTAGAGCAGGGCGAAGCAGTGGACGACGCACATGCCACCAAGCAGCCATCCGAACATGATGAACTGGACAAGCAACCCATCCCCGGCGAAGACGATCTCACATCACCAGAGCACACGAACCTTCATAAAAGGCTCGTCGCCACTACAAGAAGTTTGAAGAAGCAAAAGCGGAAGCTCAAAACAGCGGAGGACGCACTCAGAATGAGATGGAGCAAAGTACTCAACACCGCAGATAAATATGGCGCTAGTCACCAGACAAAGAGCTACCTGAAGCGCAAGTTGTTGCCCGAATTTGACGAGGAGGCCTTAGAGCCCCCGCAGTCAAAAAAGAAAGAAGCCGCATGGCCGGATAGACGACCAGATGACAGGCCAAGAGCAACAAGGGGCGCCGCACACAAGCCGGCACACGATCAGCATAAAGATCCTCGGAAAAAGGATGACCCAGCCAGGTCTATCTACGGGCCAAAAAAGAAGACTCCAGGAAGCAACATAAACCGCCGAGCATTTGAAGACAATGGCACACCCAAATACAGGGGCTCCGCACACCCACTATGTTTCACCGACGAGGTACTGGATCATGGATTTCCAGCGGGATTCAAACCCGTAAACATAGAGGCATATGACGGAACAACATACCCCGGAGTCTGGATTGAGGATTATATCCTACACATACATATGGCCAGAGGAGACGATCTCCATGCCATAAAATACCTACCCCTCGAGCTCAAAGGGCCAACTCGGCATTGGATTAAAAGCCTCCCAGAAAATACCATTGGAAGTTGGGAAGAGCTTGAGGACGCGTTTCGAGCAAATTTTCAGGGGACTTATGTCCGCCCTCCGGATGCAGACGATTTAAGTCACATAACTCAACAGCCCGGAGAGTCAGCACGCAAATTCTGGAACAGGTTCCTCACTAAAAAGAACCAAATAGTCGACTGTCCGGACGCTGAAGCCTTAGCAGCCTTTAAACACAACATCCGAGACGAATGGCTCGCCAGACACCTCGGCCAGGAAAAACCAAGAACAATGGCCACACTAACAAGCCTCATGACCCGCTTTTGCGCAGGGGAAGACAGTTGGCTGGCTAGATGCAGCACCAGCGACCCGAGTACATCCGAAGTCAGGGATGGAAATGGGAAATCACGACGCAGAAAAGATCAGCGCCGGAATAAGGAAAATGTCCCAAACAGTACGACGGTCAACGCCGGATTCAAAAGCTCTCGGCCGAACAACAAAACACTGCCCCTCAAGGACAATAGTGATGAGCTATCCAACCTAAACAAGATTCTGGATAGGCTATGTCAAATACATGGTACCTCCGGGAAGCCTGCAAACCATACCCACAGAGATTGTTGGGTCTTCAAGCAGTCCGGCCGACTTAATACCGAACACAAGGGGCTCGACACACAGAGCGAAAGTGACGAACCCCAAAAGAAGCACTCCGGAAAACAGAAGACTTTCCCACTAGAAGTCAAAACAGTGAACTCACTTCATGTGATAACACGAAAACACAGCGCGGCACCTGCCATACCAGGACACCGTTCGCAGAATGGGGATAGACCCTACCAAAATTCGCCATAACAGCACTTCCTTCAAAGGAGTGACGCCAGGCCTTCAAGCCAATCATACGGGCTCTGTACCACCAGAGGTTGTGTTCGGTTCATCCGACAACCTTCGTCGCGAAAAGCTCACTCTCCATATCGCCCCATTTTACAATGGCCATCGAGCACTACTGGGACGCAAAGCTTTCGCCCGCTTTAACGCAATTACACGTCTCTTATACTTACAATGCCCGGTCCACGCGGCATAATCTCATTAAAAAGTAACTCCGAGTGTTCCTCAACCACGGAGAGCGTGGGGCTGCCTTGACAACCACTCCGACCTTGCAGGTCAAGGCCCCTAAAAACAGGTCATTCAGACCCCGGACACGGTTAGGCGAGTTCGGCGTAAATAAACAAGGGGCTTCCCAGCCGCATACCCCCTTTATAAGGGGCCGCGCGTATAAATGATGAGAGCCAATAACGCTCAACTTTCTTCATCTTCAAAATTATACTTTATTTTAATACAACCTTTGCACGATATTTCTTAGAAACTAAGTCCTTCTCTTTTACAGATGAAGCACGTGCTACACCCGTCCAGGATACAGCACAACGGAGACACAGGCGCAGACGTGCAGTAGGGACCCGTTGCAAGGATTCTTTTCAGATTAAGACCCTGCGTAAACCTTTCTTACTGTCTCTTGTTCATACACATCCCCCGGTTTCCTACCATAGCCGAGGAGGAGGCTGGCGTTTTGGCATCGGCCGCGTCAGAAGTTCCTGCCTGTACCTGGACACTAGGGGCTTAGGGCATTGTTCTGCCCGGTATCATAAAGACCGAACACCTCAGGGAGTGTTCGGCGTCTCGAGTTAGGCCTTATATGCATCAGCTCCGAATCATGTCTTTGGTCAAATGTTGGGTTTGCCTGGCTCCTGTGTTTTGCTGCCTTACGTTCCGTATCATCGGCTAACGCGGCACCAGGAGAACTACTGCGATTGTGCCCCGGTTCGGCCGGGCGAGCACCTCAGTAGAGAAAGCCGAAAACTGACTGTCATGATATAGCGAGAGATTGGTCAACCACTCGATCGACCATTGGAATGTTTAGAATTCCTCCGCTTTGACGAAGGACCGCTTCCCGGTAAGGCACATACGCGCCCCGAGTTTAGAGAAGAGCGGTGCCGCCAGGGGCTATATAGTAGCCCCACATTCGAGCTCCTATGGCTAAGTGAAAGTGATAAAGCGTTATAGTCCGGTTGCCTAGTTTGCTACGCTATCACCTCCTTAAAAGGACCAAGACGTTGGATTAAGTGTGAAAAAACGCTTTTCTTTTTTGCAAACACCCCTGCACCATGTGCGTGGGGGCTGAAGCCAAAGACTGCCATCTTTCAGATTATACATACATGTATGGCCACACAGGAGATAGTTCAATACTTGAACACACAAGTATAAAAAGCTATTGCATTATAAACATGATCTCAGAAATCATACATGTCATTCAAACATAACATCTTTCGAGCACTGCGACTCTATTAAACGAGCGCCCTGCAGGACTTCCTCAAAATAGTGCTCGGTGGGGAATCGGCTTTTGTCCGAACCCCGGGATGCAACAGCGGTGGCATCCATCTCCGCCCAGTATGTCTTACCACGGGCGAGAGCCATCCGTGCACCTTCTATGCACGCCGACCGCTTCATCGCCCCAATACGCGGCACCGCCCCAAGGAATTGCTACAACAAGCCAAAATAACTCTTCGGCTTGGGCCTTCCCGGCCACAGATGAGCGACCACATCCGTCATGGCAAGTCCGGACAATCTATTCAGTTCAGCCCACTCAACCAGCCGATCACTCAACAGAAGTGGACACTCCGGACTATGGAATTGAGACCAGAAAAGCTCTTCCGTTTCGTGATCCTTCTGGCTTCGGAAGTGCATGACTGCGTCCGCCGCACTCGCTGCCAAGTCCAGATAAGGATCCTCCGCACCGTACAATCGGCCCAGCTAAGCATACTTCGGATCCGTGAACTTCCTACGCAACATAAAGGGCTTTCCAGCCACAATGTCTCCGACCTGATGCAATTCCTCCTTCATAGCCCGCATCGCACTACGGGCATCCTTGGCTTCGGCGTCGGCCTTCTTCAGGTCCTCTTGCTCCGCTCGGCATTCTCTTTCAAGAACCTCCTGGCGGTCGGTAGCAACTTTTAATTTCGCGGCCATTCCGGCCATCTCCTCCCTGCTTCGGCAGTGAGCAGCCTTCTCGGCTTCTAGCTCTTCCGCTGCCTTCGAGGCAGCCGCCTCGCTTTTTCTGGCTTGCTCCTTGGCCCGAGCAAGTTCTGCTCGAAGGTTTTCCACAGCAGCAGCACCATCTGCATCAAGCATACAAATTGTAAGGAATGGGCGTCAGCTCCCTTACTAGGCGACCGCGGAGCAACCACATACCTTGTGACTCATCAAGTCGTTTATTGACCAGCGAGATGTCCGCATCCGCAACGTCGAGTTGCCTCTTCAGCTTGGCAAATCCATCAGTCCGGCTGGCCACCGAACGTTCTGCCACCTGCATAGGAAAGGTGACGATCTATAACTGAGATTATGATCCTCGGCACACTGTCGCTTTCGACAGCATACCAAGTCTCAGGGGCTACTATCTATACAGGGCGCACTTCATGTGCAAAACTGTCAAAAGGTATGTCATTTTTTGTGTACCTCAAACCCCGTCAGCAAACTTCCGACGGCCTCACACAACCCGCTTTCGGCAGACGAGATCCTCTCAATCACCCTACTCATTAATGTGCGGTGATCTTCTGAGATAGACGCCCTCTTGAGCAAATCTTGCAGCTCCACCGGCCATACTCCAATGGGTGCCAAACTCTCTGGCCCCGCCGGACTCGGGGAGACCCTCCGTGACGACACCTCAGGGTCGCCCGCCCCGCACGATGGGGCGGCAGATGGAGGCGTTTCACTCTCCATCATCTCCGGACGAAGGTCTCCCGAAGACGAGCTGTGCTGAGATGGGCTGAGATCCGAACTACAAGGTGAAAACTTCGGTTACCCTTAGAAATTAAGCAGGGGTGTCCACTATTACAAAATCCCCCCTTTTTACTTACGGCTCACTAGAGGGTTGATTCCTCCAAGGAGCCAGTACGGCCGGGGCTCTTCCCGGCACAGGACCTTCCGGTACAGATTTCTTTCCCCGCTTTGAGGCCTTGGCTGTTGGAAATATGCCCTAGAGGCAATAATAAAAGTATTATTATATTTCAATGTTCATGATAAATGTCTTTTATTCATGCTATAACTGTATTATCCGGAAATCGTAATACACGTGTGAATACATAGACCACAATATGTCCCTAGTGAGCCTCTAGTTGACTAGCTCGTTGTGATCAACAGATAGTCATGGTTTCCTGGCTATGGACATTGGATGTCGTTGATAACGGGATCACATCATTAGGAGAATGATGTGATGGACAAGACCCAATCCTAAGCATGGCACAAAGATCGTGTAGTTCGTTTGCTAGAGCTTTGCCAATGTCAAGTATCTCTTCCTTTGACCATGAGATCGTGTAACTCCTGGATACCGTAGGAGTGCTTTGGGTGTATCAAACGTCACAACGTAACTGGGTGACTATAAAGGTGCACTACATGTATCTCCGAAAGTATCTATTGTTTTATGCGGATCGAGACTGGGATTTGTCACTCCGTGTAAACGGAGAGGTATCTCTGGGCCCACTCGGTAGGACATCATCATATGCGCAATGTGACCAAGGAGTTGATCACGGGATGATGTGTTACGGAACGAGTAAAGAGACTTGCCGGTAACGAGATTGAACAAGGTATCGGTATACCGACGATCGAATCTCGGGCAAGTACAATACCGTTAGACAAAGGGAATTGTATACGGGATCGATTGAGTCCTTGACATCGTGGTTCATCCGATGAGATCATCGTGGAACATGTGGGAGCCAACATGGGTATCCAGATCCCGCTGTTGGTTATTGACCGGAGAACGTCTCGGTCATGTCTACATGTCTCCCGAACCCGTCGGGTCTACACACTTAAGGTTCGATGACGCTAGGGTTATAAAGGAAGCTTGTATGTGGTAACCAAATGTTGTTCGGAGTCCTGGATGAGATCCCGGACGTCACGAGGAGTTCCGGAATGGTCCGGAGGTAAAGATTTATATATATGAAGTCCTGTTTCGGCCATCGGGACAAGTTTCGGGGTCATCGGTATTGTACCGGGACCACCGGAAGGGTCCCGGGGGCCCACCGGGTGGGGCCACCTGCCCCGGGGGGCCACATGGGCTGTAGGGGGTGCGCCTTGGCCTACATGGGCCAAGGGCACCAGCCCCTAGAGGCCCATGCGCCAAGATAAAGGAAAAAGGGAAGAGTCCTAAAGGGGGAAGGCACCTCCGAGGTGCCTTGGGGAGGATGGACTCCTCCCCATCCTTAGCCGCACCCCTTCCTTGGAGGAGGGGGCAAGGCTGCGCCTCCCCCCTCTCCCTTGGCCCTATATATAGTGGGGAAAAGGAGGAGCAATCACACCTAAGGCCTTTGGTTGCCTCCCTCTCCCTCCCGTGACACATCTCCTCTCCCGTAGGTGCTCGGTGAAGCCCTGCAGGATTGCCACGCTCCTCCATCACCACCACGCCGTTGTGCTGCTGCTGGATGGAGTCTTCCTCAACCTCTCCCTCTCTCCTTGCTGGATCAAGGCGTGGGAGACGTCACCGGGCTGTACGTGTGTTGAACGCGGAGGTGCCGTCCGTTCGGCACTTGGTCATCGGTGATTTGAATCACGACGAGTACGACTCCATCAACCCCGTTCACTTGAACGCTTCCGCTTAGCGATCTACAAGGGTATGTAGATGCAAACTCTCCTCTCCTTTCTACTCGTTGCTGGTCTCTCCATAGATAGATCTTGGTGATACGTAAGAAATTTTTTGAATTTCTGCTACGTTCCCCAACAGTGGCATCATGAGCTAGGTCTATTGCGTAGATTCTTTGCACGAGTAGAACATAAAGTAGTTGTGGGCGTTGATGTTGTTCAATATGCTTACCGTTACTAGTCCAATCTTGTTTCGACGGTATTGTGGGATGAAGCGGCCCGGACCGACCTTACACGTACTCTTACGTGAGACAGGTTCCACCGATTGACATGCACTTGGTGCATAAGGTGGCTAGCGGGTGCCAGTCTCTCCCACTTTAGTCGGAACGGATTCGATGAAAAGGGTCCTTATGAAGGGTAAATAGCAATTGGCATATCACGTTGTGGTCTTTGCGTAGGTAAGAAACGTTCTTGCTAGAAACCCATAGCAGCCACGTAAAACATGCAAACAACAATTAGAGGACGTCTAACTTGTTTTTGCAGGGTATGCTATGTGATGTGATATGGCCAAAAGGATGTGATGAATGATATATGTAATGTATGAGATTGATCATGTTCTTGTAATAGGATTCACGACTTGCATGTCGATGAGTATGACAACCGGCAGGAGCCATAGGAGTTGTCTTTATTTTTTGTATGACCTGCGTGTCATTGAAGAACGCCATGTAAACTACTTTACTTTATTGCTAAACGCGTTAGTCATAGAAGTAGAAGTAGTCGTTGGCGTGACAACTTCATGAAGACACGATGATGGAGATCATGATGATGGAGATCATGGTGTCAAGCCGGTGACAAGATGATCATGGAGCCCCGAAGATGAAGATCAAAGGAGCTATATGATATTGGCCATATCATGTCACTACTCTATTTGATTGCATGTGATGTTTATCATGTTTATGCATCTTGTTTACTTAGGACGACGGTAGTAAATAAGATGATCCCTTACAAAATTTTAAGAAGTGTTCTCCCCTAACTGTGCACCGTTGCTACAGTTCGTCGCTTCTAAACACCACGTGATGATCGGGTGTGATGGATTCTTACGTTCACATACAACGGGTGTAAGACAGTTTTACACAGCGAAAACACTTAGGGTTAACTTGACGAGCCTAGCATGTGCAGACATGGCCTCGGAACACGGAGACCGAAAGGTCGAGCATGAGTCGTATAGTAGATACGATCAACATGAAGATGTTCACCGACGTTAACTAGTCCGTCTCACGTGATGATCGGACACGGCCTAGTTGACTCGGATCATGTGATCACTTAGATGACCAGAGGGATGTCTATCTGAGTGGGAGTTCATAAGATGAACTTAATTATCCTGAACATAGTCAAAAGACCTTTTGCAAATTATGTCGTAGCTCGCGCTTTAGTTCTACTGTTTTAGATATGTTCCTAGAGAAAATATAGTTGAAAGTTGAAAGTAGCGATTATGCGGACAGTAGAAAGCTTATGTCCTTAATGCACTGCTTAGTGTGCTGAACTCCAAACATCGTTTGTGGATGTTTCGAACATCGAACATACACGTTTTGATAACTACGTGATAGTTCAGTTAAATGGTTTAAGTAGAGGCACCAAAGACGTTTTCGAAACGTCGCGGAACATATGAGATGTTTTGAGGGCTGAAATTGGGATTTCAGGCTCGTGCCCACGTCAAGAGCTATGAGACCTCCGACGATCTTCTTAGCCTGCAAACTAAGGGAGAAAAGCTCAATCGTTGAGCTTGTGCTCAGATTGTCTGAGTACAACAATCACTTGAATCAAGTGGGAGTTGATCTTCCAGATGAGATAGTGATGTTTCTCCAAAGACATTGCCACCAAGCTGCTAGAGCTTCGTGATGAACTATAATATATCAAGGATAGAGATATGATGATCCTTGAGATATTCGTGATGTTTGACACCACGAAAGTAGAAATCAAGAAGGAGCATCAATTGTTGATGGTTGGTGAAACCACTAGTTTCAAGAAGGGCAAGGGAACAAAGGGATACTTCATGAAACGGCAATTCAGCTACTGCTCTAGTGAAGAAACCCAAGGTTGAACCCAAACCCGAGACTAAGTGCTTCTGTAATAAGGGGAACAACCACTGGAGCAGCATTACCCTAGATACTTGGTAGATGAGAAGGCTGGCAAGGTCGATAGAAGTATATTGGATATCCATTATGTTAATGTGTACTTTACTAATACTCCTAGTAGCACCAGGGTATTAGATACCGGTTCGATTGCTAAGTGTTAGTAACTTGAAATAAAAGCTACGGAATAAACGGAGACTAGCTAAAGGTGAGCTGACGATATGTGTTGGAAGTGTTTCCAAGTTTGATGTGATCAAACATCGCACGCTCCCTCTACCATCAAGATTAGTATTAAACCTGATTGGTTTATTGAATCTCGATCGTAGTGATACACATTTTCATGCCAAAAGATATAAGATAGTAATGATAGTACCACTTACTTGTGGCACTGCCATGTAAGTCATATTGGTGTAAAACGCATGAAGAAGCTCCATGTTGATGGATCTTTGGACTCACTCGTTTTTTTTGAAAAGTTTGAGACATGCGAACCATGTCTATTGGTATATACGCATGAAGAAACTCCATGCAGATGGATCATTTGGACTCACTTGATTTTGAATCACTTGAGATATGCAAATCATACCACATAGGCAAGATGACTGAAAAGCCTCGGTTTCAGTAAAATGGAACAAGATAGCAACTTGTTGGAAGTAACACATTTTGATGTGTGCAGTCCAATAAATGCTGAGGCATGCAGTGAATATCGTTATGTTCTTACTTCACAGATGATTCGAGTAGATGTTGAGAATATTTACTTGACGAAACACAACTCTGAATTATTGAATGGTTCAAGTAATTTCAGAGTGAAGTAGAAGATCATTGTGACAAGAGGATAAAATGTCTATGATATGATCATAGAGATGAATATCTGAGTTACGAGTTTTGGCACACAATTAAGACATTGTGGAAATTGTTTCACAACTAAAACAGCCTGGAACACCATAAGTATGATGGTGTGTCCGAACATCATAGTTGCACCCTATTGGATATGGTGCGTACCATGATGTCTCTTATCGAATTACCACTATCGTTCATGGGTTAGGCATTAGAGACAACCACATTCACTTTAAATAGGGCACCACGTAATTCCGATGAGATGACACCGTATGAATTATGGTTTAGAGAAACCTAAGTTGTCGTTTCTTGAAAGTTTGGGGCTGCGACGCTTATATGAAAAAGTTTCAGGTTGATAAGCTCGAACCCAAAGCGGATAAAATGCATCTTCATAGGAAACCCAAAACAGTTGGGTATACCTCCTAATTCAGATCCGAAAGCAATACAGATTGTTTCTAGAATCGGGTCCTTTCTCGAGGAAAAGTTTCTCTCGAAAGAGTTGAGTGGGAGGATGGTGGAGACTTGATGAGGTTATTGAACCGTCTCTTCAACTAGTGTGTGGCAGGGCACAGGAAGTTGTTCCTGTGGAACCTACACCAATTGAAGTGGAAGCTTATGATATTGATCATGAAACTTCGGATCAAGTCACTACCAAACCTCGTAGGACGACAAGGACACGTACTACTTCGGAGTGGTAAGGTGATCCTGTCTTGAAGGTCATGTTGCTAGACAACAATGAACCTACGAGCTATGGAGAAGCGATGGTGGGCCCGAATTCCGACAAATGGTTAGAAGCCATGAAATCCGAGATAGTATCCATATATCAGAACAAAGCATGGACTTTGATGGACTTGCCCGATGATCGGCAATCCATTGAGATAAATGGATCCTTTAAGAAGAAGACGGACGTGGATGGAAATGTCACCATCTATGAAGCTCGACTTGTGGCGAAGTGTTTTCCGACAAGTTCAAGGAGTTGACTACGATGAGATTTTCTCACTCGTAGCGATGCTTAAAGTCCGTCGGAATCATGTTAGCATTAGCTGCATTTATGAAATCTGGCAGATGGATGTCAAGACAAGTTTTCTTACTAGTTTTCGTAAGGAAAGGTTGTATGCAATATAATCAGAAAAGTTTTGTCGATCCTAAGGATGCTAAAAGGTATGCTAGCTCCAGCGATCCTTCTAAGGACTGGAGTAAGCATCTCGGAGTTGGAATGTACGCTTTGATGAGATGATCAAAGATTTTGGATTTATACAAAGTTTATGAGAAACTTGTATTTCCAAAGAAGTGAGTGGGAGCACTATAGAATTTCTGATGAGTATATGTTGTTGACATATTGATGATCAGAGATGATGTAGAATTTCTAGAAAGCATATAGGGTTATTTGAAAGGTGTTTTTCAATAGAAAACCTGGATTAAGCTACTTGAACATTGAGCATCAAGATCTATAAGGATAGATCAAAATGCTTAATAATACTTTCAAATGAGCACATACCTTGACATGATCTTGAAGGTGTTCAAGATGGACCAGTCAAAGAAGGAGTTCTTGCCTGAGTTGTAAGGTACGAAGTTAAGACTTAAAGCTCGACCACGGCAGAATAGAGAGAAAGGACGAAGGTCGTCCCCTATGCTTAAGACGTAGGCTCTTCAGTATGCTATGCTGTGTACCGCACCTGAAGTGTGCCTTGCCATGAGTCAGTCAAGGGGTACAAGAGTGATCCAAGAATGGCTCACAGGACAGCGGTCAAAGTTATCCTTAGTAACTAGTGGACTAAGGAATTTTCTCGATTATGGAGGTGGTAAAAGAGTTCGTCGTAAAGGTTACGTCGATGCAAGCTTAACACCTATCCGGATAGCTCTGAGTAGAGAGACCGGATACATATAATGGAGCAATATTTTAGAATAGCTCAAAGTAGAACAGTTATTTGGAATAGCTCCAAATAGAGCGTGGTAGCTGCATCTAGGAGATGACATAGAGATCTGTAAAGCACACACGGATCTGAAAGGTTCAGACCCGTTGACTAAAACCTCTCTCACAAGCAACATGATCAAACATAAAACTCATTGAGTGTTAATCACATAGTGATGTGAACTGGACTACTGACTCTAGTAAACTCTTGGGTATTAGTCACATGGCGATGTGATCTGTGAGTGTTAATCACATGGCGATGTGAACTAGATTATTGACTCTAGTGCAAGTGGGAGACTGTTGGAAATATGCCCTAGAGGCAATAATAAAAGTATTATTATATTTCAATGTTCATGATAAATGTCTTTTATTCATGCTATAACTGTATTATCCGGAAATCGTAATACACGTGTGAATACATAGACCACAATATGTCCCTAGTGAGCCTCTAGTTGACTAGCTCGTTGTGATCAACAGATAGTCATGGTTTCCTGGCTATGGACATTGGATGTCGTTGATAACGGGATCACATCATTAGGAGAATGATGTGATGGACAAGACCCAATCCTAAGCATGGCACAAAGATCGTGTAGTTCGTTTGCTAGAGCTTTGCCAATGTCAAGTATCTCTTCCTTTGACCATGAGATCGTGTAACTCCTGGATACCGTAGGAGTGCTTTGGGTGTATCAAACGTCACAACGTAACTGGGTGACTATAAAGGTGCACTACATGTATCTCCGAAAGTATCTATTGTTTTATGCGGATCGAGACTGGGATTTGTCACTCCATGTAAACGGAGAGGTATCTCTGGGCCCACTCGGTAGGACATCATCATATGCGCAATGTGACCAAGGAGTTGATCACGGGATGATGTGTTACGGAACGAGTAAAGAGACTTGCCGGTAACGAGATTGAACAAGGTATCGGTATACCGACGATCGAATCTCGGGCAAGTACAATACCGTTAGACAAAGGGAATTGTATACGGGATCGATTGAGTCCTTGACATCGTGGTTCATCCGATGAGATCATCGTGGAACATGTGGGAGCCAACATGGGTATCCAGATCCCGCTGTTGGTTATTGACCGGAGAACGTCTCGGTCATGTCTACATGTCTCCCGAACCCGTAGGGTCTACACACTTAAGGTTCGATGACGCTAGGGTTATAAAGGAAGCTTGTATGTGGTAACCAAATGTTGTTCGGAGTCCCGGATGAGATCCCGGACGTCACGAGGAGTTCCGGAATGGTCCGGAGGTAAAGATTTATATATAGGAAGTCCTGTTTCGGCCATCGGAACAAGTTTCGGGGTCATCGGTATTGTACCGGGACCACCGGAAGGGTCCCGGGGGCCCACCGGGTGGGGCCACCTGCCCCGGGGGGCCACATGGGCTGTAGGGGGTGCGCCTTGGCCTACATGGGCCAAGGGCACCAGCCCCTAGAGGCCCATGCGCCAAGATAAAGGAAAAAGGGAAGAGTCCTAAAGGGGGAAGGCACCTCCGAGGTGCCTTGGGGAGGATGGACTCCTCCCCATCCTTAGCCGCACCCCTTCCTTGGAGGAGGGGGCAAGGCTGCGCCTCCCCCCTCTCCCTTGGCCCTATATATAGTGGGGAAAAGGAGGAGCAATCACACCTAAGGCCTTTGGTTGCCTCCCTCTCCCTCCCGTGACACATCTCCTCTCCCGTAGGTGCTCGGTGAAGCCCTGCAGGATTGCCACGCTCCTCCATCACCACCACGCCGTTGTGCTGCTGCTGGATGGAGTCTTCCTCAACCTCTCCCTCTCTCCTTGCTGGATCAAGGCGTGGGAGACGTCACCGGGCTGTACGTGTGTTGAACGCGGAGGTGCCGTCCGTTCGGCACTTGGTCATCGGTGATTTGAATCACGACGAGTACGACTCCATCAACCCCGTTCACTTGAACGCTTCCGCTTAGCGATCTACAAGGGTATGTAGATGCAAACTCTCCTCTCCTTTCTACTCGTTGCTGGTCTCTCCATAGATAGATCTTGGTGATACGTAAGAAAATTTTTGAATTTCTGCTACGTTCCCCAACATTGGCCTCCGGGTCTTCGGAAGTGGTCCTCTTCTCCTCCTGGAAGGAGGGACTCCCGATTCCTCCCTTACTGAAAGCCTCCTTGGCGGAGGTGGTAGTTCCCCTGTGCCCCCCTTCGCCCTCCTCCGAAGGTGCAACCTCCAACATTTTTATTAACACGGGATCCTGCGTGGTCTCAGGGAGGGGGGCCAGACACCGTATCAGTTTTGCTTGCGCTATCCACTCCTGTCCAAGGGATAGCTGGTTAAAAGGCAAACCCACGATAAATAAATGGACGATGTGTCCGGACACGGGGCTACTTACTTGGGTATCCGGGGGATTGCAGCTTAGGCCAGCATCCTCGGTCAATTCCGGACGCATCTCTTGCGATCCGAAGAACAGTTTGTACATCTCCGCGGGTGTCAACCCCATGAAGTTTTGAAGAGCTCGTGGCCCCTCCGGATTAAATTCCCACAGGTGGAGGGGGCGACGTTTGCAGGGCAGTAGGCGTCGGATCAACATAACTTGTACCACTGCGACCAGATTGATCTCCCTTTCTTGGAGGCCTCGAATCCGGTCCCGCAACAGGGGTACGTCTTTGGACGGCCCCCAGTCACGCCCCTTGTTGACCCATGACGTCAGCTGTTGTGGAGGGCCCGAGCGGAAGACGGGCGGCGGCCTCTGCCTGCTGTCGCTGGGAGCGGTGATATAGAACCACTCCTGTTGCCAGAAGTCGAGCTCCTCCTGAAAAGAGCCCTCGGGCCATGGAGCATCGGCCCTCTTGCTTATAACCGCCCCGCCGCACTCTGCCTGACGCCCCTCAATCATCTTCGGCTCCACGTTGAAGGTTTTGAGCCACAAGCCGAAGTGAGGGTAGTGCGGAGGAAGGCTTCGCAGACGACAATGAATGATGGGATGTGGAGGATGGACTCCGGAGCCAAGTCGTGGAATTCCAGCCCATAGTAAAACATGAGCCCCCTCACGAAGCAATCCGTCGGGAAGCCTAAACCCCGACGGAGGTGAGACACGAACACGACGCTCTCGCCAAGCTCGGGAGTCGGAATAACTTGCCCTCGGGCAGGCAGCCTATGCGAAATCTCGTAGGTTAAGTACCTGGCGTCTCTCAGCTTTAGCACGTCCTCTTCCGTGATGGAGGAGGGCATCCACCGGCCTCGTAGGTCAGGGCCGTACATTGTCGAAGATCGAAGGTACCCAAATCTGGAGCCCTGGGTGTTGGAACTCGGGGCGAGGGGCGGATTCGATAGAGGATTGAAGGAAAAGAACGGGCCTTGGTCTCATTATAAAGAGGAAGAATACCAAGAGCCGTCCCCGTGGCCGTTTGGGACCCGCCTTCGATGGAGGGGGCGTGGCAACGGGCGCGGTTGGGTTACCCACGTCCGTATTGATGGGAATCCCAGAATAAGGGGAACACGATCTCTGCTTCGACAAGACGTGCCGAGGAAACCGCTTCGCTAAACGCGCTGAGGTGGTGCAATAAAACCAATTCAAGTAAAGGCTTGGTAGTGGTGTGATGTCACGCCACAAAACGCGTCAGCTGATTAAACTGGTGTAATATTATTCTCCCTACGGTGGTACGTGGAATTTATTTTTGCAGAGCCGGACACTATCCTGGTGTTCACAATCTTCTATAAATTATTCGGAGGAGGAACCCGCCTTGCAATGCCGAAGACAATATGCACGCTGGACTCGTCGTCATTGAAGCCTGGTTCAGGGGCTACTGAGGAAGTCCTGGACTAGGGGGTGTCCGGATAGCCGAACTATCATCATCGGCCGGACTCCAAGACTATGAAGATACAAGATTGAAGACTTCGTCATGTGTCCGGATGGGACTTTCCTTGGCGTGGAAAGCAAGCTTGGCGATACGGATATGTAGATCTCCTACCATTGTAACCGACTCTGTGTAACCCTAGCCCTCTCCGGTGTCTATATAAACCGGATGGCTTTAGTCCATAGGACGAACAACAATCATACCATAGGCTAGCTTCTAGGGTTTAGCCTCCTTGATCTCGTGGTAGATCCACTCTTGTAACACACATCATCAATATTAATCAAGAAGGACGTAGGGTTTTACCTCCATCAAGAGGGCCCGAACCTGGGTAAAACATCGTGTCCCTTGTCTCCTGTTACCATCCGCCTAGATGCACAGTTCGGGACCCCCTACCCGAGATCCGCCGGTTTTGACACCGACACCAAGGCTCCATGGGTGTTAGAATCATTACTATGTAATCTAGATTATTGACTCTAGTGCAAGTGGGAGACTGAAGGAAATATGCCCTATAGGCAATAATAAAGTTATTATTTATTTCCTTATATCATGATAAATGTTTATTATTCATGCTAGAATTGTATTAACCGGAAACATAATACATGTGTGAATACATAGACAAACATAGTGTCACTAGTATGCCTCTACTTGACTAGCTCGTTGATCAAAGATGGTTATGTTTCCTGACCATGAACATGAGTTTTTATTTGATTAACGGTATCACATCATTAGGAGAATGATGTGATTGACTTGACCCATTCCGTTAGCTTAGCACTTGATCATTTAGTATATTGCTATTGCTTTCTTCATGACTTATACATGTTCCTACAACTATGAGATTATGCAAATCCCGTTTACCGGAGGAACACTTTGTGTGCTACCAAACGTCACAACGCAACTGGGTGATTATAAAGGAGCTCTACAGGTGTCTCCAAAGGTACATGTTAAGTGGCGTATTTTGAGATTAGGTTTTCTCACTCCGATTGCCGGAGAGGTATCTCTGGGCCCTCTCGGTAATGCACATCACTATAAGCCTTGCAAGCAATGTAGCTAATGAGTTAGTTAGGGAATGATGCATTACATAATGAGTAAAGAGACTTGCCGGTAACGAGATTGAACTAGGTCTTGAGATACCGACGATCGAATCTCGGGCAAGTAACATACCGATGACAAAGGGAACAACATATGTTGTTATGCGGTTTGACCGATAAAGATCTTCGTAGAATATGTAGGAGCCAATATGAGCATCCAGGTTTCGCTATTGGTTATTGACCGAAGACGTGTCTTGGTCATGTCTACATAGTTCTCGAACCCGTAGGGTCCGCACGCTTAAAGTTAGATGACAGTTATATTATGAGTTCATGTGTTTTGATGTACCGAAGATAGTTCGGAGTCCCTGATGTGATCACGGACATGACGAGGAGTCTCGAAATGGTCGAGACATAAATATTGATATATTGGAATCCTATATTTGGATATCAGAAGTGTTCCGGATGAAATCGGGATTTTACCGGAGTACCGAGGGGTTACCGGAACCCCCCGGGGGCTTAATGGGCTATAATGGGCCTTAGTGGAGAAGAGGAGAGGCGGCTAGGGCAGGGCCGCGCGCCCCTCCCCCTCTAGTCCGAATAGGACAAGGAGAGGGGGGCAGCGCCCCCCCTTTGCTTCCTCTCTCCCTCCTCTTTCCCCCCTTCTCCTAATCCAACAAGGAAGGGAGGGAGTCCTACTCCCGGTGGGAGTAGGACTCCTCCTGGCGCGCCTCCTCCTGGCCGGCCGCACCTCCCCCCTTGCTCCTTTATATACGGGGGCAGGAGGGCACCTCTAGACACAACAACAATTGATCCTTGAGATCTATTAGCCGTGTGCGGTGCCCCCCTCCACTATATTCCACCTCGATAATATCGTAGCGGTGCTTAGGCGAAGCCCTGCATCGGTAGAACATCATCATCGTCACCACGCCGTCGTGCTGACGGAACTCTCCCTCGACACTCAGCTGGATCGGAGTTCGAGGGACGTCATCGAGCTGAACATGTGCTAGAACTCGGAGGTGCCGTGCTTTCGGTGCTTGATCGATCGGGCCATGAAGACGTATGACTACATCAACCGCGTTGTTCTAACGCTTCCTCTTTCGGTCTACAAGGGTACGTGGACAACACTCTCCCCTCTTGTTGCTATGCATCACCATGATCTTGCGTGTGTGTAGGAAATCTTTTGAAAGTACTACATTCCCCAACATGGGTCCCACAGGGAAGAGAGAAGGAAGGCCTTTTTTTCTTTTGCATTTAATTGGGTCCCACATGTAAGTGTAACGTTGTTTTTTTCTTTGAATTTTAACTGGAGTTGTAAGGAGGGGCAAAATGGTCCAGAAAAATGTCTCTTTAACAGTCAAACGCCTTTGACCAGACGGAATTGAGACGGAAGGGCAAAAACACAAGAGAAGCAAAGTGATTTGGGCAGGAACGAGTATTTTCGAATAGTAGGGGTAAACCTGTCGAGGGTGACCCAACTAGGGGCATAATATCAATTATCCCTTCCTTTTTGTAACATTTCGGTCTCACCGAAATGAGCAAATTGGTCCCACCGAGTCTGCTTTGCAAACTCCCTGTTTCCTTTTTGTAACATTTCGGTCCCACCGAAGTGAGCGAGTCGGTCCCACCAAGTTTGCCTGACCACCCCTCTGTGTACCTATTGGTTAAATCGGTCCTACCGAGTTTATGCGATCAGTCGCACCAAGATTACGTTATGCCCTAACCCTAGCATATCGGTCCCACCGAGATGAGTATATCGGTCCCAGCGAAAACTCTAACGTTCACCTGAATCGGTCTGACCGAGTTTGCTGATTCGGTCCCACCGAGTTTGGGAATCTGTGTGTAATGGTTAGATTTTGTGTGGAGGCTATATATACCCCTCCACCCACTCTTCATTTGTGAGGAGAGCCATTAGAACATACCTACACTTTCACTACTCATTTTTTGAGAGAGAACCACCTACTCATGTGTTGAGACCAAGATATTCCAATCCTACCATATGAATCTGGATATCTAGCCTTCCCCAAGTTGCTTTCCACTCAAATCATCTTTCCATCATAGCCAAATCTGTGAGAGAGAGTCGAGTGTTGGGGAGACTATCATTTGAAGCACAAGAGCAAGGAGTTCATCAACAACACACCATCTATTACCTTTTGGAGAGTGGTGTCTCCTAGATTGGTTAGGTGTTACTTGAGAGCCTCCGTCAAGATTGTGGAGTTGAACCAAGAAGTTTGTAAGGGCAAGGAGATCGCCTACTTCGTGAAGATCTACCCTAGTGAGGCAAGTCCATGATGGGATAGACAAGGTTGCTTCTTCGTGGACCCTTCGTGGGTGGAGCACTCCGTGGACTCGCGCAGCCGTTACCCTCCGTGGGTTGAAGTCTCCATCAACGTGAATGTACGATAGCACCACCTATCGGAACCACGCCAAAAATCTCCGTGTCGACATTGCGTTTCCTCCCTCCAAACTCTCCCATTTACTTTCTTGCAAGTTGCATGCTTTACTTTCCGCTGCCCATATACTCTTTGCATGCTTGCTTGAATTGTATTGAGATTGCTTGATTTGTGCTAAGTCGCTAAAATCTGCAAAGAACTAAAACTGAGAAAAGGTTAAGTTTTTATTTGGTCAAGTAGTCTAATCACCCCCCCTCTAGACATACTTTCGATCCTACAGCATGCTTGCCAATGAGCGTGCCGAAGGTGAGCGATGACAATCCGTCGATGGAAGATGCCTCCGACGACGAGCCACAACCCGTGCCCGCGCCTATCCATGTCGACTTGACCATAGAGCAAGCCCATGCGCACTTCGACTCCGTCATGGCGCAGGAGCAGTCGGTGCTGCAGTTGGCACTCCCCGCGCGGGGGCGCTGAAGGAGCAGCGGTACAACCTCTCCATCCTCACGCATCACTGGTTGGCCAAGGGCCAAAGATACGGCGAGTTCGCGAGCGCCGAGGCCGTGACGTCCATGGCCGCGAAGAATTTGAACTTCGTCAAGGAGCAGTGGGCCCTCTATGAGGCCGCGCGTAGTGCTCGCGCGGCATCGTCGGACGCGCAGGCGGCGGCCGCGGACGAAAACGCCACCAGCTGGGCGTCGTTGGCGCTGGTACTTCGACGAGGCCAGCCCGTCCACATCCATCGTCGGCCTTACCTCCACCTACGACGCACAAGTCTCGAACTCTGACGAGTAGGAGTTGGGCATGGGAGACAGCGCACCCCGTGTCCCATGTGGGCTAATCCATGTCCTATGTCCTACACTTACCTGCCGGCGACTGCACCTTCACTTCGTGGGGTTCATGGCCGTCGGACATGAACACGGAAGAAAACGACAAGGGCTTGGAGGATGGGCGCTGACGAATATTTGGACTATGTTAGGGTCTGGCTGCTTTTGTTTAACAAAATGTGTCAAGAATGTAATGAATACGGCCTGGTTTAAATGAAAATCATCCGGTTTGCATGAAAACTGTTCGGTTTGCTCAAATTCCACTTAAAATGTATACAGATAGGGTTGGGTGGCCGGCTTCCGTATCACTGTCCGTAAACACGTCCGTGGATAAATACAGTGTTTGTTGTAGGCGTCCGCCTCACCGTGTATGTTTTTTCCAGACTTTTGTTTGAAGTGTTGAAAATGTATTTTCAATATAAAAATAAAGGTCTTCATGGAGCTCAGTAGTACTGTACTATTATACTTGCTCTGAGGTCCAGTTCTGCGGCGTGCAGCTTGTGTACACGCACGCATGCATTGATGAAGGAGCAGCCGAGCAGGGGGGAAACACTGCTCCCTGGTCGCATTGAACGCGTGCATCGCTCGCCTGCTCTCGCTCTCGACGACGAGTGTGACTCGTCATGGTGGTCGCTGGCTAGCGTCGGTTTCTCGCAGAAATCATGGCTTTCCATGTACTGTTCAGCACTGTGCACGCAAGCCATTATGCATTGCTAGTTGGTGTCATCGAGATCGACGAAACAAGATCACGTCGGTGACCGGTTTGGCATGTGCTCGCTCCAAATTAAAGTTCTTTTTATTAACTCAGCGACTCATGGGATCGTCAATCAAGAAAAGTGCATACGAACCCAAGCACGAGTGCATCAATTAACAGCTCGGTTGCTTCCCCGCCACAAAAGAAAGAAAAACTTGTTAGTTGCTTCTTGCTTGATTAGCCCGGAATCCAAAAGCCAAAATCACATGCATGCAGATTAGTTGCGGATTGTCGGTCTAATCTATGATTAGTCGAGTGACTAGTCTTCCCCACGACTGGCCTCGTCGTCGTCACGCGGGGCGCACGAAGAAGACGACGAGCAAGACGCAGAAGCTTCATTCCCGCCGTCGCATTGTCCCGTTGCTGATGTAGCACTAACAACCACACCGTCGCCACCAGTACTCGTACTCGTGCTGCTACTTGTAGTACTCGTGCTGCTCGTGCTGCTGCTCGAGCTGCTGGTGCTACTACTCGACGTCATCGTCCTTGTCGTCGTCGAGGTGTTTGCCGTGGCGCTGGCGCTGAGGCGGACGAGCAGGTCGACGAAGGCGCTGACGATGAGTGGGTGGTGGTTCTTGGCGTTCACCCGCAGGTACCATACCAGCAGCTCCTCCAGCGCGTCCCAGCCGCGCAGCTGGTGCGCGACCACCATCTCCTCCATGGACGACAGGAAGTCCCCGTACGGGTCCGCCGAGTCCACTGGCACCGCCACGCTCTCCTCCACCACCAGCGACTTGCCACCATCTCCTGGCTTCTCGTTCTTGGACAGCGCCGCCGACTTGTCATTCTCCTCCTCCGGTGGTGTACTGCCGGTTGTCGAGGCCGCCGCCGACTTGTCATTCTCCTCCTCCGGTGGTGTACTGCCGGTTGTCGAGGCCGCCGCCGCAGACAGGATGGAGTTGGTCGCTGGCCCCTGGTCGAAGAAGAAGCGGCCGGTGGACGAGGTCGTCCGGCTGAGGCTGCGGATCACAGCCTCTGACCACTCCTCGGACGCAGTGGGCGTCAAGAAGCCGTCGTCCTCCACTACAACCGTTTCCTCCTCCTCGGCGCTGAGGCAAGAGAATGACTCGCCGTCGTCGGGGTCGATGTAGACCGAGTTGACCGTCTTGTACATCTCGGCGGGGCCACCCACCAGCTTGCAGTGCCTCGCGGCGACAGGGCCGCACCTGCTGCCATCAGCAGCCGTGGCGCAGGGCTCCTCGCCGGCACGGAAGGAGTCGGTCTGCGGGTCCCGGCAGGATGGCCACGGCCAGGGTATCACGGCCGCCGTGGAGGAGTCGCTAGCGAGGCTGGAGGACCTGGAGAAGATGGAGGTGAGGGCACCTTTCTTGCCCATCGGATCAAAGCGAACAATGCAGAGTAGATGAAGGTGGATGAGCTCGATCGACTCGAGACCGCCGTGCCTGCTTAGAGCGAGATATAGAGTAGTCGAAGGAAGTATGTGCGGAGAGAAGAAGAAGAAGAAGAAGAGAGAGGTGTGCAATTAAGAGAGGGGAAGAACACATGGACAGTACTATTCTGTGTGCAGACTGCAGAGTAAGTAGAGAGACTGAGCAGAGGACTGCAGCTTGCTCTGCAGTCACGTAACTCCGGGCCACTGGTATGTGGGCCACTTTGTTAGAGGATCGTCATGTCAGTGACTTAAGTTAGAGAATCTCAATACATGAGTGCGATGCAACGCAAGATGCCTTTCCAAATCCTTATATATCTTCAGCACTAAACATACTTATCGAGTAACTAATCTGAGAGAAGATTAACCACGTGACACATGTGGTAAGCAATTCAAACAATTTAAAAAAAAACAAAGAGAAAATTAGATGTATCTGGCTTAGATATCTCACGTTTCAGCACTTTGGCACCACTTGTATACGGTGAAAACAAGTTCCTGTTTTATAGGAGAGTGGGGGACCACTGCCTTTTTAAGATTAAAGAAAAACAAAAAGGTGAATACGCCATAAACGTATCCAATGTAAAGGTAATGGCTATGTACAAAATCACAACGGTACCCACATCAAGATGAGAACCTAGTTCTGGCGGGGAAAGCCCCCTCTAAGTGCTACTTAGGCTCCAGTGAAAATGTGGCAGTTTCTATCCTTCCAAATGTGTAAAGCACATACAGCAAAACAAGACGAAACACCATGTTGTCCTTTGGGGAGATGTATCCTTCTACGTGAACCACTCACCGGTTTTAATAAAAAAAAATCACCATAAACATGTCCGCAATTTTTTTTAATAAAAAATCGTGGGTTCCAAAATAATTCACACAAACTCAAGCAAATGTTCACAAATTTGAAAAAAATTGCGGATTTAAAAAATGTTCAAGAATTCAATAATTATTCACAGATTCAAAAAATGTTCGTGAATAAAAATTATAAATTTTAAAAATGTTGACAAATTTGAAATAAAATTAATGAGGACTCGAAAATATGTTCGTGGATCAAAAGCATTGGTGAATTCAAAAATATCACAAACTTTTAAAATGGTCATGAATTTGTAATAAGTTCACGCGAACGCGAAAAATGTTCCTGTATTCAAAAAATGATTGGGAATTTCAAATTGTTCATTAATTAGAAAAATGTTCCCCAATTTGAAAAAAAAATCATGCAAACTTGAAAAATGTTCAAGTATTCAAAAAATGATTGGGATTTCAAACTATTCATTAATTTGAAATATGTTTGCTAATTGGACAAACAAATCATGCAAACTCGAAAACATGTTCACAGATTCAAAAAATGCCCTCAGGTTAAAAAAAATCAAGAATTCAAAAAAGTGCTGACAAATTTGAAAAATATTCAGAATATTGAAAATGTTTGCGAATTGTTTAGTGAAATAAAAAAACTCATAAATTGAAATTGAAATAAAAACACATAAACACAAAATTTTAAATAGGAAAAACCAAAGAAACCATACAGAAACACAGAATGGAAAGGAAAAGGTAAAAGAAAACCAGATAACCGGAAAATCCAAACCCTAAGATAGACTGCTTGAAACCCCCCGAAGCGAGTGCAACAGGGCTGGCCCACGCTCACACTACAGTAAACTATTTGCCCGTGCACCCGCAACAAGCGATACTTATCATTTGCGGCGAGAGACCCAAGCACTCTAGTGTAACAAATGTGTTGTAGTTCACCCGCAAAAAAAACAAAAACAAATGTGTTGTAGTGAAATAGAAATGTGGCAACCTTATACTCCTTCCGTATATAGACAAATCTAAGACAAGAGTTTTGGGATGGAGGGAGTACTATACTAGCGACCCGTCTCTGTGGCGAAAACAAAGCCTGCACAAAATCTCTCGAGAACAAAGCCTGCACGAAGCCCCCCGAAGCAAGTGCAACTGGTCCGGCCTAACGCTCGCACTACAGTAAACTATTTGCTCGTGCACTCGCTACAAGCGATACTTATCATTTGCGGCGAGAGACCCAAGCACTCCAACGTAACAAATGTGATGTAGAGAAATAGAAATGTGGCAACCTTGTGAAGGAAATATGCCCTAGAGGCAATAATAAAGTCATTATTTATTTTCTCATATCATGATAAATGTTTATTATTCATGCTAGAATTGTATTAACCGGAAACATGATACATGTGTGAATACATAGACAAACATATAGTCACTAGTATGCCTCTATTTGACTAGCTCATTAATCAAAGATGGTTATGTTTCCTAACCATAGACATGTGTTGTCATTTAATTAATGAGATCACATCATTAGAAGAATGATGTGATTGACATGACCCATTCCGTTAGCCTAGCACTTGATCGTTTAGTATGTTGCTATTGCTTTCTTCATGACTTATACAAAGTTCCTGCAACTATGAGATTGTGCAACTCACGTTTACCGGAAGAACACTTTGTGTGCTACCAAACGTCACAACGTAACTGGGTGATTATAAAGGTGCTCTACAGGTGTTTCCGAAGGTACATGTTGGGTTGGCATAATTCGAGATTAGGTTTTTTCACTCCGATTGTCGGAGAGGTATCTCTGGGCCCTCTCGGTAATACTCATCACCTAAGCCTTGCAAGCATTGTAACTAATGAGTTAGTTATAAGATGATGTGTTACAGAATGAGTAAAGAGACTTGCCAGTAACGAGATTGAACTAGGTATTGGATACCGACAATCAAATCTCGGGCAAGTAACATACCGATGACAAAGGGAACAACGTATGTTGTTATGCGATTTGACCGATAAAGATCTTCGTAGAATATGTAGGAACCAATATGGGCATCCAGGTTCCGCTATTGGTTATTGACCGAGAATGGTTCTAGGTCATGTCTACATAGTTCTCGAACCTGTAGGGTCCGCACGCTTAACGTTACGATGACAGTTTTATTATGAGTTTATAAGTTTTGATGTACCGAAGTTTATTCGGAGTCCCGGATGTGATCACGGACATGACGAGGAGTCTCGAAATGGTCGAGACATAAAGATTGATATATTGGAAGCCTATGTTTGGACATCGAAAAGGTTCCAGGTGAAATCGAGATTTTACCGGAACACCGGGGGGTTACCGGAACCCTCCCGGGGGTTAATGGGCCTTAGTGGGCCGTGAGGGAAAAGAGGAGGGCCGGCCAGGGCAGGCCGCGCGCCCCTTCCCCCCTAGTCCGAATAGGACAAGGAAGGGGGGGGGGGGCGGCGCCCCCCTTTCCTCTTTCCCCTCCCCCCTTTCCTTCTCCACCAAGGCAAGAGGGGGGAGTCCTACTCCCGGTGGGAGTAGGACTCCTCCAGGCGCACCCCAAGGGGGCCGGCCGCACCTCCCCCTCCCTCCTTTATATACGGGGGCAGGGGGGAACCCCATAACACACAAGTTGATCTACGGATCGTTCCTTGGCCGTGTGTGGTGCCCCCCTCCACCATATTCCACCTCGGTCATATCGTCGCGGAGTTTAGGCGAAGCCCTGCGCCGGTAGAACATCATCATCGTTACCACGCCGTCGTGCTGACGGAACTCATCCCCGAAGCTTTGCTGGATCGGAGCCCGGGGATCGTCATCGAGCTGAACGTGTGCTGAACTCGGAGGTGACGTACGTTCGGTGCTTGGATCGATCGGATCGTGAAGACGTACGACTACATCAACCGCGTTGTCATAACGCTTCCTCTTATGGTCTACGAGGGTACGTGGACGAACACTCTCCCCTCTCGTTACTATGCCATCACCATGATCTTGTGTGTGCGTGGGCTTTTTTTTGAAATTACTACGTTCTCCAACAGTGGCATCCGAGCCTAGTTTTATGCGTAGATGTCATATGCACGAGTAGAACACAAGTGAGTTGTGGGCGATATAAGTCATACTGCTTACCAGCATGTCATACTTTGGTTCGGCGGTATTGTAAGATGAAGCGGCCCGGACCGACATTACGCGTACGCTTACGCGAGACTGGTTTCACTGCTACGAGCACTCGTTGCTTAAAGGTGACCGGCGGGTGTCTGTCTCTCTCACTTTAGCTGAATCGAGTGTGGCTACGCCCGGTCCTTGCGAAGGTTAAAACAGCACCAACTTGACAAACTATCGTTGTGGTTATTGATGCGTAGGTAAGAACGGTTCTTGCTAAGCCCGTAGCAGCCACGTAAAACTTGCAACAACAAAGTAGAGGACGTCTAACTTGTTTTTGCAGGGCATGTTGTGATGTGATATGGTCAAGACGTGATGCTATATTTTATTGTATGAGATGATCATGTTTTGTAACCGAAGTTATCGGTAACTGGCAGGAGCCATATGGTTGTCGCTTTATTGTATGAAATGCAAACGCCCTGTAATTGCTTTACTTTATCACTAAGCAGTAGCGATAGTCGTAGAAGCAATAGTTGGCGAGACGACAATGATGCTACGATGAAGATCAAGGTGTCGCGCCGGTGACGATGGTGATCATGACGATGCTTCGGAGATGGAGATCACAAGCACAAGATGATGATGGCCATATCATATCACTTATATTGATTGCATGTGATGTTTATCCTTTATGCATCTTATCTTGCTTTGATTGACGGTAGCATTTTAAGATGATCTCTCACTAAAATTATCAAGAAGTGTTCTCCCTGAGTATGCACCGTTGCCAAAGTTTGTCGTGCCCAGACGCCACGTGATGATCGGGTGTGATAAGCTCTACGTCCATCTACAACGGGTGCAAGACAGTTTTGCACACGCGGAATACTCAGGTTAAACTTTACGAGCCTAGCATATGCAGATATGGCCTCGGAACACGGAGACCGAAAGGTCGAGCGTGAATCATATAGTAGATATGATCAACATAATGATGTTCACCATTGAAAACTACTCCATCTCACGTGATGATCGGTTATGGTTTAGTTGATTTGGATCACGTGATCACTTAGATGACTAGAGAGATGTCTGTCTAAGTGGGAGTTCTTAAGTAATATGATTAATTGAACCTAAATTTATCATGAATTTAGTACCTGATAGTATTTTGCTTGTCTATGTTTGTTTGTAGAAAGATGGCTCGTGCTGTTGTTCAGTTGAATTTTAATGCGTTCCTTGAGAAAGCAAAGTTGAAAGATGATGGTAGCAATTACACGGACTGGGTCCGTAACCTGAGGATTATCCTCATTGCTGCACAGAAGAGTTACATCCTGGAAGCACCGCTGGGTGCCAGGCCTGCTGCTAATGCAACTGACAACGTTAAGAACGTCTGGCAGAGCAAAGCTGATGACTACTCTATAGTTCAGTGTGCCATGCTTTACGGCTTAGAACCGGGTCTTCAACGACGTTTTGAACGTCATGGAGCATATGAGATGTTTCAGGAGTTGAAGTTAATATTTCAAGCAAATGCCCGGATTGAGAGATATGAAGTCTCCAATAAGTTCTACAGCTGCAAGATGAAGGAGAATAGTTCTGTTAGTGAGCATATACTCAAAATGTCTGGGTATAATAATCACTTGATTCAACTGGGAGTTAATCTTCCGGATGATAGCGTCATTGACAGAATTCTCCAATCACTGTCACCAAGCTACAAGAGCTTTGTGATGAACTATAATATGCAAGGGATGAACAAGACTATTCCCGAGCTCTTCACAATGCTAAAAGCTGCGGAGGTAGAAATCAAGAAGGAGCAACAAGTGTTGATGGTCAACAAGACCACTAGTTTCAAGAAAAAGGGCAAAGGGAAGAAGAAGGGGAACTTCAAGAAGAACAACAAGCAAGTTGCTGCTCAAGAGAAGAAACCCAAGTCTGGACCTAAGCCTGAAACTGAGTGCTTCTACTGCAAGCAGACTGGTCACTGGAAGCGGAACTGCCCCGAGTATTTGGCGGATAAGAAGGATGGCAAAGTGAACAAAGGTATATGTGATATACATGTTATTGATGTGTACCTAACTAGAGCTCGTAGTAGCACCTGGGTATTTGATACTGGTTCTGTTGCTAATATTTGCAACTCGAAACATGGACTACGGAATAAGCGAGCACTGGCCAAGGACGAGGTGACGATGCGCGTGGGAAACGGTTCCAAAGTCGATGTGATCGCGGTCGACACGCTACCTCTACATCTACCTTCGGGATTAGTTTAGACCTGAATAATTGTTATTTGGTGCCAGCGTTGAGCATGAACATTATATCTGGATCTTGTTTGATGCGAGACGGATATTCATTTAAATCAGAGAATAATGGTTGTTCTATTTATATGAGTAATATCTTTTATGGTCATGCACCCTTGAAGAGTGGTCTATTTTTATTAAATCTCGATAGTAGTGATACACATATTCATAGTGTTGAAACCAAAAGATGCAGAGTTAATAATGATAGTGCAACTTATTTGTGGCACTGCCGTTTGGGTCATATCGGTGTAAAGCGCATGAAGAAACTCCATACTGATGGACTTTTGGGATCACTTGATTATGAATCACTTGGTACTTGCGAACCGTGCCTTATGGGCAAGATGACTAAAACGCCGTTCTCCGGAACTATGGAGCGAGCAACTGATTTGTTGGAAATCATACATACTGATGTTTGTGGCCCAATGAATGTCGAGGCTCGCGGCGGGTATCGTTATTTTCTCACCTTCACAGATGATTTGAGCAGATATGGGTATATCTACTTGATGAAACACAAGTCTGAAACATTTGAAAAGTTCAAGGAATTTCAGAGTGAAGTGGAAAATCATCGTAACAAGAAAATAAAGTTTCTATGATCTGATCGTGGAGGAGAATATTTGAGTTATGAGTTTGTCCTACACTTGAAACAATGTGGAATAGTTTCGCAACTCACGCCACCTGGAACACCACAATGAAATGGTGTGTCCGAACGTCGTAATCGTACTTTACTGGATATGGTGCGATCTATGATGTCTCTTACTGATTTACCGCTATCATTTTGGGTTTATGCTTTAGAGACGGCCGCATTCACGTTAAATAGGGCACCATCAAAATCCATTGAGACGACGCCTTATGAACTGTGGTTTGGCAAGAAACCAAAGTTGTCGTTTCTTAAAGTTTGGGGTTGCGATGCTTATGTGAAGAAACTTCAACCAGATAAGCTCGAACCTAAATCGGAGAAATGTGTCTTCATAGGATACCCAAAAGAGACTATTGGGTACACCTTCTATCACAGATCCGAAGGCAAGATATTCATTGCTAAGAATGGATCCTTTCTAGAGAAGGAGTTTCTCTGGAAAGAAGTGAGTGGGAGGAAAGTAGAACTTGATGAGATAACTGTATCTACTCCCTTATTGGAAAGTAGTTCATCACAAGAACCGGTTCCTGTGACAACTACACCAATTAGTGAGGAAGCTAATGATAATGATCATGAAACTTCAGATCAAGTTTCTACTGAACCTCGTAGGTCTACCAGAGTAAGATCCGCGCCAGAGTGGTACGGTAATCCTATTCTGGAAGTCATGTTACTTGACCATGATGAACCTACGAACTATGAGGAAGCAATGATGAGCCCGGATTCCGCAAAATGGCTAGAAGCCATGAAATCTGAGATGGGATCCATGTATGAAAACAAAGTATGGACTTTGATTGACTTGCCCGATGATCGGCAAGCCATTGAGAATAAATGGATCTTTAAGAAGAAGACTGACGCTGATGGTAATATAAGTGTCTATAAAGCTCGACTTGTTGCAAAAGGTTTTCGACAAGTTCAAGGGGTTGACTACGATGAGACTTTCTCACCCGTAGCGATGCTTAAGTCCGTCCGAATCATGTTAGCTATTGCCGCATTTCATGATTATGAAATTTGGCAAATGGATGTCAAGACTGCATTCTTGAATGGATTTCTAGAAGAAGAGTTGTATATGATGCAGCCGGAAGGTTTTGTTGATCCAAAAGGTGCTGACAAAGTGTGCAAGCTCCAGCGTTTCATTTATGGACTGGTGCAAGCATCTCGGAGTTGGAATAAATGCTTTGATAGTGTGATCAAAGCATATGGTTTTATACAGACTTTTGGAGAAGCCTGTATTTACAAGAAAGTGAGTGGGAGTTCTGTAGCATTTCTAATTTTATATGTAGATGACATATTATTAATTGGAAATGATATAGAATTTCTGGATAGCATAAAAGGATACTTGAATAAAAGTTTTTCAATGAAAGACCTCGGTGAAGCTGCTTACATATTGGGCATCAAGATCTATAGAGATAGATCAAGACGCTTAATAGGACTTTCACAAAGCACATACCTTGACAAAATTTTGAAAAAGTTCAAAATGGATCAGGCAAAGAAAGGATTCTTGCCTGTGCTACAAGGTGTGAAGTTGAGTCAAACTCAATGCCCGACCACATCAAAAGATAGAGAGAAAATGAATAATGTTCCCTATGCTTCAGCCATAGGCTCTATCATGTATGCAATGTTGTGTACCAGACCTGACGTATGCTTAGCGATAAGCTTGGCAGGAAGGTACCAAAGTAATCCAGGAGTGGATCACTGGACAGCGGTCAAGAACATCCTGAAATACCTGAAAAGGACTAAGGATATGTTTCTCGTATATGGAGGTGACAAAGAGCTAGTCGTAAACGGTTACATCGATGCAAGCTTTGACACTGATCCGGACGATTCTAAATCGCAAACCGGATACGTGTTTTTATTAAACGGTGGAGCTGTAAGTTGGTGCAGTTCTAAACAAAGCGTCGTAGCGGGATCTACATGCGAAGCGGAGTACATAGCTGCTTCGGAAGCAGAAAATGAAGGAGTCTGGATGAAGGAGTTCATTTCCGATCTAGGTGTCATACCTAGTGCATTGGGACCAATGAAGATCTTCTGTGACAATACTAGTGCAATTGCCTTGGCAAAGGAATCCAGATTTCACAAGAGGACCAAGCACATCAAGAGACGCTTCAATTCCATTCGGGACCAAGTCCAAGTGGGAGACATAGAGATTTGCAAAATACATACGGATCTGAATGTGGCAGACCCGTTGACTAAGCCTCTCTCACGAGCAAAACATGATCAACACCAAGACTCCATGGGTGTTAGAATCATTACAATGTAATCTAGATTATTGACTCTAGTGCAAGTGGGAGACTGAAGGAAATATTCCCTAGAGGCAATAATAAAGTTATTATTTATTTCCTCATATCATGATAAATGTTTATTATTCATGCTAGAATTGTATTAACCGGAAACATGATACATGTGTGAATACATAGACAAACATATAGTCACTAGTATGCCTCTACTTGACTAGCTCATTAATCAAAGATGGTTATGTTTCCTAACCATAGACATGTGTTGTCATTTGATTAATGGGATCACATCATTAGAAGAATGATGTGATTGACATGACCCATTCCATTAGCCTAGCACTTGATCGTTTAGTATGTTGCTATTGCTTTCTTCATGACTTATACAAAGTTCCTGCAACTATGAGATTGTGCAACTCACGTTTACCGGAAGAACACTTTGTGTGCTACCAAACATCACAACGTAACTGGGTGATTATAAAGGTGCTCTACAGGTGTTTCCGAAGGTACATGTTGGGTTGGCATAATTCGAGATTAGGTTTTGTCACTCCGATTGTCAGAGAGGTATCTCTGGGCCCTCTCGGTAATACTCATCACCTAAGCCTTGCAAGCATTGTAACTAATGAGTTAGTTATAAGATGATGTGTTACAGAACGAGTAAAGAGACTTGCCAGTAACGAGATTGAACTAGGTATTGGATACCGACGATCAAATCTCGGGCAAGTAACATACCGATGACAAAGGGAACAACGTATGTTGTTATGCGGTTTGACCGATAAAGATCTTCGTAGAATATGTAGGAACCAATATGGGCATCCAGGTTCTGCTATTGTTATTGACCGAGAATGGTTCTAGGTCATGTCTACATAGTTCTCGAACCCGTAGGGTCCGCACGCTTAACGTTACGATGACAGTTTTATTATGAGTTTATAAGTTTTAATGTACCGAAGTTTATTCGGAGTCCCGGATGTGATCACGGACATGACGAGGAGTCTCGAAATGGTCGATACATAAAGATTGATATATTGGAAGCCTATGTTTGGACATCGGAAAGGTTCCGGGTGAAATCGGGATTTTACCGGAACACCGGGGGTTACCGAAACCCTCCCGGGGGTTAATGGGTCTTAGTGGGCCATGAGGGAGAAGAGGAGGGCCGGCCAGGGCAGGCCGCGCCCCCCTCCCCCTAGTCCGAATAGGACAAGGAAGGGGGGGGGGACGGCGCCCCCCTTTCCTCTTTCCCCTCCCCCCTTTCCTTCTCCACCAAGGCAAGAGGGGGGAGTCCTACTCCCGGTGGGAGTAGGACTCCTCCAGGCGCACCCCAAGGGGGCCGGCCGCACCTCCCCCTCCCTCCTTTATATACGGGGGCAGGGGGGCACCCCATAACACACAAGTTGATCTACGGATCGTTCATTGGCCGTGTGCGGTGCCCCCCTCCACCATATTCCACCTCGGTCATATCGTCGCGGAGTTTAGGCGAAGCCCTGCGCCGGTAGAACATCATCATCGTCACCACACCGTCGTGCTGACGGAACTCATCCCCGAAGCTTTGCTGGATCGGAGCCCGGGGATCGTCATCGAGCTGAACGTGTGCTGAACTCGGAGGTGCCGTACGTTCGGTGCTTGGATCGATCGGATCGTGAAGACGTACGACTACATCAACCGCGTTGTCATAACGCTTCCGCTTACGGTCTACGAGGGTACGTGGACGAACACTCTCCCCTCTCGTTGCTATGCCATCACCATGATCTTGCGTGTGCGTAGGAATTTTTTTGAAATTACTACGTTCTCCAACACCTTGTACTGTAGTGACCCGTCTCTGTGCCGAAAACAAATTGAGGCCACCTTTTGAAAGCGAAAATCTTTTGAATTTGCTAATTCTTTTTGGAAATGATGAATTTTTTTAATTGTAAACTTTTTTTTGCAACACTATTTTTTGAAAAATTCTAAACAAACTTAGAAAACAGGAATCATAATTTGAATTTGTATTAGTTATGAACAATTTTTCGTAACGCTATTTTTTGAAAAATTGAAAAAAATAGAAAATAGGATTTTTTATTATGAACAATTTATTAAAACATGAAGATTATTTGAAATTCTCTTACATTTATTGATAACAGGTTCAATTTTGAGTTGTCGAATAAATGTTTAAAAAGGCATATTAAAAAAATCAAAAATAAAATTGAAAGCACAAACAGTTATTTTAAAATGCATTTTTATATTTTTTTTGTTCGTTCGGAAATGTCAACGAATTTTGAATATTGCAAACATAATTTGAACTCTTTAAAAATTTTCTGAAACCAGAATATATTTGCGAAAAATCCGATTATTTTTGTAAATCCTTTTTTAAACTAAAAATATGCAAAAAAAATGTAAAAACACACAATAGGAAAATAGAAAGAGAAAATAAGTGAACGGAACAAAGAAAAGAGAAGACATTGGTTCTAAGAACCTTCTAGAAGGTTCAAAACAGGTAATGCCGGGCAGGAAAAGTTCCCAAAACAGAACGAACAAGAACTTTTTTTTTCTCAAGCACCACAAGAACAGTTAACTGCGCTAGCCAAGTGTGCTCGCCCCTGTGTGTTTTGTCGAAGAAAACCGTTCTGGATGTTGATTTTTATGATCGAATTGCATTAGTTGGGTCGGCCGATTTTTCGATAAAACTTGTTTTCCATTATTTGGGCTCCAAAAACTTCGCAAGTGTTATTTCTCGTTTCACGGGAGTCGGTAGCTTCTCTCACATGTAGGAACAACTCTCTTGCATAGCAAAAGGGCCGGCTGTTTTTCTGTTTTTTTTCGCTCCCTGGCTCGTGACACGCGCTCGCTGGATTTTTTTCTTTTCTTTTCACTTTTCGGTTTATGAGTTTCTTCACATTTTCTTTGTTTTGTTTTTCACATGTTTTCTTTGTTTCTTAATCATTTCTTTTCTTTTCTTTTCTTTCTTTTACCTCTTTTCTTCATTTTCTTTGATTTAATTTTTGTTGGTTTTTAATGAATTTTTCTTCTTCTTATCTTCTCTTTTTTCCGGTTTTCTTTTGTGTATCTCTTTTGTTTTTCATCGTTTTTTTGTTTCATTCTCGGTTTCCATTGTTTTCCATTCTTTTCGCGATGGCTTTCTTTGTTTTTTCTGTTTTCTTTTTATTTGATGTTCATTGTTATTTTTTCTTTTTTATCATTTTCTTTGTCTTTCTTTTGTTCATATGAAAAATGTGATCATGTATTTTTAAAATGTTAAACTTGTATATAATTTTTTTATCATGTATACAAAAGATCAAAACATACACATACATTAAATAAAAGTAGACACCATAAACATATTTTAGAAGAAAAAATATTGTATTAAAAAATTCTTAAACATGTTTATAACATTGTACCTGATGTATACAAAATATGTACATTTTGTCGGAAAAAAATATTTATTGCCATTAACAAAATATTTAACACATGATCAACATTTTTATACATATCTCATAAATGAACATGATCAACATTTTATATTCACATGTAATTTTTTTAAATGCATGATCAACATTCTTTCATACATATTGTATTTTTTTATACATTTAACGTATACATAGGAAACATTACTCACATGCGGGATTAACATCTTTTAAATACTTGCCCAAATGCTTGAATAACATTTTTCAAATGCTTTATGTAAAGTGCTTTAATATAATTATATATATCTAGAATATTTGGAAGTACAAAAAAAGTTAAAGAAAAGCAAAAAAAGAAACAAAAAAGTGAAAAATACAGAAAAAAACGAGGCTGTGGCGTGTGGTCTCCGGCTTGTCTGGGCCGCCAGTTTGGTGCTGGCCTTCAGGTGAGGCTGCGCTCTGTCGTGCGTGTGAAGCGAGACATAGACGCGTCCCAAAAACTTACATTTAAGCTGCAGAAGTATGGGGCTCAATGTATGTCATGGGGCTCCGGCCGTCTCACGGACGATATCCTCTTGTCTTTCTTTAATAATGTTAAACATACAAAAGGTGTACATGCTTTTACACATTGATTAGAATCTTTTCAAACTAACTAACCTCTCCCCCCTGATTTTTATGGGGTGGACCGGGTCCATTCTCCCCCTTAATCTTCAATCAAAACCCACCTTTATACAAAAGCTTGTACTCCCTCCGTTCCTAAATATAAGTCTTTGTAGAGATTTCACTATGAACTACATACGGATGTATATAGATGCATTTTAAGTATAGATTCATTCATTTTGCTCCGTATGTAGTCCACCTAATGGAATCACTAGAAAGACTTATATTTCGGAACAGAGGGAGTATCAGACTTATATTTCGGAACAGAGGGAGTATCTTTTAGTACGTGTAGCATTACTCGTCTTTCTTTCACGCGCAATCCATCTCCATATTTAATCTCCTGCGCACGTACGCCCGGCTTTCCCTCAAAAAAAAAGAAGAACATACGGACAGCTTGTTGTTTTCCTCTTTCAGTTTGTGCTTAGTCATCACACACACATCATGGACTCATCGGCTCCGTCGGGGTACGATACCCTATCAATGCGATCTAAGCCCATGCAGAGAGGCCATGCACTTCGATGCGTGTGCCGGTAGTCCGTGCATGATGATCGACCACCATTTTTATTGACGCATTTCCATCTTGCACAGGTACACGTACATTATGATCCGTTGGATGGATGGGCTATGCATGAGTACGGACTACTACTACCAAGTGAAGGAGAGGGAGAAGGAGTGATTACTTCTAAAATGCATTGAGTTGCATGCATCGATTTGTTCACTAATCAACAAAGTATCTTACTTCCTCGGTTTTATAATGTAAGACGTTTTTTGACATTAATAGTGTCAAAAAACGTCTTACATTATGGGATGGAGGGAGTACTTTTTATTTCCTTTTCCCCTTTATGTTAAAGAAGAATTTGGCATTCCAGAGATTTGGATGTATTTTCAGTTTCTGTAAGGGTGTTTTTATCAGGATTTGCGCTACCTAATATATGGCCGTTGGTCTGTTTGCAGAGAAAAAAGGTTCAAATGTCTTGATTTTACTCATTTAAGTCCTCCTCTTATTGTACATCACCATATCCACCTGCTGTTTTGCCTCGCATAATTTGACTGGCCACGCGGCGCTAACATTAGAAAGTTGAGCCCGCCGTCCTTCGACATAATGTATCAGAAAATTTACGCATCAAAGGAAAAGGTATTCACAAGATTACTCACCAGATCCTTACACGGTAATCAGTTCAGCACGCAATAAGTCAAGAGCGCTTGGACTCTGAGTGCAACCATTAAACCCATTAAGCTACGCGTGAAGGGCGGCCAACCAGCTATGCCATGTGACGCAAGTTGGTTGGCCGCTGTGAGTAATCTTTTGAAAAAAAAATTAGATGAAGGTGTGATTATTTTTTAAATGTATGTTTTTAGATGGAGGTGAGGACCTCTAGTATTTTTTAAATGGAGGGTTATGCAAAGTGATACTTGCACGCAGGCTGTGGTGGTAATTTTTTTCTTTTTTACTTCTTTTTTCGATCAAGGTGAGAATTTTTTTCCTGAGATGTTTTCTTAGACGAAGACGAGGACTCTATGTATTTTTTTAAAAATAGAAACATGTACACAACTTCCTCTCAAGCGGCGCCACAGGGTGGCGCCCCAACCACTAGTTTATATATGATTGCACGAGCTTTCTTAACCCGGCTTCGATGAAGGTCTAGTAACAAAAATAGTGATGCAAAAGTACCATGTAATCTTTTGATACACCAGGTTCTACCAACATCATCATGCCAAGCGAAGAAGCCCCAAGCTTATCTATGACAAGGGCATTGCCATATCACAAAATTTCAAATTAGGATGTGAATATAGAGAGCATATACATACCATGTTTTCAGTGCATTTTGGTTGTTTTTGGAATTTATTTGACTATCCTATAAACCATAAATTCAATTAGGGATTTATCCAATAGCCATATTAAATCGTTTGCATGAAAATGAATTTTCAAAATATACTTATGGCCTGCAAATTTTTTTCTATGATCCATATAATCCCTAGTATTTGTCTGAACCTTTTTGATTTCAAAGGATTTGAAAATAAATATATTTGGGACAATTAAACTCCAGTTCAAATCCTAGGTTTAAAAGAAAAAGAGAAAACATAGTAGGAGAACAAAAATAAAAGACATAGCCGAGCTAGCAGCCCAGCAAGCCAGCCTAACTAGGTAGCCAACCGCCCGCGTGTGCACCCATTTAAAACAAAAGAGTGAACCGTTATGGGGATCTAATCCCAGCCGTCCATGCTCGATCACACGGCCGCCACATCCCTCCTATCTCTCTCTCTCTCACTGATGCCCTGGACCCACCCGTCAGCTCCAGCGCCACCTCGCGCATGAATGACATGCCTGCAACCACTGTCGCCCCACTTCACTATGATGTGCATGTCACGTATGAAGCTCCCTAGTGCCTCCTGAGCTCATCTATAAATTCCCCTCAGCCCCCTTTTATTTCCCCAGCTCTCGCGGACCAATACACCGTCAAGCTCCTCAGAATCGTCCGAGAGCCGCCATCTCGCCCTCCGTGCTTGGGCGAGCAATTCCTCCACTACGAGTGAGTCTCCGCCTCACTTTTGGTCATCGGTCAACATGTATTTTCCCTATCTACTTCTCTGACTCACTGACTTGTCCAGAGGAGCATCGGAGCATCAAGCCCGAGAACTTCCCGATGCAACCGAGCGCAGTGTCCCCAGTCCCACCTATCGCACTCCGTCGGTCCCATCCACTCGGGGCATTGTCACTTTTCCAACCTACCCCCATCGGCAGCGGACATCGTTAGGTCCCGCTATAGTCCCTTCCTATTCAACATGGCCCACCCATGTGCCCTTGAAAAAAATGTACAGGACCCACTCTATGAGCGCAACCTTTCTAGCCCTTGCCACCCAATCTTGTTCCCCTAGATCGACCCACTAATATGCATCACATATGCTCCTAGGACAAATCTAGCTTCTCTGTTCCCGAACAACAATTCAGCATGCATGCCTCGCAGGACACCATTAGCCCCATCCCCTCTTACTACCATGTAGCGAATGAAGACCCGAATTGGCGCAACCCTGTGTTAGAGGAGTTTAATGCAATAATGTGGAATGATACTTGGTGCTTGGTCTCTAGTCCTGCAGGTGCTAATGTGCTCATCGGGAAGTGGATCTACACCCACAACTTCAACGTCGATGGCTCCCTCGTGAGGTACAAAGCACTATGAGTGCTCTGCGGTTTTACAATGGACTACAGAGACGTTTAGATGGGTCATAAAGCTGGTAATCACAAACGCCATCCTCAGCATTGCCACTAGCAATACATGGCTAATCCTATATTGAATGATCAATACAAGGCATGTGTAACACCCTCAGTGTCATGCTACAGTAATCCCCTGTTAATGGTGCCAGGTCACCATCTTACTGAGCTAATTATCACTTGATGAAAAATCAAAGTCAAATTCAAATTCATATTATGAGGGAAATTCAAAATTTCTCAAACATGAAAACAAAAATGTTTATCATGTGCCAAATATTCCACAACTGATATTGGTGGTGAACCAACATTTTTGCATAGGGTTTAAGTGGCCTAAACTACTTAAAACAGTGACCTAAGCAATAAATTAAATGCCCTTTTTAATTTATAAAATTGGCAACTATTCCAAAAGCCTCCCAACCTTTTTGAGGATGTGCACTTTAATTCTTTGAAATTGTTTTGGCCAGTGGCATAATTTTGCAAAGTCATTATTGGCTAAAAAGAAAAGGCAAAAGCTGCTGGAAAAAGAAAAACAAAAAAAGAAAAGGAAAGAAGAAGGGGTGGGAGAGCCCCTGGCCTCCCCTGGGGCTTCGGCCCATCCCAGCAGGCCGGCCCACCTCACCCAGCCTGGCCGGCCCAGCTCCCCGAAGCGCGCCTCCCTCCTGTTCCTCCGACCGGGCGAGGCAGAGCGCGCCCGTCGCCGCCGAACCACCTCGCCGTCGACGCCTCCGTGAGAGGATAAGGCCTCCGCGCCCCACCCCTCGACGCCTCGGCCTCCTCCCCAGCTACCCCAACTCACCTCCGCCTCTCCCACTCCCCTTTAGATCCCCCTCGAGCACTCCCCTCTCTCTGACCCGAGCGCGCTCGCCGCCGTCGCCGCGTCAATCCTGCGGCCACCGTCTTCGCCCCACATCGCCAACATGCCGTAGGCGTCCATCGTCGTCCTCCACGTCGAACGGTGCCCACCGTTGGAGCCGGAAGGCTCCGCAGCGCCGGATCCACCCCGTCTTCCTCCTCGGGACGCCCGAGCTCGCCGCCGTCGATTCGCTCTGCCGAGCCTCCCCGAGCCCACGTTTGCACACCTACAGGCGTCTAGTGAGCTTCGCCTCCCTCTCCCTCTCTCCCCGTGCTCATCCCCGCGCCGTAGCTAGCTGTCGCCGCCTCCGTGCCCTGCTCGCCGCCGACGAGATCGTGTCCGTCTTTGTGGTCGACGTCGCTGCCGCCTGAGGCCACCGTCGAACTCCTGAAGCTCCCAGGAGCCCAACGAGCCTGAGCACGTGCCTCCCCGTGCTTCCTAGCATAGCTTCCGTCGAGGTCCCGTACGCGCGGCCGCCATAGCTCGTCGTCGGCGCAGTTCCGGTCGCCCCCGCGTCCAACCGACCACACCACGCGACGCGACTTCGTCTCCGCGTTCGAACGCGACCGACTGCTTTCGTTTTGGTGGCCTGTGGGCGAATTCCGCACGTCGCCGCCGTCTCCTGTGGTCGCTGGCGTTGCTCAGGCCGTCGTGCTGACCTGGCGCTGACGTGGCCCTATGGGGGTCACACCAGTGAGGCTGCTAGGGGCCCCAGCGTCCCAGTTGACCATGTTGACTCTGGTCAACGCAGTTACTGTACATGACTTGTGGGCCCTGTCTGTTACTTAGGCTAACTAAACGTTTTTATAAATAAAATTAACTTGTTAGACTAATTAGTCACTGACATGTGGGGCCCAACTGCAAATTAACCCCCCCTGTTCTTTTAAAATAACCCATGGTTAGCCCTCTCTCTATGACATGTGGGACTGAATGGTCAGTTTGACCAGTCAGCGGGTCTGTTGACTTGCTGATGTCATGCTGACACTCTGCTGACGTCATAATTCCTTTTCTGTTAGTTTAAGTAATTTCTGAAAATGGTTTAATCTTTAGAAATTCATAGGAATTAAACCGTTGCTCGGATGAAAATGTTTTCTATATGAAAGTTGCTCAGAAAATCCAACGAATCCGAATACGCGGTCCGTTCATCTACCACATGCCCCTAGCATGCTGAACATGGGACATTCCCCCTCCGGTCATCTGTCTGACACAGGTCTGGAATCGGGAAAACATTCCCGGTTGATTCCCCCCTTCACCTTTATCGTGTAGCCATACGTTAGGTCACTCCCGGCACAACATATTGCCATGTTCTGCTTTGTGATGCTATGTTTGCTTTATATTTACTATTTCTTCCCCCTCTTCTCTCGGGTAGACCCCGAGACTGATGCTGCCCCTGTGATCGACTACGTCGACGACGACCCCTCCTTGCCGGAGCAACCAGGCAAGCCCCCCCTTCGACGACGACGCCCATTCTATACTCTCATGCTTGCATTAGATTTTGCTACTGGTATTGTTTGCTCCTATTCTGATGCATAGCCTGCTTTTGTACCTGCTTATTGATACCTACCTGCTTATTCTAAACTGCTTAGTATAGGTTGGTTAGTGATCCATCAGTGACCCCCACACCTTGTCCTTGTTGCCCCTGCTTCATCATCGAAGACCCGATCAACGGGATGGAAGACCAGGCCCCGACACCGCACCTCACTTTCCCCTTAGTTGCTCGACACTACTGGGTTCCTATCGAGTGCCGAGGGTGAGACCTCTACATCACTTCTGTTGTTAACCCTGTAGTGTAGTTATTCGGTCGTGGTCATTGAGGGTGATTCCACCTTAACCACTTCCGATACGACTCTGTCGTGCAACCCCTCAAGTGTGAACCTCGGGGGTGGTTCCTCTTAGGTTCACCTTGATGATTACATCGAGTGGAATTCACCGGGGGTGATTCCTCGGGTTTTCCCCTTGACGTCTGGACACACGGATACTTGGACTTTTCAACTGTTACTTGGAAAGGCGGTCGACCCTGAGGGGTACCCGCGAGTGATGTGTAGACGGGTTGACCTGGAGGGTGCCCGCGAGATAATTATGAGGTGTGGCCGGGCATTCCTAGCCCTTGCCGCAAGTCCTCGAGATGGGGCAACGGGGTCACGTCTTTCGTGATTCTCTGCTTGTTACCGCGCGTTCCTAATCCACTACGATTTGGATATTCGATCCAAGGGGCCTGCGGCTAGCACTAACCATCACGTGGGCATAGTATGGGCGTTCTGTGTCGTATACATCAGCCGAAGCTTAATAGACGTCGGCGACTGAGCGGCGCGCGCCGGGTTGGACTGCGTAAGCACCTGCCTTGTTGAAGGAGGTAGCTAGGTCTGCTCACCGGCCGCCCACGCAACATGCAGGAGTTCCCGGGGAGATGGCCTATGACCCCTGGGGGCATAGGTTTAGTCCGGCGTGCTGACCTCTCGATTAAGCCTAGGTCGGGTTGCGGCCTATTGTTTGGCCGAGGCTGGGCATGACCCAGGAAAGTGTGTCCGGCCGGAGTTAATCAAGCATGGTGGGTAAGTTGGTGCACCCTTGCAGGGAAGAAAACATCTATCGATAGCCTGTCCTACGGTAACGGACACTTGGAGTTGTATCCCGATCGATACAACTAGAACTGGATACTTGTGATGAGAATTGGATGGTGATGAGAATTAGATTGTGATGACAATTGGATAGTATGGCTCTGGGATTGCTTTCTCGTAGGGAGTCGAGAAAGGATCTCTGGCCGAGGTTGATAACACTACTACTACTTTACTTTATGCTACTCATTTCCCTCCTGTTGCTGCAAGATGGTGGTTTCCAGAAGATGCTAGTCTTCGAAAGGACTAGGCCTTCTCTCTATTCTGGCATTTCTGCAGCCCAGTCCACATATACACCCTTCCTTTGATAATGTTGCATATGTAGTGTAGATCCTTGCTTGCGAGTACTTTGGATGAGTACTCACGGTTGCCTTGCTCCCTCTTTTTCCCCTTTTCCATTCTTCTCGGATGACGCAACCAGATGACGGAGTCTAGGAGCCAGATGACACCTTTGACGACTGCTACTACCCCGAGGGTGCCTACTACCACGTGACGGAGACCGCCGATGACTAGGAGTAGTTAGGAGGCTCCCAGGCAGGAGGCCTTGCCTTTTCGATCGATGTTGCTTTTGTGCTAGCCTTCTTAAGGCAAACTTGTTTAACTTATGTCTGTACTCAGATATTGTTGCTTCCGCTGACTCTTGTGTTTTCGAGCTTATGTATTCGAGCCCTCGAGGCCCCTGGCTTGTAATATAAAGCTTGTATTATTTTAATTTGTGTCTAGAGTTGTGTTGTGATATCTTCCCGTGAGTCCTTGATCTTGATCGTACACATTTGCGTGTATGATTAGTGTACGATTGAATCGAGGGCGTCACAGCATGTGAGTGGTCAGTAATCCAACTCATCTTTTCCTCGGAGAAAAAAATAATCAAAAGCCAATCTATTGTGCGAAGAGTGGAGTAACGAAGAACACGCAAATTTGGCCAAAACTGTGCAAAGTTGCAAATGAATCAAGGCTACAACTAAAAATGTGTTGGATGTTGTTTATGCGGAATGTTGCATGAAAATCTGAAAAATTCCTACGAATCATCAAGATCTAATCTAGGAGATGCATGTCAACGAGAGGTGAGTGTGTCTACGTACCCTTGTAAACTGAAAGCGTTAGCGTCCTAACGCGGTTGATATAGTCGTACTCGTCGCGATCCAATTACGATCCAATCCGATCTAGTGCCGAACGTATGACACCTCCGAGTTTAGCACACGTCTTGCTCAACGGCGTCCTCTCGTTATTGATCCGTCAAGTGAGGGAGAGGAGGTAGATGAGATCTAAACCAACACGACAGCGTGGTGGTGGTAATGCCAGTGGAACACCGACAGGGCTTCACCAAGCGCTAACGAATCGAGGTGGAGGCTTATCGAGGGAGAGAGGAGGCTCGGGTTTGGTGTCTCCAGCCCTTGCGCCCTCCCCACTATATATAGGCATGTGGGAGGGCTGGGGGCGCAGCCCGAGCCTCTCCTCCAAGGAGGGAGGCGTCCAAGGGAGGAGGAGTGCCCTCCAAGCCAAGTGGAGGGCCTCCCTGAGGGAGTCCTGGATTAGGGGGTCCTCGGACAGCCGGACTATGTACTTGTGCCGGACTGTTGGACTATGAAGATACAAGATTGAAGACTTTGTCCCGTGTCCGGGTGGGACTCTCCTTTGCGTGGAAGGCAAGCTCAGCAATTCGGATATGTAGATTTCCTTCTCTGTAACCGACTCTGTGTAACCCTAGCCCCCTCCGGTGTTTGTATAAACCGGAGGGTTTAGTCTGTGGGACAACAACAATCATAATCATAGGCTAGCTTCTAGGGTTTAGCCTCTATTATCTCGCGGTAGATCAACTCTTTTAATACTAATATCATCAAGATCAATCAAGCAGGAAGTAGGGTATTACCTACATAGGGAGGGTCTGAACCTGGGTAAACATTGTGTCCCCTGCCTCCTGTTACCATTAGCCTTAGACGCACAGTTCGGGACCCCCTACCTGAGATCCGTCGGTTTTGACACCGACATTGGTGCTTTCAATGAGAGTTCCACCGTGTCATCACGGTAAGGCTTGATGGCTCCTTCAATCATCCACAACGATGCGATCCAGAGTGAGGTTTTCCTCCCCGAACAGATTTTCGTATTCGTCGGCTTCGCACTACGGACCAACTCGCTTGGCCATCTGGAGCAGATCCATAGCTACCCCCTAGCCATCAGGTCAGGTTTGGAAGCTTGAACTACACCGCTGAAATCCGCGGAGACTTGATCTTCGATGGATTCGAGCCCGTGATAGGTGTGCCGAACAGTCATGATGAGCATGACTTAGATTTGCCATCGGACGGTGTTCAGGAGATCACACCTGCAGCTTCCCCGTTCTCAATCCAGAGCGGAACGTGCCATCCGAGGACGGGTGGATGGAGCCCGCCACGGAGGCCGCACACTCAGCGGTGATAGAGCCGAACACAGACTTCGCCTCCAATGAGGTCTGCGTCATCGGACCCTTGGATTTGTCTCCGGCCATAGGCTCCGAACCGCGTGCATCCGTGCCTATCGAACCTGATTGGGCACTGATCATGGAGTTTACCTCTGCGGATATCTTCCAACACTCACCCTTGGGTGACGTGCTAAATTCGTTGAAATCTCTCTCCCTGTCAGGAGACTCTTGGCCAAACTATGTCCGGCTTGAGTGGGAAGCGGACGACGAAGAAATTCGCTACCCACCCACCACCCACATGATAGCCACTGTCGATGACTTAACCGACATTCTTGATTTCGACTCCGAAGGCATCGACGGTATGGACGACGATGCCGGAGAAGAACAGGAGCCACCGCCGACAGGGCACTGGACAACCACCTCATCATATATGGTGGACACACCCAAAGAAAGCAATGGCGATGAGGCAACATAGGATAATCCCCTTGGGAAGCAATCTAAGGACCAGCGTCAGCAGCGCCGCTCTAAGCCCCGCCATAGCAAAAACAGCGATACCGGCACAAGAGACAATAGCACTCCGGATGGTGCCGAAGACGAAAACAATCCCGCCCAGACAAGCTTCGAACAAGCCGGACGGGAGCATGGGCATGCTAGACCTTATAAACAGACAATGGATGGAGACTCAGAGGATGACAACTACATGCCCCTCTCCGAAGACGAGGTGAGCCTCGGCGATGATGAATTCACCGTGCCTGAGGATCCCGTCGAGCAGAAGCGCTTCAAGCGACGGCTTATAGCCACTGCAAAGAGCCTGATGAAAAAGCAACAACAGCTTCAAGCTGATCAAGATCTGCTAACTGATAGATGGACTGAGGTCCTGGCAGCCGAGGAATACGGACTCGAGCACCCAACCAAAAGTTACCCCAAGCGCAGGTTGTTACCTCAATTCGAGGAGGAGGCACTAGAGTCTACACTACCAGCGCAGGATGCGGCTGACCGGCCACCTCGTGGCCGAGACAAGGCGGCGTATCAGCCCGAACACCAACCCGCACCTCGTCGCCAATCAAGCAAAAACACGAAGGCCTGGGGCTACACGCAGGACCTGCGACACATGCTGGAAAACAAAGCAGGACAGTCAAGATCGATCTACAGATCACGGGGGCGCGCCCCAATGCGTGACGATGGTCACCACACCAGATACACTAAATACAAACCCAGCTGGGCCGAATACAACCAACCAGACTCATTTGAACTGCGTTGCGATGTAGCCCAACATAGAGGCGCCGCACACCCCCTATGCTTCACTGACGAAGTAATGGATCATGAGTTCCCAGAAGGGTTTAAACCCGTGAACATAGAATCATATGATGGGACAACAGACCCCCACGGTATGGATTGCAGATTTCCTTCTCCACATTCACATGGCCCACGACAATGATCTACATGCCATCAAGTACCTCCCACTAAAACTCGAGGGACCGGCTCGACATTGGCTGAATAGCCTGCCTGCAAACTCCATTGGCAGTTGGGAGAACCTGGAAGACGCATTCCTTGACAACTTCCAAGGCACTTATGCGCGACCACCGGATGCTGATGACTTAAATCACATAACCAACAGCCCGGAGAGTCAGCCAGGAAATTCTGGACTCGATTAAAAAGAACCAAATTGTCGACTGCCCGGATGCCGAAGCCCTAGCAGCCTTTAAGCATAACATCCGTGACGAGTGGCTTGCCCGACACCTCGGCCAAGAGAAGCCGATCTCCATGGCAACCCTCACGACACTCGTGACCCACTTTTGTGCGGGTGAGGACAGCTGGTTGGCTCATAGCAACAACACATCAAGAAATCCTGGCACCTCAGATGCCAGAGACAACAACGACAAGCCCCGACGCAACAGACACAAGCATCGCAATAATGGCGATAACGCCGAAGACATGACCGTCAATGCCGGATTCAGTGGCTCCAAATCCGGTCAGCGGAAAAAGCCATTCAAAAGAAACAATCCGGGCCCGTCCAGTCTGGACCGCATACTCAATCGTTCATGTCAAATTCACGGTACCCCCGATAAACCAGCCAACCACACCAACAGAGAATGTTGGGTGTTCAAGCAGGCCGACAAGTTGAATGCCGAAAACAAGGGAAAGGGTCTGCATAGCGATGACGACGAGGAGCCCCGGACGCCGAACACAGGAGGATAGAAGAAATTTCCTCCCCAAGTGAAAACAGTAAACATGATATACGCCACCCATATCCCCAAGCGGGAACGGAAGCGCACACTAAGGGACGTCTACGCGATAGAGCCAGTCGCCCCAAAGTTCAACCCATGGTCTTCTTGTCCGATCACCTTTGATCACAGGGACCATCCAACCAACATCCGTCATGGCGGTTCGGCCGCACTGGTCCTTGACCCTATCATTGACGGATTCCACCTCACATGAGTCCTCATGGACGGTGGCGGCAGCCTGAACCTGCTCTATCAGGATACAGTGCGCAAAATGGGCATCGATCCCTCAAGGATCAAATCCACCAAAACCACCTTCAAAGGTGTTATACCAGGTGTAGAGGCCTGTCGCACGGGCTCAATTACACTAGAAGTAGTCTTTGGATCTCCGGTCAACTTCCGAAGCAAGGAGTTAATCTTCGATATCGTCTCCTTCCGCAGTGGCTACCATGCACTGCTCGGACGAACCGCATTTGCCAGATTCAATGTGGTGCTACATTATGCTTACCTCAAGCTCAAGATGCCCGGACCTCGTGGGGTTATAACAGTCAATGGAAACATAGAGCGCTCCCTCCGTACAAAGGAGCACACTGCAGCCCTCGCAACAGAAGCACAGAGCAGCCTTCTTAGGCAGACCTCCAATTCGGCAATAAAGACCCCGGACACCATCAAGCGAGTCCGGAGTACCCTGTAACAGGATCGTCCAACACGTCCAGAGCTCGCCTAGCAACTCGTCCTCCGCCCTAGTCCCAGTCAAGCGGTGAAATTTGTGCCGTGCGTACATAATTATGCACTTAAAATACCATGGGCATAGGAAGAGGCACGGCTACAATGCGGCCCACAATGCGGCTCAACCGCCCTAGGACCCGTATACCTTCACCCTTTTCTTTCTTTCAGGTCCCTATTGTCCGGAGACTCGTACACGAAACAAAGTTCGACTTATATTTGTAGCGGTTGTTTACCTACGGAGGCCGTGTACCACGCGTGCACGAAACAAAGTTTGACTTGATGCGTTGGCGCGTTATTTTTAAGTAAAGTTATATCGCTCAATGGCACGTACACAGAATATAAAACAATTTTTATGGAGAAAAAGGTAGTCTGCTCCACTATATACAATGGAGCATGCCTCCTGGTTTGTCTCTCTTCAGAGTATCTCACACAAGGCTGCGGTGGCCTCTCTCTCTCTCTCTCTCACCATTGGTCACTGATCCGGCTGCATCCCGTCCGCTAACGGAAAGGGAGGAATTGCATCGTTTCTCTGTTCGACGCCGCCGAGGCAGCACGTCCCGATCTGCGGTACACATCGTTCTCTCTGACCAAGCTCCGGCGTGGTAAGGTCTACGCCACCTGCTCACTGCCGCAGTATGGGCAGATTCCGGCCGTTACCGCTCACCTAGTTACATCCCGATGACCTCCAGGTATCCCCTCTGGCCTTGCTCCACTGCCCGTCTTCCCACATCGCTGCATGTGGATCTTCCATAGTTCTTTACCCAAAACATAGCTCGTCCGGCGTACTTTCCATATTGCTATCTCGTCCTCACACCATTTTAGACAAACACAACCGTGTTGTTATCTTCCCTTAGGACAAGGAATATACTTCTTTTTTGTCATCGCATGTGTCATCAACTGTTATTGGCCAGCAATTGTTTCCTTTCTACCTCTTTTTTGCAAACAGGGCTATCCATTTCACCTCGTTGCTATTGCGACCTTTTGGTGAACTGCACAAATCACTTTTTTCTTAAGAGTGTTTTGTGCAGTTGTACTAAAATTTCACACGGGCAACGTCTCTACATTTCAGTGCGACTGCACAAAGGGAGATTGGTTTTGCTATATCCTCCTCATCCAACTCCGAGCCTAATCTTCTCCAACTAGTTAGTCTTAAGAGAGACTGCAAAGGTGACCGACTTCTATTTATGTGTTTATTGTTTCGTCAGCAGTCCTCTATTATCGTAATCACACTTAATATCTTTGGAACAGGGACGCTCAGCTCTATTTTAGTGGAACTGCATGAAATGGTCGGAATGTTGCATGATCCAGACAACTACTTTTTTCCCAACATGCCTTGTTGATTTCGGTAGAGCTGGAGGACATTGCTGCCTATGAAAGCATGGATCAGTTTTAATTCAACACCTTCTCACAACTTTGTCTTCAGTTGTGATGTAAATATTAGCTGGGGGGATGTTGCTGCCAAGGAAGTTAGTTTTTATTGTTTCTGAAAGAGCATTGATGGTAAGACACACGAAACAAAAGCTGAAAGCTCACACCATTGTACAATTTCATGTCGCTGGAAAATTATTTGTATAGTACGTCAATTATGTAAACAAATGTTGGAAGCTTGATAGCATTGCCAGAAGCCTCTTCAGCATCCGGGTCCATGTGCCATGCACAAAATTACACTCCTTCGTTCCTAAATATTTGTCTTTTTACAAATTTTCAAATGGGCATATTTTAGAGTGTAGATTCACTCATTTTGCTTTGTATGTGTACTCCCTCCGTTCCTAAATATTTGTCTTTCTAGAGATTTCAACAAGTGACTACATACGGAGCAAAATGAGTGAATCTACACTCTAAAATATGTCTATATACATCCGTATGTAGTAGTCCATTTGAATCTCTAAAAAGACAAATATTTCAGTAGTCACTCGTTGAAATCTCTAGAAAGACAAATACTCCGGAGTTTATTTAAGAACCGAGGGGGTAGTGCACAACTGCATGGGAGACTCAGCCCAGTCATTGCGCCGCATTAATAGTGAGTAATGAGCAGTCAAATCATAAGCCCCACCTTTCCCACTTCAAGTTGCTCGGAAGAAGCAACCATCAATACGCTCTTCTTTGAATCCGCTCATACTACTCCATCCGTCACTATTTATAGAGCGCGCTTCAGAAAAAGAAAAAGAAATCTTTGGGACCAAGGCAATTAGCGATCGGCCTAAAAATAGCATTGGTAGTTATAGCACGGCGTCTATTACTAGAGGAAATAATGCGTACACACATGCATGCAGTGCTTCCACCCCGGGTACAGACATGCATGCACTTACCCCACTCCGTAGTACATCGAGAGAAAAGTGTGGACTTGATTGCGGTTACCATGCCCTAATTAATTGAGCATTAAACCAAACGTGTCTAAAGTCTCTCTGGTGGTGGAAATGCATTGAGAGAAATGCATCATAATGAAGCGCGCCCAGTAAATTGTGATGGAGGGAGGAGTAGTATGAAGGTGCAAAACCAAGTACGCGTATGGCCAGTCGGTCAACGCACCTCCTCTTGGCATATCACTGATATGTCGGACTGGAGTGTGAGCAAACCGATCTCAATTGACGGCAAAATGGCCAACCCGTCGTTCGTTGAGAGAGACGAGGAGCAAGAACACACAGACGGGCTCGTACGGAGGCCAAGATATATTGGAGCATGGTTGATCGATATCATCATTACATGTTGGGCTGTCGTTTTCCGCCCTTCTCCGGAATAATGTGTACTTTATCAGAGATTAAAAAAAATAAGAGTACATATGCTCCACCATGCGGTTCTAGTAGTAGTACCAGTCGTACTACTAAACCTTGCGCTTGGCTGTTCGCCTCTTCGTGAAGTCGAACAATGATGGTACTCCACATGTTGCGTACTACAGTGTATGCCTCTGACAATTTGACACCGAATGGACTGATGCATGTCCATCGCCTGGGCGAGGGTAGGTTGCATTAGTCAAAAGGCGTAAGCGAGCTTCACCTTGTCCTGCAAGCTTCTCCTCATTCTGCGAGTTGATGGGACACACCAAAAACTAGTGCTAGTCCATACTCCCTCCTTTCCGGTTAATATGGCTTAATCTTTTTTGTGGGTAAATGAGAGAGCTTTATTCATATATAAGCATTCTTAGGACGATCAACCAAGACACTGGTCACTAGGAAGCGAGGTACCCCGGAAAAAAAGAAGTAGGAAGCGAGGTGTTTCATCAAGCCAGCTCTCGGCCACATTCAAAGTGCAGCAAGCACCGTTCGCACAAAGATGCGCCGCAAGGTTCGCTGACCTGTTTACATGCTGAATAACAAAAAAAGAGGAAATATTACCGAGCACTCCTATTTGTAACAGGATATGCGCCAAAATTAAGCGAGAATTGTGGTGAGTATTCCATGCAATCAACTTCCATTATCACATGCGAGAACCCTCAAAGAGAACCAAATGTGTTGAAGATTGCGTTATCACATTTTAAAAATATAATAAGAGTGCAGACGCTCCTCCATCTGGTTCCTAGTACTAGTACAGTGCATACCTCTATAGACTATAGTAGTACTAGTAGTAGTACTAGTACTAGTAAACTTTGCGCTTGGCTATTCGCCTCTTCGGGAAGTCGAACAATAATAGTACTAGTATAGTGTATGCTTCTGGCAATCTGACACCGAACTAACTGTTGCACATCCACCGCCTGAGCAAGGGAGAGCTTGCATTAGTCTAAAGTTTCTCCTTGTCGTGCGAGCCACCGTGCGCAAGCTTCTCCCGTCCTGCAAGCTTCTCCTCGTTGGGCAAGTTGACGGGAGACAACAAAGTAATGCTTGTCCATACTGCCTCCTCTCCGGTTAATATGGCTTAATTTCAAACGAGATAAATACACTGTCTATCACTGTATATTTGTAAAAATACAGTCAGTGGACTTCATAATACGCTCATTGCGCTCAATATATACATTTCCCGGTGTTTATACGGTCACTAGCTCACCCTGGCTGAGTATGTGTGTGCATGCACGTGCAGGTTGAGCACTTGAGCATGACCGTGTGTGTTCCGTCGTGTGCTCGAACATGCATGGATTAGCGTGTTGCACGCATTTTTGCATCCATGTGTATGTGTGACTGTTGCATACATGTAGGGGGAGTATGTGTAGGGGCCACTAAGGAGCAGCCAAATCACACAGTAAGTTAGTCGGAAGAAGCAACCATCATTTCAATCTTCCATGACACGTACGCAATATAAAATGGTTGATATGGAGAGAAAAATAAAAGCACTATATATACACTAGCAGGAGCCTAAGGTACAAGCCTGCTTGCTTGGGTTGCTCTCTTCACAAGCATAGAACGACGGTGGCCACACCGCTGGTCACATATCCGGCCTGATCCTGCAGCTGGGGGAAGGGAACAATGTTCTGCGCAGACGCAGTCGACATCGGCAAGAGAGAAAACCCATAGTCGGTGCGTCCCAATCGGGGGTCACCGTGGTATGGGCCGATCCCGCGTACCAACCACCCTTCTAGCTATAGCCCGACGTCCCAGGTAGTCTATCTTCCTTTTGGAGCCGGCTTGCTCCACTGCCGCAGCTCCCCACGTATGTCCATCTCCATGTCGATCTTTCTCTACTTCTACCGGCTTCTACTTGTGCTGAGTTTATGTCTGATGAACTAGTGCTAGTACTATTATTCTAATCACACTTCTTCTATATCTTTGCCATCAGGGATGCTCAGTTCGATTTTAGTGGAACTGCACAAAAGCATCGTATGATCCGAGGGTGCCAGCCGTCTTTCCTTCGACAAGTTCTACCTGGCCAGGAAATTAAATCATGTTTAGGGTTTAAGTCGTAGTGACCCAATCAGTAGTTTTTCTTTCATACACGCTCTCACAAGTTTTGTCTTTAGTTGTGAAGTAAATATTGGCTATGATCTGTGAATCATTGAGATGCATCAGCATGCGTGTTAGTTTTCCTTTGTATTTGATGGAATGTTGTAACGGGGCAACCTTGGAGTAGGAATGAAAATGGAGTGGAAAGTTTCCATTTTTCCAGAGAAAAAATGGAAACAAGAAACCAATGTTTCGTTTCGTTGGATCGCGCCATCGAGCAAAACCACCGTTTAAATCACGTCTGTCATGTTCGTGTCTCACCCTCCTCCACGGCTCGACCCCACACGGTCGCTCGGCATGCCACTCACCGCAAACCGAGTATATGATAACTTTCTCGCCTGCTTGTCGATGGATCGCGCCATTGAGTACTAGCACTACTGGAAGAGAACGAGTTGGGGGAGGACAGCTAGCTGTAGCACGTACTCCCAAGAACTTTTTACATGCCTGTTGTGGCCGGCTATTGCGACCTTTGAACGCGGAGCAGTCGCGGGCACCAGGAAGCGGCACGGGCGACGCTCTCTCGACCGGCGCGCCACTTTAATGCCGGCGCCAGTGAGAGGCCGCGTCCGCTCCGGTCGGGCATGAATGCGGCACTGACCGTTTCAGGCGGGAAGTACGCGCGGGTGATGCAGAGGGTTTGGGTTGGTCAGGAGCGGCCGTGGCAGCGGTCTGGACGCCCGCAAACAAGAGATGATGTATGTTAATATTGCTGCGTATATAATTAACAACGTAAATAATGTGCCAGTTGGACAAATATGATTGGAAATGGAGATGGAAATGGAATTTTACGTAAACACGGATATGCATAAAAATGTCTATGTGTGTGTGTGCGACGACTCTCGCGACCTGGAAGCGGGGGCGTGTTTTTGATCGAGTTTTCTTTCTTGGTACGTTCAAAAATTGTCCGCCAGTTTTCGTTTCTTTTTTTCGGGAATGCGCGTATTCTATTTAAAACCACTGCTATGGAGACATTTTTTACTCTATTATAGCCTCTTGTTTGATAGAGTTTCTCGTGTCTCGCTGTCTCACCCTCTCCATATCAAAACAAGATGACAGTGTCCACACTATCTCTCTCCTCACCGGTGGTCATAGGTCCGGCCGAATCCCGTCCACTGCGGGAGGTGAGGAGGTGCAACGTTGACGTTATTACCGTCGGCGATGGAGGAAGCCGATGCGCACCATCCTCTCGGAGCCGGCGCTGGCGCGGACAAAGGTCCTCTACGCCCTTGTTCGCTGCCGTCGTGTGGGCTTATCCCGCCCGCCCGCCTAAGTGACATCTCGCCCACCTGAGGTACAACTTCTTGTACTGGTCCAGCTCCCCAGGTCGCTGCATGCGGGTTTTCTTCTATGTGACTACTCCCCAGCTCCCCATGTATAGTAGCTAGGGTTCGTCGGCTGGTCCAACATCACCTACTATTATAGAGGAAATGCCACTCAAAAAGTTGTCCTGATTTATGCCTCAGTGGAGGTATACATGTTGTTTCGACAAAAAGTACATGGTGGTTGTGCGGTCATTGTCCATATGCTCCTATTGCTGCTGCTAATCTAATACTATAATTGGTTAAATGAAGAAATGATTTTTTTCTCGGGTATCCTGGTTTAGTTCCCATCAAGATAATCATGATGCTTCTGTTTGTTGGTGTACCTTTCATTAATTCTTATTGACAATTGAGATGTCATTGTTAATCTTGTAAAACAAAGTAACAATACTATATCCCTTTTCTCTATTTTTGGAAACAGTGATGCGTATCTCCATACCCGGGCATGTATTCCTCAATTTTAGTGGAACTGCACAAAATTGGATGGCCATTGTTGTTCCGCCTCACTGTCCTCTGCCACGTGGTTCTTCCTTCCTCGAGCTTGATTACTGAGAAGAAACAGACCACAGTGAGGATTTGTTGAACTTCATAGGTGCCTCACCCAAACTTGATGCCAAATGGATGATGCATCACGATGATGACCTATCAATGCTCATGGTTGCGCCTCCTGGTTGCATCGGCTGGTGAAGCTGATCGATTTTCAATGAAAAACAAGTTGTCTTCCATCAGTGCTCTTTGCTTGTTACCCACAAAGATGATATCCTTCGTTAGTTCACCTTGGTTGCGCTGGAGACGCAGTCGTCTTTCACGTTGGTGCAATTTTATCACACAATTGGTTATGAACCAAATGTTTCCTTGAAGAAGGATTGACGTTGGTACTAAGAGCATAAGTTTAGTATTGATTTCTAAGCCTTCTCACAACTTTGTCTCCAGCTCCCCTGTAATTTTATTTGTCCAGCTATTAACTTTGAATAAAAAAATGATGTGGAATAAAAAACCAGATGGACGTAGTAGCCCTCCATATTTATTTACTCCGCTTATTAGATTTGACTGAAGTCAAACTTTGTAAAGTTTGTCCAAGTTTAGGCCGAACACAACAAACCATAATTATTAGAGAGGGCAAATTGTACATACTCTCAAACCTTTCTGATAATTGAAATTAAAATTATTTATTTGTACACACTCTCACACGTTTCTCATAATTTGGCGCATGTGTGGTTGTTCACTTAAGGGCGGGTAGTGTACCGCACGTGAAGGACACAGAAAGTGCGACCAGGACGCGTGGATCGTTAGTTCATCGGAAGTACTCCCTTCGTTCCTAAATTTTTGTCTTTGAAGTGGTTTGAAATGGACCACATACAGATGTATATAGACATATTTTACAGTGTAGATTCACTCATTTTGTTCTGTATGTAGTCATATGTTGAAATCTCTAGAAAGACAAATATTTACGAACAAAGGGAGTAGCAGTTTTCTTCACTGGTACGTTAAATAAAGAGTTCCATTTCGTACTTACACAATTTAAAACAATTGTTATGGAGAGAATAAGAAAACCACTCCACTATATATTAGTCGTATACACGAGTATTATATGGACGCAGCTTCATTGACTTTAGTTTACTTGCCTTTTGGTTTATGACAGGTGGGCCCAAAATGTGGCTGGCACACCTGTCATACAACCAAAAGCAGGTGCAGTTAAGGCACCGGAGCTCAATCCGTACTACAGTATATATATATATAAGCTAGAGCCTCAGCGCTTGTTCGCTAGGGTTTGCACTCTCCACACTCTCGCCGCACTACATATATATACACGCTGGAGGCTCAGCGTTCCTTTGCTAGGGTTTGCTATATTCATAGTCTCTCACCCTCTATTCACCAGATCTAAAGAAGAATGTGTTGGCCTCTTGTCTCTCTCTCCCCCCTCACAGTTTGTGAAGGAGGCGTCCGGATCCCGTCGCACCGGGAAGGGGAGGAGGTGCAGCGTTCACTCTATCGCCTTCGGCGAGGGAGGCAATCCACTGCCAACTGCGCTGTTCTCTTTCACCCAGCGCCTGTGCAGGAAAGCCACCTACCTCTTCTTCCTCGCTGCCGTACATAGTGTGGGCAGATCCGGCCTCCCGTTGCACGCCTTGCCACATCCCGACGACCCTAAGGTATAAGTTTCTTTGAAACCGTCGTTGCTCTAGCTACATGTGGATCTTTTTCGATCTGTAATCGAATCTAGGTCTTAGCTCAAAGAGGAAAGAAGGGTGCGGTGGGGTGGAGCATGAATCTAGGACGTGGTTCAATGAGGAAAGGAGGGACGGAAAGTAGTATAGACTGGCTATCCAGCCACTTTGTTGGTCGAAAAGGGAAAAAGGGGGTAACCCAGTACACACATCTGTAAGGAACCGATCTCTTTGTTGAAAAGGGAAAGAAACTGGGGGGGTCGGGTAGGTTGTGCAGGACTAGATTTGTTGCCCTCACATAGGAAAAAGGTTCAAAGAGAACAAATATGGGACCAACACAGATATGCTGCTTGGCTACATACTCTGCATCACCCATTTATACGTGTGGACGCACATGGTGCTGGCATGTCCCGTACAACTATTTTGCTGTTGTTAATCTAAGAATGCCGCCAGAAAATTGAAGCAATGCCACTGTTTAAAGTAAATTACATTTTTTAACAAATGTTGTTTAAGAGAATGTCTCTGTTAATATGAATCAATGTAACCATTTTAGAAATGTTCTATCCTACTTTGTTTTCCATCAAGATAAGTTAGATGCTTCTTTCTCACTGTTTGTTTCATCCTCCTTTATCGGCAAGTAATTGTTTCCTTTTTTGCTGCTGTTAAAACAGGGGTATCTATTCAAGTTGTTGCTATTGCGACATTTTGCTTTGCTACGAGAAACACTTTGCTTGATTTCAGTGCAACTGCACAAAACGAGATTGGATTTCCTATTCGTGTTGGTAGATTCGTATTTTATCTTGGTCGTCTCATGAAAGGTCAGTACAGGCCTTCATCCACATGATTATGAAGTGTGCTTTGAGATGTTGTGCTACTTGTATTGGTACTGTTTTAAATAAATGTTGAATTGAAGCTATTGTATTGCTGTCTTTTCCCATTAAGTAGTGAACAAAAATGGGACCAACCCAGAGATGATGCTTGTTGCTTTGTTACAACAAACTCTGCATCACCCCCTTTATAAGTAGATGGAAGCACATATTGTTGTTGCGCCCACTCTCCCCTGGAACTGTTTATGCTTTTCGTTAATCTAATGCCGCTGGTAAAACTAAGCAATGCCACTCTCATGATTAACTACTAAATCTTATTTCAAAACTGCAACACTTGTTAGGGATTGGCGGGATTACCATTTTTGTGGCCGCATGTTTCATCTCCTTTATTAGCCAATAATTGATTCCTTTTTTGCCTATGTTTAAATAGGGATATCTGTTCAACTTGTTGCTATTGCGACATTTTGCTTCGCTACGCGAAACACTTAAGTTTTAAGAGTGTTTTGTGCAGTTCAACTTGAATGTCACACCGGCGACTTTGCTTAATTTTGGTGGAACTGCACAAAAGGAGATCAGATTTTCATATATGTGTTGGGATTTTGTTCAAATCGTCCTCCCGAGCTGTTTCAAATCTTGGTCAAGAATGGTCAGTACCGACTTTCATCCACATGATGGTGCAGTGTGCTTTGAGATGTTGTGCTACTTGTATTGGTACTGTTTTGGATAAATGTTGACTTGAAGCTATTGAACTGCTGTCTTTTACCATTAAGTGAGCAAAAGTTGTACCAACCGAGACATGATGCTTGTTTCTTTGTTACAACAAAACTCTGCATCACCCCCTTTATAAGTAGATGGAAGAACATGCTGTTGTTGTGCCCACTCTCCCTGGAACTGTTTATGCTTTTTGTTAATCTAATGCCGCTGGTAAAATTAAGCAATGCCACTCTCAGAATTAATTAACTATTGAATCTTAGTTCAAAACTCCAAGACTTGTTAGGGATTGGCGGGATTACCATTTTTGTGGCCACATGTTTCATCCTCCTTTATTGGCCAGTAATTAATTCCTTTTTTTGCCTCTATTAAAATGAATCAGTCACATTGTTTTAGGAATGGTACTATCGTTCTTTGTAGTTCTTTCTACATGTTTAACCAAGGTATTGTTAAGATAATGTCTCTGATAAAATGAATCTATCGCATTGTTTTAGGAATGGTACTTTTCTGCTTTGTCGTTCTTTATACATGTTGAAACAAGGCATTGTTAAGATAATTGTCTCAGTCAATATGAATGAATCACACTGATGGAGAGTTGCTACTCTCCTGCTTTGTTTCCCATTAAGATAAGGTAGATCAGTAGATGCTTTTCTTCTGGGATTACAAGTCATCAACCGTTATTTCTCAGTAATTATTTCCCTTATACCTATTGTTGCTTACAGGGATATCAAAATTAAAGCTCGGTTCTATTCCGACTTTGATTTTAGTTTAACTGCACAAAAGGAGGTAATGTGTCCAAGGCAAACTGCTGCATTACTGGGCCCAGTTGGTCGTTCCACTTGGCAGAAAGAAGCAGTCACTGTTTGCGCTACATTACAGAAGGAATGACCGAGAAGCTTTACAGAGTATTAGTAGACACTGGTGACATGACTAGTCTGTAGAGAGCATAGGCAACTCTACAACACGTGGAGTGCACTGGGCAAAAAGTTCCCAAACAAGTACAAGAAGCCATGACAGGACTCCACGATCATAGGTATTACATATTTTGAACGGGAAAAGCTTGTCAAAGTTTAATCATTGATGTTAGCAAGAAGACATTAGTTTAATATATTGGAATTGGAAAACCTTGTCAAAATTGCTCATTGATGTTAGCCAGAAGACATGCATTTGATATTTTTGAGTGGGACGCCCTTGCTGTGAGCAGCGTCGAGTGTTTTTTCCTATTCCTGTGTTCAGTTTAGAAGTAAATAGTTACTCTGCTGAGATATTCCTGTGTTAAGAGTTTGTTCTGAATATTTTCTATGTAATGCCAGGCCTTGTGTTTGATTGCAAAGTTGAGCTTGGAATGTTGTGGCATGCGGCATCACGAGCTGTTCACCATGCCTCCCGAGAATATTGCTTCGTATTATTTTGCATGTCGATCTAATGCCAGTGATTTTCTTGTTAAGAAGATCATCCTCTTCTGTTGTTTCCGTGCGTAAGAAGTTCATCGTCTGATGTTTCATTCATAGCCTATACGACATGTCGAGTAGGTTAGACGTGAAACCATATGATCTTCCGACCAACTCATGATATTAGGCCGTGATTGGATCGTCGTTTTCCAACCAAAACCGCTTGTAAAACTGACGTGTGTAAATAAAAGTAGATGGTCTCTGGCGAAACGCTTGGTTGGTCGATTTCGACTAGTAAAATATACACTGTTCTCCCAAATTACACGCGTAACCCGCCGGTTTTACTTACAGACCTCGGGCCCTCAGTTTCATTACGCCTGTATTTTACGCGTTGTCTTCGTTGACGAGTAAATTACACTTGTATCTTAATACAGGTGTGAAATAAACCAGAGCTCCCAAGCGCGGCCTTACTGTTTCATGCCTTCTCAGTCTCTCGAAGGTGCTCATAGGTGTCCGATGATCCTGGCTTCCTAAATGAGCAGTAGGCGCTGTATCAGACCATCCGTAGGGCCCGCGAGGCCCTCTCCGTTTTCCTTCAAGTTGTTGCGCTCGCCGAGGCGTCGAGCATTGTTAACATGGTCAACGAACATGAGGATTCAGGAGATGACTTTATTTCGACTGGATGATAGCAGGGACCCACTAGGGCCATAGCCGTACGTACGCAAGTGCCTCCTTATTATGTACAACTATATTTTTTTGCTTCCTCCTGGTTTCCTGACATCACGGTCCCACACCATTGTCAACCTATGTAGTCAATATAAATGAAAGAATTGCACAAGGTGCGGCCGACAGCTGGGACCAAGCAGCTCTAGCAGTATTTGTGTTTTTGAGGCGTGAGCACTGCAGAGGTTTTCTTGGCGATGTTTTCGTTGTTGTTCAGAGGAGAGCAGGGTATTAACCGGGCGAGCTGTGGCCCATCTAGCCCAGGCCAGATATCCAGCCCAGATATTAATTTTCTTCAAGATGAAAATGGCTAGCCCATCTAGACGTTTTTTTGAGGAATACCGAGGGAAGGTCAACTTGTTATTCTCCGCCGCTGGGCTACAAATCTTTCCTAGGAGGGATGCATTAGGCTTAACAGGAAAATGGGCTTTAAAAAATAATAAATGGGATGTAGTTATAAAAACTGGGTAGTAACTATAAAAAAATGCACCAAACACGAAATTAGTTTATAAAATACTATTTATGTAGTTTGAAAATCTTAATTTTTAATTATTGCGCGTGCAATGTTTTGTTGGATTTTTATGTAATACAAATTTATATTTAATCTGACTAGAAATTTTGGGATAAAAATATTTCGGATCCCATCAAAATGTGGGAAAATTTATTGAATTCTGTCTTGAATGGTTGGTTGAAATTATTAATCGTTATCCTAGCTAGAAAATGGATTGTACTTTTAACAAACAGTAAATGGGCTGTAGTAAATTCCATTAGAATTCAAAAATGGGTTGTACATTCTTACAAATCGCAAATGGGCTATAAGTTCTCTGCCACACACTTGTGGGTCTACTAAGTTGACGCGTCCCCGCAAAAAGAGTAGTTGACGCGTATGCAAGGCTTTGTCAACTTATTATAGTCAACACACGGTTCTAACTGCAGTGGCCGTTGGATGTCTATACAACGGATGTCATGCTTCTTCTTCAATCTCGGATATTCTAGCTTCGGCCATCCAAAAAATGATTCCTCCCCCTGACATCTGGGGCGCACCGTTTCAGAGACTGACCTGTGGGCCTACTAAGTTGGCGCATACCAAGGGCTTTGTCAACTTAGTCAATATAAACGATTCTAGCTGCAGTGACTGTATGATGTCCATCCAACGACCGTAGTGCTTCTTCAACCTCTAGTCTTCTTGCTCCAGCTGCCCAAAGCAGCACCGGTCGTGCCGCCCGCTCCTGCCTCCCGTGTCCGGCTGTGCTGCCAAGGAGGCCTCACCACCCCCTACTACTCCCACCACTGGCCAGGCCATCCCTCCACTCACCCACACCCCCTGTTATTCTGCGGCGATGGTAGCCTCACACCGCAGCCGAACCAGTGAACCCTCGTAGTCCTCTCCGCATGGGCATCCACTGCCGCGTCTTCCCCAGCTCTGCGTCTTCCCCTTCCTAGGCCTCACCGTCCTCCATCGTCGTGGTGCTCTCGGCACGGCGTGGTCAATGTGGTCAACGACCGACTTCCATCGGAAGAGTACTGTACGTGGAGAGGCTGAAGGCTCGGTCCACGGCAGCCGCAAGGAAGTGCCTCCTTATTACGCGCAAAATAATTATTCCTCCACCTGACAGCAGGGACTCACCGGACGGGCCACCATATTTTGCAAAAAAAAAGTTTCCCCCCTGACTGCTGGGACCCACCGGACGGGCCATCGTATTTCGCAAAAAAAAACGTTCCCCCCTCTGTCAGCTCGGACCCACCGGAAGTGCCTCATTATTACGCACAAAAAATGGATACTCCCCCTGCTAGCTGGGACCCTCCTTGGTGGGAGGCTGACTTGTGGGCCTACTAAGTTGATGGGGATGGAGGGCTTTGTCAACTTAGTCAATATGAACGATTCTAGCTCCAGTGACCGTACGATGTCCATCCAACGGCCATAGTGCTTCTTCAACCTCTGGTCTTCTTGCTCCAGCCGCCGAAAGCAGCGCCGGTCGTGCCGCATGCTCCTGCCTCCCGTGGCCGGCTGTGCTGCCATGGAGGCCTCACCGCCCCTACTATTCCCACAACTGGCCAGGCCCTGCGACGATGGCAGCCTCACACCACAACCAAACCAGTGAACCCTCGTACTCCTCTCCGCACGGGCTTCCACTGTCGCTTCTTCCCCGGCTCCGCGTCGTCCCCTTCCTAGGCCTCGCCGTTGTCCACTGCCCTCGGGCTCTCGGCGCGGCATGGTTAACGTGGTCAAGGACCGACTTCCATCGGAAGAGTACTGTACATGGAGAGGCTGACAGCTGGATCCACGGCGGCCGCAAGGAAGTGCCTCCTTATTACGCGCAAAATAATTATTCCTCCACCTGACAACAGGGACCCACCGGATGGGCCACCGTACTTCGCAAAAAAAATGTTTCCCCACTAACAGCTGGGACCCACCAGCTACATCTTCGCACGCAAGGAAGTGCGTCCGGGAAAAAAACGATTCACCCCTCTGACTGCTGGGACCCACCAGCTACATCTTCGCACGCAAGGAAGTGCGTCCGGGCAAAAAATGATTCGCCCCCTGACTGCTGGGACCCACCAGCTACATCTTCGCATGCAAGGAAGTGCGTCCGGGCAAAAAAAACGATTCGCCCCCCTGACTGCTGGGACCTACCAGCTACATCTTCGCACGCAAGGAAGTGCCTGACAGCCGGGACCCACCTGGTCGAAGCGTACGTAGTGTTGTCATTCTGGTCGCAAACGTGTACGTACATACTGGTCGATGTAGAGGCGCGCACATGTCGTATTAGAGGCGCGCTCATAGCATGTACACATACGTACAACAGCTAGGGTGCAAGAAAGTAAATACGACCACGTACGTACATATGGGCGGGGTCTCGAACGCCTACTTGCGCATACGTACGGCCAGGGCTCATGTACATGGCTGGGTCGAAACAGAGAAACAACATCGTCGTCATGTTCATGGGGAGCCAACCGGCTGGGTCGGAACGAAATGCATCGTCGTCTTCATCGGGAGGGCTTGGACGGAACAGTCGATGGAAACGAGGTCTGGCGTACCGCACAACAGAGAAAACGGCCTTGTGTTCGACCGGCCATGTTCGAAACGGGATACTGTTCATCGGGAGGGGTCTGGCGTACCGCAAAAAGGAGGAAACAGACTTGTGTTGCACCTCCTACGGTCGAAACGGGGTCCTGTTGATCGGGAGGGGTGTGGCATACCGCAAAACGAAGGAAACAGACTTGTGTTGGAGCACTACGGTCAAAACGGGGGTCCTATTCATCGGGACGGGTGTGATGTACCACAAAACGGGACTCCACGAGATACTCTTCATCTCCACCGTCGACCTCCTCCAGCCTCCACGGGCTACTGTTCATCCACCGTCGACCTCTTCCAGCCTCCACTTGCGACTGTTCATCCACGGGCTCCTGTTCATCTAGCCTCCACTGTGCGCTACTCCACCGGCTACTGTTCAACCAACCCTCTCCACGGGCTCATGTTCAACCACCCCTCCATGGGCTACTGTTCATCCACCCCTCCACCGTCTACTGTTCATCCAGCCCTCGCACGGGGTCCTGTTCATCTAGCCCCAACCGGCTCGATCGATCGGGGTCCTGTTCATCCAGAGGCAACCACGGGCTCCTGTTCATCCACCCCCACCGGGAACTGTTCATTCAAGCCCCCCAGCAATGCTCACTATTCATCCAAACCCCCAGCAACGCTCACTATTCATCCAGAGGCAGCATCGATCGGCTTCAGTTAGCAGCAGTAGCGAAGGAATCGCTCGATCGCTTGGGTACAGTAACGCGTATCCTGCAGTGCAATCGCTCGGGTTTAGTTAGGCGACGCCTCGCTCGGGTTGAGTTAGAGCCCAACGCCTCGCACCCACACGCGTACCGTATGAGAAAAACGTGCATCGCTCGGCCCCTTACCACCCACCGTAACCGGGAACTCCCCAATATTTTCCTCGCCCTCGCTTCTACCACGGTTTTTTCCGTCATGGACGGCCCAACGAATGTCATGCATCTATGTCTCCGGCCCGCCCAGGACGAAAAGCCCATTTTCTGTCATGATTTTTTGTCATAGAAGTAGGAGCCGACCACATCTATGATGATACCGGGTTTTGTCACAAGTATCGTCATAGAAGTGTCAAAAGTATGATAGAATTTTTTTACGTTCGGCCCAAAATGTTACGGATGTGTTTTTTTTGTAGTGCAGGGCAAACTATAAGAACCATTCTTTTCTACGCAAAACCACAACGGTGATATACAAGTTGCATTTTAATCTTCTACAAGGACCGCCCTCATCAAATCAGATTCAACTAAAGTAGGAGAGACAGATACCCACAAAGCCACTTTTATGCAATACAAGTTGCATGTCAAACAATGGAACCGGTTTCATGTGCATGGACATGTAAGGTTGGTCCGAGCCGCTTCATCCCACAATATCACTGAATCAAAATAAGACAAGGGAAGTAAGCAATCTGAACATAAATGCCCACAACAACTTTGTGTTTTACTCATGCATATACATCTACGCATAGACCTAGCTCATGATGCCACTGATGGGGAACCTTGCATGAAAATCAAAAAAAAATCCTACAAATCACCCAATATCTAATCTAGGAGATGCATATCAACAAGAGGTGAGTGTGTCTATATGGCCTTGTAGATCGAAATCATTAGCGTCGTAACACGGTTGATGTAGTCATACTCGTCGCGTTGCAATCACGATCCAATCAGATCTAGTGCCGAACGGACTCACCTCCGAGTTTAGCACACATATGACTTAGCGGAGTACTCTCCTTCTTTATCCAACAAGCGAGGGAGAGGAGGCAGATGAGATCCGAACTAACATGATGGTGTGGTGGTGGTAATGACAGCGGAACAATGACAGGGCTTTGCCAAGCGCTGACGGGTCAAGGTGGAGGCTTATCGGGAGAGAGAGGAGACTCAAGTTTAGTATCCAGCCCATGCACCCCTCCCCACTATACATAGGCATGTGGGAGGGCTGGGGCGCAGCCCTAGAACCTCCTCCAAGGAGGGGAGGCATCCAAGAGAGGAGGAGTGCCCTCCAAGCCAAGTGGAGGGCCTCCACCTTAGGGTTTCCCTTCCCCTAGGCGCATGTGCCAAGTAGGGACTGGTGCGCCTTGCCCAGTAAGGCCAGGACGCCCCCCTACATCCCATGCTACTATATGGGACATGGTGGAACCCTTCGAGGACTTCCGGACCCCTCCAGAACCTTCTGGAACCTTCCGGTGAATTCCCGGTACAATAGCGAAAAAACGGAATTTTTCTTGGAACCCCGACAACAACTTTCTGTATATAAATCTTTACCTCGGACTATTCCGGAGCTGCTCGTGATATCCCGGATCCCATCGGGGACTCCAAAGAACCTTTGGACTTTCCGCTGTTCAATATCTCAATACTACCCTAGCGCTACCGAACGTTAAGCGTGCGACCCTACGGGTTCGAGAATAATGTAGACATGACCGAGACTCCTCTCCGGTCAATAACCAATAGCGGGACCTAGATGCCCATATTGATTCCCACATATTCAATGAAGATATTTATCGGTTGAACCACGATGTCAAGGATCCAGTCAATCCCGTATGCAATTCCCTTTGTCCGGCGATATGTTACTTGCCCGAGATTCGATCGTCGGTATCTCCATACCTAGTTCAATCTCGTTACTGGTAAGTCTCTTTACTCGTTCTATAATACAAGGTCCCATGACTAAACTTATTATTCACATGAAGCTTCTTATGATGTTGTATTATCGAGAGGACCCAGCGATATCTCTCCATCACAAGAAGCGACAATTCCCAGGCTCGATCCATGCAACCCAATAGACACCTTCAGAGATACATGTAGAGTACCTTTATGATCACCCAGTTACGAGGTGAAATTTGATAACACACAAAGTATTCCTATGGTGTCCGGGAGTGGCATGATCTCATGGTCTAAGGAACTGATACTTGACATGAAGAAAGCTATAGTAAATAACTAAACGATCTGATGTTATGCTTACGGTTGGGTCTGTCCATCACATAATTCTCGTAATGATGTGATCCCGTTATCAAATGGCAACTCTTGTCTATGGTTAGGAACCTTAACCATCTTTGATCAACGAGCTAGTCTAGTAGAGGCTTACTAGGGACACAGTGTAGTTTATGTATTCACACATGTATTTAAGTTCCGGCCAATACAATTCTAGCATGAGTAATAAACATTTATCATGAACGGGAAATATGATAATAACTAATTTATTATTGCCTCTAGGGCATATTTCCAACATTCGTAGAGGTAAAGGTATGACAATATATCTAGTGATATTGATGTGCTTGTCTTTGTTTAGAATGCCTAGTTGAGTCATGTTTGCCTACTTTCTAGATCAAAAGGACTTAGTATACCCTTTGACAAGTTGATTTTTCTCATTGCCTACTTGCCTTGTCACTAGGAAAAATTGACAATTTATCGAGTGTGGAGGAGAGGCATTCATTGCAGCCTCCGTGCCCTCAACCAGATTCACCTATTCAAGGCGATCCAGACTCTAGAGAAGCCCCCCTCCCCTAATCATTTCTTGTAGACCCAAGTTTCCTTCACGCATGTTCTCGTCGCCTCTTTGCTTGTTGTCACAGCTAGTGGCGTATCCAGGGTTGGGCCAGGTCCCGGGCCAACCATTGTAGCTACAGTACCTACAATGGCTACAGTGACAAAAATTGCTACATTATACAAAGCATTATAGAGCCACACCCCAGGCCATGGCTGATTACGGCTAGAACTACGTCAGTATTTCCCCAAAGAGGAAGTGATGATGCAGAACAGCGACGGTAGGTATTTCCCTCAGTGATGAGAACAAGGTTATCGAACCAGTAGGAGAATCATGTAACACTACGTAAATGGTACTTGCATACAAAGAACAAATACTTGCAACCTGACGTGTTAAAGGGGTTGAAAATCACTTTCGGGTAACGGTGCCAAAAATTGTCGAGTTGACGGGATAAAAATATGATAGATTGGATAAATAGATCGCGAATAAATGCAAAATAAAATAAAGTGCAGCAAGGTATTTTTTGGTTTTTGTAAATATAGATCTGAAAATAAAAGCGAATAAAAATAGATCTCAAAGGCAAATATGATAAAGAAGGGACCCAGGGGCCATAGATTTCACTAGTGGCTTCTCTCAAGAAAAATAGCATATGGTGGGTAAACAAATTACTGTTGGGCAATTGATAGAACTTCAAATAATCATGACGATATCCAGGCAATGATCATTATATAGGCATCACGTCCAAGATTAGTAGACCGACTCCTGCCGCATCTACTACTATCACTCCACACATCGAACGCCTCAAAAAAAGAATGATGACATGATGTAGACAAGATCTATTTATGTAGAAATAGACCCCATCTTGTTATCCTTAATGGCAATGATACATACATGTCGTTTCACCTTCTGTCACTGGGATGAAGCACCGTGAGATCAAACCCATCACAAAGCACCTCTTCCCATGGCAAGAAAAATCGATCTAGTCGGCCTAACTAAACCAAAGATTCAAAAAAGAAATACGAGGCTACAAGTAATCATGCATATAAGAGATCAAAAGACTCAAATAACTTCCATGGATAAAAACACAGATCTGATCATAAACTCAAAGTTCATCGGATCCCAACAAACACATCGCGAAAAGAGTTACATCAAATAGATCTCCAAGAGACCATTGTATTGTGAATCAAAACAGAGAGAGAGGAAGCCATCCACCTACTAACTACGGACCCGTAGGTCTACAATGAACTACTCACGCACCATCGGAGAGGCACTAATGAGGATGATGAACCCCTTCGTGATGGTGTCTAGATTGGATCTGGTAGTTCTGGAACTTGCGGCGGCTTGAATTGATTTTCATCGACCCCCCTAGGGTTTCTGGAATATTGGGGTATTTATAGAGCAAAGAGGCGGTCCGGGAGGCCACCGAGGTGGGCACAACCCACGTGGGTGCGCCTGGGCCCCCAAGGGTGCCTTGGTGGGTTGTGCTCCCCTCAGAGCCCCCCCTCTGGTAGTTCTTTGGCCCAACAGGTGTCTTCTGGTCCAGAAAAAATCTCCAAAAAGTTTTGCTGCGTTTGGACTCCGTTTGGTATTGATTTTCTGTGAAGTAATAAATAGCAACTGGCACTAGGCACTATGTCAATAGGTTAGTCTCAAAAGATGATATAAAGTTGCTATAAAATGATTGTAAAACATTCCAGAATGATAATATAACAGCATGGAACAGTAAAAAAAATTATAGATACATTGGATACATATCAGCATCCCCAAACTTAATTCCTGCTCGTCCTCGAGTAGGTAAATGATAAAAACAGAATTTTTGATGTGGAAGGCTACCTAACATGTTCATCACATATTCTTTTCTTTGTAGCATGGACATTTGGACTTTTATATGATTCAAAGCAATAGTCTAGTTTTGACACAAAGATTTCAATACTCAAGCATATCAACAAGCAACCATGTCTTTCAAAATATCAACACTAAAGCAAGTTATCCCTAGCTCATTATGCTCAATCATTGATCCATTCATGAAACACACTCGCATATTAGCTACACCCAATGCTCAAGTACAATCATAGTGCCACTTAGTTGGTGCTTTATAAGAGAAGATGGGGACTCAAAATAAAAAATGCATAAAGTAAAAGAAAGGCCCTTCATAGAGGGAAGTAGGGATTTGTAGAGGTGCCAGAGCTCAAAGCGAAAAAGATAGAGATACAACATTTTGGGTGGCATGCTTTTCCTGTCAACGAAAACGATCGAGTAGTTCTCAATAGTTTCCATACTAGATAGATCATAGGTGGTTCCCACACAGAAATATAAAGTTTATTCCTTTTTCCACCATACTTTCACATTCCATGGCTAACTGAATCCACGGGTGCCGTCCATACCAACACTTTCCAAGGAATTTATTATTTGACAACATAAAGTAAATTCATTTTTCATTTCGGGACTGGGCATCCCTAATACCTTCGCCATACTCTCGTGCAATGGCAAGTGAATAAACACTCATCTTGAGAATAACACATCTAACATGGAAACATATCAGCCACCCCCTACCGTTTCATGAGCAGTACGAGCACATTAAAGAGAAATTTATTTTTAAAACTAGAGATGGCACTGATAACCCACAAGTATAGGAGATCGTTTGTATCCATATTTGATAAATAAGACCGTCGAACACAATGAGGAGCTAAAGGTAGAACAAATATTCCCTCAAATTCTATCGACCACCGATACAACTCTACGCACACTTGATGTTTGCCTTACCTAAAACAAGTATGAAACTAGAAGTACTTTGCAAGAATAAAACTACGAATAAATTGCAAGTTAATAAATTTGGATAGCTTTTGTCAACAAGAAAGTCATTTGTCCCTAGGCAATCGATAACAAGTACTGTTAATCATTCTTGCAATTTTATATGAGGGAAAGGCATGAGCTAACATACTTTCTCTACTTGGATCATATGCACTTATGATTGGAACTCTAGAAAGCATCCGCAACTACTAAAGATCATTAAGGTCGTGAAACCCAACCATAGCATTAAGTATCAAGTCCTCTTTATCCCATACGCAACAACCCACCTACACGGGTTTAAGCTTCTGTCAGTCTCGCAACCCGCCATAAGCGAATCATGAATGTATTGCAACATCCTATAGCGGGGGCCCCTCACGTTTATGCGAGATGGAGGGCACCGTAGGACAACACTATAAATAAAATATACAATCATACCAACCAAGATCACGATTAACCCATCGGATAAAACAGATCTACTCAAACATCATAGGATAGCCAAATATCATTGGGACAAAATATATGGATTTGAGCACCATGTTTAAGTAGAGATTATAGCGAAGAGAAGGGGTGTTACACCGCTTCATAGAGGGGGAGAAAGTTGGTGTTGATGGTGATAACCCACAAGTATAGGGGATCGTATGTAGCCTTCTTTGATAAATAAGAGTGTCGAACCCAACGCGGAGTTAGAGGTTGAACAAATACTCCCTCAAGTTCTATCGACCACCGATACAACTCTACACACACTTAACATTTGCTTTACCTAAAACAAGTATGAAACTATTTTGCAAGAATAAAACTACAAGTACTTTGCAAGAATAAAACTATGAGTAAATTGCAAGGTAATAAAAGTGGATAGCTTTTGTCAACAAGAAAGTCATTTGTCCCTAGGTAATCGATAACAAGTACCGGTAATCATTCTTGTAATTGTATATAAGGGAGAGGCATGAGCTAACATACTTTATCTATTTGGATAATATGCACTTATGATTGGAACTCTAGCAAGCATCCGCAACTACTAAAGATCATTAAGGTCGTGAAACCCAACCATATCATTAAGTATCAAGTCCTCTTTATCCCATACGCAACAACCCACCTACTCGACTTTAAGCTTCTGTCACTCTCGCAACCCACCATAAGTGAATCATGAACGTATTGAAACACCCTACAGTGGGGATCCCTCACGTTTGCGTGAGACAGAGGGCACCACAGGACAGCACCATAAATAAAATATACAATCATACCAACCAAGATCACGATTAACCCATAGGACAAAACAGATCTACTCAAACATCATAGGATAGCCAAATATCATTGGGAAAAAATATATGGAGTTGAGCACCATGTTTAAGTAGAGATTACAGCGGAGAGAAGGGGTGTTACACCGCTGCATAGAGGGGGAGAGAGTTGGTGTTGATGGTGATAACCCACAAGTATAGGGGATCGTATGTAGCCTTCTTTGATAAATAAGAGTGTTGAACCCAACGCGGAGTTAGAGGTTGAACAAATACTCCCTCAAGTTCTATCGACCACCGATACAACTCTACACACACTTAATATTTGCTTTACGTAAAACAAGTATGAAACTTTTTTGCAAGAATAAAACTACGAGTACTTTGCAAGAATAAAACTATGAGTAAATTGCAAGGTAATAAAAGTGGATAGCTTTTGTCAACAAGAAAGTCATTTGTCCCTAGGTAATCGATAACAAGTACCGGTAATCATTCTTGTAATTGTATATAAGGGAGAGGCATGAGCTAACATACTTTATCTACTTGGATAATATGCACTTATGATTGGAACTCTAGCAAGCATCCGCAACTACTAAAGATCATTAAGGTCGTGAAACCCAACCATAGCATTAATTATCAAGTCCTCTTTATCCCATACGCAACAACCCACCTACTCGAGTTTAAGCTTTTGTCACTCTCGCAAAAACCCACCATAAGCGAATCATGAACGTATTGCAACACCCTATAGTGGGGATCCCTCACGTTTGCGTGAGACAGAGGGCACCATAGGACAGCACCATAAATAAAATATACAATCATACCAACAAAGATCACGATTTACCCATAGGACAAAACAGATCTACTCAAACATCATAGGATAGCCAAATATCATTGGGAAAAAATATATGGAGTTGAGCACCATGTTTAAGTAGAGATTACAGCGGAGAGAAGGGGTGTTACACCGCTGCATAGAGGGGGAGAGAGTTGGTGTTGATGGTGATAACCCACAAGTATAGGGGATCGTATGTAGCCTTCTTTGATAAATAAGAGTATTGAACCCAACGCGGAGTTAGAGGTTGAACAAATACTCCCTCAAGTTCTATCGACCACCGATACAACTCTACACACACTTAACATTTGCTTTACCTAAAACAAGTATGAAACTTTTTTGCAAGAATAAAACTATGAGTACTTTGCAAGAATAAAACTATGAGTAAATTGCAAGGTAATAAAAGTGGATAGCTTTTGTCAACAAGAAAGTCATTTGTCCCTAGGTAACCGATAACAAGTACCGGTAATCATTCTTGTAATTGTATATAAGGGAGAGGCATGAGCTAACATACTTTATCTACTTGGATAATATGCACTTATGATTGGAACTCTAGCAAGCATCCGCAACTACTAAAGATCATTAAGGTCGTAAAACCCAACCATAGCATTAATTATCAAGTCCTCTTTATCCCATACGCAACAACCCACCTACTCGAGTTTAAGCTTTTGTCACTCTCGCAACCCACGATAAGCGAATCATGAATGTATTGCAACACCCTACAGTGGGGATCCCTCACGTTTGCGTGAGACAGAGGGCACCACAGGACAACACCATAAATAAAATATACAATCATACCAACAAAGATCACGATTTACCCATAGGACAAAACAGATCTACTCAAACATCATAGGATAGCCAAATATCATTGGGAAAAAATATATGGAGTTGAGCACCATGTTTAAGTAGAGATTACAGCGGAGAGAAGGGGTGTTACACCGCTGCATAGAGGGGGAGAGAGTTGGTGTTGATGGTGATAACCCACAAGTATAGGGGATCGTATGTAGCCTCTTTGATAAATAAGAGTGTTGAACCCAACGCGGAGTTAGAGGTTGAACAAATACTCCCTCAAGTTCTATCGACCACCGATACAACTCTACACACACTTAACATTTGCTTTACCTAAAACAAGTATGAAACTTTTTTGCAAGAATAAAACTACGAGTACTTTGCAAGAATAAAACTATGAGTAAATTGCAAGGTAATAAAAGTGGATAGCTTTTGTCAACAAGAAAGTCATTTGTCCCTAGGTAATCGATAACAAGTACCGGTAATCATTCTTGTAATTGTATATAAGGGAGAGGCATGAGCTAACATACTTTATCTACTTGGATAATATGCACTTATGATTGGAACTCTAGCAAGCATCCGCAACTACTAATGATCATTAAGGTCGTGAAACCCAACCATAGCATTAATTATCAAGTCCTCTTTATCCCATACGCAACAACCCACCTACTCGAGTTTAAGCTTTTGTCACTCTCGCAACCCACCATAAGCGAATCATGAATGTATTGCAACACCCTACAGTGGGGATCCCTCACGTTTGCGTGAGACAGAGGGCACCACAAGAAACACCATAAATAAAATATACAATCATACCAACAAAGATCACGATTTACCCATAGGACAAAACAGATCTACTCAAACATCATAGGATAGCCAAATATCATTGGGAAAAAATATATGGAGTTGAGCACCATGTTTAAGTAGAGATTACAGCGGAGAGAAGGGGTGTTACACCGCTGCATAGAGGGGGAGAGAGTTGGTGTTGATGGTGATAACCCACAAGTGTAGGGGATCGTATGTAGCCTTCTTTGATAAATAAGAGTGTTGAACCCAACGCGGAGTTAGAGGTTGAACAAATACTCCCTCAAGTTCTATTGACCACCGATACAACTCTACACACACTTAACATTTGCTTTACCTAAAACAAGTATGAAACTATTTTGCAAGAATAAAACTACGAGTACTTTGCAAGAATAAAACTATGAGTAAATTGCAAGGTAATAAAAGTGGATAGCTTTTGTCAACAAGAAAGTCATTTGTCCCTAGGTAATCGATAACAAGTACCGGTAATCATTCTTGTAATTGTATATAAGGGAGAGGCATGAGCTAACATACTTTATCTACTTGGATAATATGCACTTATGATTGGAACTCTAGCAAGGTGTCACATCCCCAGTTCAGGCCTTGCTTGTTTTTGCTTTAGCGTCCATGCATCATGTTTAAATTTCTTATGAAACTTGAAATGGGGGCTGATAAACCCTAGCAGCAAATGAATTCAACTAGGGTCAAAAAAAATCTTTTTCAATAAACCCAAAATGTCCTCTGGAAATGTTCATGATTTCTGGTAAAGGTGAAAACCTCTGCCAAAAATGATGCACATATTTTTAGGCCATTCTGGATTTTTGAATTAAATCATTACTTATTTGCATTTGGGCATTTAAATACTATAAAATATTTTAAATGCTCAAATAATCCCAAACTGAAATGTTTACTGTAGGATATATTTCTAACAGTGGTCATGAGCAGTTGCATGATTTTTGGGATTGATGTAGTATTTTTAATAAAGCCACAAAGCTGCAGAAAAATAGAAAACAGGAAAAGAGAGAGAGAGAGAGTTAGTACCTGGCGCTTACCTAAAGCCCACAGGCCCAGCACTGTGCAGCCTAGGAGCTGGCCCAGCCCACCTCCTCCTGTCGTCTTCCTCCCCTCGCCCCGAAGCAGCTCGGTGGCGAGCGTTGGTGATGCCGTGGCCTCCTCCCTGCCTGCCTCACGCCCTCGAGGCCCTTCCAGCGCCATGAAGACGGCCACGCCCCCCTGGACCCCTCGACCTTTTTCCTCACTCCCTGGTTCTCTCTCCCTCTCTGGTTCTCTCCTTGCAGCCGCCCGAGAGCGACCGCCGCCGCCGTTCACCGCCACCGTGCCCAGAGCCACCCCTCACCTTCCGCCATGCCCCAAGGCTCCGCCTCGACGCCACGGAGCTCCAAGACGAAGGACGCGCCTGCGGGATGCTCGAAGCGACGCCATCTTCATCACCTTCGTCGCCGGCCGCCGGAGATCCCTCTCGCCGCCCCGCTCGCTCCGGTGCTTCCCCGAGCTCGCCGATGCCATCGCTGCACCCGCCGTGAGCTCCTCTGTCGTTTCCCCCTCTCCCCTGACTCATTTTCTTCCTCTAACACCGATACTCGTCGGAGCCGAGAGCTCTTCGCCGCCGGCCATGTCGCCGCCGTAGCCACCGTTGCCTAGAGCTGCAACCGAGCACGCAGCCGTGCTCAGTGCACCCCTAGGAGGACATAGCACTCATCTGCACCCTCTGCTGTGCTCCCTAACGCAGACCCCGAGCTCGCCCGAACTCCGGCCGCCGCCGTGAGCTCGACTCCGGTGAGTACAGCGCACCCCGCCCGCTCCTTCCTGCTCCATTGGATGCGGAAGAGCACGGGCTCCCTTCTGGTGGTCTCCCCGCCCCTAAACGCAGCCCTAGCGCCACCCAGTAGCAGCCCCGCCGCGCGGAATGGTCGCCGCCGGCCAAACTCCGGCGAGCCGATGTGGCTCTGTCATTAGGAGCTAACCCAGCTAACTAAATAACCTAGAACCACTGACAATGGGCCCCACCCCTGGTCAAACCCCAATCAGCGCTGGGTTTGACCGGGATTAGTTCCTGTGTCACTGACGTGTGGACCCCGCACGTCAGGTTTGACCTGGACCTGGACGTTGACTCACTGACGTCACGCTGGCGTCAGGCTAACGCAGTTAATTCTGTCTGGATTTAAATTTAAATCAGGAAATTCCAAAAAATAACCAAAACTTCCAAAATTCATAGAAAATCAACCATAGCTCCAAATCAAACAAGTTATATATGAAAAATTATCAGAAAAATCCAATCTATCCATCTGTACCATTTTCATGCATGTTAGAACAACTTATGACTACTGTTTAGGACAATTCAATTAAATGGCATGTAATAAATCACATATGGAGTTTGAATTTGAATCTTTGATTCAAACCAACTTCATTTAATATGGTTTTAGTTGCATCAGCTCAAATCATAAGCATATTGCCATGTCATGAGCATGCATCATATTGTGCATTGCATTGATTGTGTTTCCTTCTGTGTTGCCGGTATTTGTCCCCTCTCGATAGACGTGATACCGACGATGTGATCGATGACACCGATGAAGAACTATACTATCTTCAGAAGTGCCAGGCAAGCAAAACCTCCTTGTTCATTCCGATACAATCCCACTCTCTCGCTCCTGCTCTCTTTTACTGCATTAGGACAACACCGATTCAACTGTTACATGCTGCGGTAGTTGAACCCCTTTATCCTCTGCATGACCTGTCATTGCTGCAGTAAATAGATGAAACCCACTAGCATGAGTAGGAGTTGTTTGAGCCCTGATGTGCCTACTCATTCATGCTTGTTTGTCATGCCTGCTACTGCTTAGAGTTGAGTCAGGTCTGATTCATCGGGGATGAATTGGAATGTGGTGAACATGTCCTACTGTTGAGAGCTAAGTGTGTGAACATGATTTGGTAAAGGTAGCGGTGAGAGGCCATGTAGGAGTACATGGTGGGTTGTCTCATTGCAGCCGTCCTCAGGAACTGAGTTCTGTGTTTGTGATCCATGAACAGCTACTACCACACATTGGGATCCTTAATTGACTCTCTCGACTTATTAATCAACTCAATCTCTGTCCAGGAGTTGTAACTAGTTTCTGGTGTTTGTAGGTAGTGTTAGTAGTCTACCAAGTGGCACCCGGTACAGGTGGGCTTGGGACAGACTAGGCACAGTGGCACGGTGTACCAAGTGTAGATCCAACCGTCGAGGTGGGCTTGGGAACCCTGCACACATCGTTTGGGGCCGTGAGCGACACCCCGGCCGGATCTCCTTGTGGATGGAACCCGAATAGGCGATAAACCTAGACGAGAGACTTGTGTGGTTAGTCAGGTCGTGGCCGACACCCTCGCTGGGCTTCCGCTTGAAGGTTGCCGAGTACATGTCATGTAAACGGCGATAAGTGGTGAGAGCGTGTGTGAAGAAGTACACCCCTGCAGGGTTAACATTATCTATTCTAATAGCCGTGTCCATGGTAAAGGACTTCTGGGTTGCCTGTACAGTTCATACACAAGTGAAAGTGGATACTCTAAAATACGCAAGATAAGCGTGAGTGCTATGGATGGCGTTCTCGTAGGGAGACGGGAGCGGATCCATAGTGGTGTATTGATATGGTGAATATGTGGACTCGTGTGCGCCACCTCAAAAGAGTTACTTGCAGTTGTAGTTCAGGTTAGCCACCGAGTCAAAGCTAGCTTGCTGCAGTTAAACCCCACCATCCCCTTTGTTGAAAATGATGCATATGTAGTTAGTTCTGATGTAAGTCTTGCTGGGTACATTTGTACTCACGTTGCTTAATTTATGTTTTTGCAGAGAGACTTCAGTCTCGCTAGTAGTACCGCGTGGACTTCGACGTTTAGCTTGTTACCTCAGCTACGATCTTGTGCCCTCGGCAGGATCTGGTAGATAGTCAGGCTTCTCAGCCTTTTTCATTTGTAGATGTCTGTACTCAGACATGTTAAGCTTCCGCTTGTGCTTTGATTTGTATGCTTTGAATGTTGGGTCATGAGACCCATGATTGTAATATCTCGCTCCCCGGAGCCTATTGAATAAATACTTGAGTCGTAGAGTGATGTTGTGATGCCATGTTGTATTTGCACATATCGAGCATATGGTGTGTATGTTATTGAAATGCTTGGTATGTGTGGGATCTGACTATCTAGTTGTTTATCCTTGGTAGCCTCTCTTACCGGGAAATGTCTCCTAGTGTCTCCACTGAGCCTTGGTAGCTTGCTACTGCTCCGGAACACTTAGACTGGCCGGCATGTGTCCTTCTTCGTTCCTGTGTCTATCCCTTTGGGGAAATGTCACGCGATGAATACCGGAGTCCTGTTAGCCTGCTACAGCCTGGTTCACCGGAGTCCTGCTAGCCTAGTGCTACAGCCTGGATTCACTCGCTGATGACTGACACGTTCGATGCTGGGTCATGGATGCCTGTCCCTGTAAGTCTGTGCCACTTTGGGTTTACGACTAGCCATGTCAGCCCGGGCTCCTTATCATATGGATGCTAGCGACACTATCATATACGTCTGCCAAAAGGCGCAAACGGTTCCGGGCAAAGGTAAGGCGACACCCGTGGGAATACCGTGCGTGAGGCCGCAAAGTGATATGAGGTGTTACATGCTAGATCGATGTGGCATTGAGTCGGGGTCCTGACAGCTTTGGTATCAGAGCCTGACTGCCTGTAGGTTTACCAAGCCAAACTGGTCGAAGTTGAGTCTAGAAATTCTTTAGTAATGTAAGGGAATTGATTGTGGGATGGAACGTAAGGCTCTTTTTACTCCTTATACCTCATGCCCTCTGATCCGAGTCATCTTATCTCTCCTACGGGGTTAAGGAACTAGGCTATCTCTTCTGTCTATCAGGATCACGCGTTACTAATTCGTAGACTTATAGTATTGATGGACTCAAGCCTCAGTTCAGTTCCTACTATCTTTTGTATGTTAATTGTTGATCTTGAAACCTTGATATTGTGCTTCTGAGTGGCTATGCCACCATTTTTGTAGCATGTATCCAATCTTTTGAGCATTTACAGCCGTTATGCTGTCCGAGTCATCCCAGGTTTCTAATTAATCTGATGCAATTGCAAAATCCTTTCCTCTGTTTCAATGTCCTTTCTGGCCGGGTTAACCACACTAAACGGTGAGTTGAGGTACTCTATTGCCTCAACGTATATGTTGGAGCTATTATTATGACCCTAGGTGTCTAGAGTATCACCTAGTAACTTAGCCATGTTTTGTGTTCCCAGTGTGATGATTCTGGCCATCATTCTCGAAAACATCCCGTGATGCCACTTAGTTAGTAGGCATTCTATTCCTGGGTTCTTGACCCAAGATCCACCCTACTTACTTCATGTTGTTAGTGTTGCTCGTACCTTTAGGTTATTAGTAACCTTTGCATTAGTCCTCGAGGTTTGTGGTATATCCTTCTTCCAAATACCATGAACTGCTTATGGTAGAAGTTCCTCGCTGAACCAAAAGATCACAATAAGAGTGCTCTCAATGAGTTCTCAATTCTATGTTGTCACTCTGCCAGTCCTACCTTTCTGCATGGGTTATCCGGAAGAAACATGTTGAACTTGGTTCGACATGCTAATCTATGCATCCACAACTCAGAAAATCATATGTTGTTTTGAGTTGTCCCTCTTTAGTTGTTTTCTGGACCTTGTCTATCAATTGATAGTCAGGAGTGATTATGCATATCCATGCCTATTACTCTTGTGGTCCGTCGAGCCATTCTATCCCAGAATGACTAGGAGAAATGAACTCCAGTACCTCATCCATATCTAGGATTGGGTCAAAGTAGTCATACTCCGCAGATCAAATACTAATCCAGTTTTTGTTCTGTTCTACCCTGAAGTATTACCCTCTTTATGTCAAGAAAGTCATAGGAATTACACATCATCTTATGAATTCTTGGTGCAGTGATACTTCTCGCCATCATTATTCATTTCTCGGTCCCCGTGTTGTTGAACCGGAATGCCGACAAGTGAATCGTGATGTGTGAAATCAATACTGCTAGCAACCTTGTTGCTTGGTAGTTAAAGGACAATAATTTCATTCTTAGTGTGTTGGTTCTTGAATCATCATTCTAAGATAGATTGTGCTACCTAGTCCATTTTCCTAGTGTACTCTTTGATCGATGAGTTAGGATTATTTCGAATCCTCGCTCTTTTGATCATATCATCTTGCCCTGAAAAGCAAGACTGCTCTCGAGCTTAATAGCATACCGGTGGTTCGTGATTTTCCGATTATCTTCTCGGAAGTATCACCAGGTTGTCACCTGACCGCTATGTTGAGTTGTGAGCTAGTTGGTTTTCTGTAACCACCCCTTCTCCAAGAATCTGTGTTGGATACCCTGAACTAGTTGGTTAAGCTAAACAACAACTTGGAGAGTTGGAGGATAAAGCTTGTCCGACTTAGTTCATTCCAAAGGAATATCCTTGTGCGTGTGTGTTGAAGAAAGATGATATCTTTATTGGTTGATCCTCGTGATCAATTGTTGGATCTATTATCTTACCCAAACCTTTGATTTGAGTATGGGCTATCATCAAATCAAATCAGAACCAACGATATTCGTAATGTTGTCTTACTCGTGGTTGTTCCTCGAGCATACACCATTATATCTTTCGGGTCTGACCAATGCTATCACCTTGTTCACATAATTGTGGAATTCCACTAATATGGAAACCTAGATGAATTGTTGTTGAGCCCATCAGCAGCATTTTGTCTCCTCCATGATTTATGTTGAACATCAACCTAGTGCTGGAAACTTTGTAAGCAATGCCTTCGTGTTCCGTTCATGAAGCTTGTGCTTGGATGGAAGAAGAGACTTCCTCGAATTCACGTGCATTAGGTGCAAGTAGCCGCCGTGAATTGAGAAAGATTGTTTTTGCTTTCTCTGGAATCATCCCAAGTCAGTCATGCATGTGCAAAGTATTCCATGGTTTGATAGGCTCGCTATCTCCACTCCACGTGTAATCCCTAGCACACCAAGCCACTGATTGATTTGTTCAAGGAAAAGAAGTTCCTAAGTGCTAATCCTTAAGGACCCAAAGGTACATGCGCAGGACTTCGCTCTCCGCAATGATGGTTCCCAACCGGAACTCGGTAGTGTTGTGTTGTAAGACTACTATGTGGTCATGCTTGTCTTGGACAACGTGTTCACATGTATGTAGTAGAACCAGCTCATGTTTTGGAGCTTGCTATCATAGTTCATTTCCCGAGAATCCAGCAACGTCATCTCGTCGATTTGTGTTGCAAACTTTCTTTTCTAGACTTGATGAGTCTGGAATATCCTGACGCCAACCAGATCTGAATCTCAGGCAGATACGATGGTTGGGACGTTTCCCAAGAACCATAATAATGGTCTCACCGTAACCGGTAAAGTGGATGTCGTGGCTGACACACTCAGCCGGAAGACCTATTATTGTAGTATCTTGATTGAGGAAGTTGGCCACCTCCCCATAAGGATTTCGTAGGATTTACTCCCTAGTTGTCCCTTATGGATTCTTATGCTCCCGAAGTCCGACCTTTTACTTGATGTTCTAGATATCAAACCATATCTATGAATGGGTTACGCTAGCACATCAAGGAGAACATTAGAATGCGGAGTGCTAAATGTTTCTCGGTCAATCATCCAGATTTTGATTCCTTGGCCTCGCTAAGGTGAGCTCTGAGAAGCTGTTATCTTCCTATGCATCTGCATCATCCATCACCATTCATCACGGTAGTAAGTTGTGTTGCCAGGATCCTTGACACAGATATTGGTAAAACCTTGATGATTATGGAAATGCTCAAGTTCTTGAGAGCACACGCAAGTGCTAGGTTTGATCATCGGCATCAATTGCATAGCACTCTCAGTTTCCTCGGCAATGCTATGACCCTTTCAAACAGTGGATTCACTCTCTACTGTTGGGTTCTTCCCCAGTTACCAGAATCATTCCCAGCATTTGCATTTTGTTCCCAGCTTGCACCGCCAATGTGCCATTCTACCCTGGGTCCCTTCCATTTCCGGTGGTAAGCAAATTCATCCGTTGCGTTGTCCTCAACAAGGTAATCCACATCATCCATTTTAGCCCGAGTGTGTCTTTCTCCTGAACTCTGTCAAACGATCGTTCATAAATTGCCTCAGGCTGGTGAGGAGAGTTCCAATGATCTATGTATCAAAAGAAATTCTTTTGCCACTTAAGGGATGATTCCACGAGTCACCTCCTCTAAGATATCTCGTTAAGGTATCATGGCAACTCAACTCCTCGCTACGTTGACAACCGTTCACCACCTTCTTAAGCGCAAAATTGTTGCCTACCTAGTGAACCCTTGTCATCTATTCCACTCCATCCTTATAGATGTATGCCTCGTGTCTCAGCTCGGGGGATGCTGCTATGTCTCATCCCATGAGTTGATCCTGAGTTGTTCGGTCTTCGAGAAGATCAATTCTTCTAGAGTTTTCCTTTCCTCTTCTTGTCCTGATAGTTGGAGTTCTCACAGGAAGACATTGAGACAATGATGGTGATCGAATCAATGTTCTTATGAAGGGCAACCTGGGTCGTGAAGATTGTGTTAGGTTGCGTTCCCCATCATCTTACCCTACGCTTGAATCTCGGGTCGAGATTCTTGTTTAGTGGGGGTGAGTTGTCACATCCCCAGTTCAGGCCTTGCTTGTTTTTGCTTTAGCATCCATGCATCATGTTTAAATTTCTTATGAAACTTGAAATGGGGGCTGATAAAACCTAGCAGCAAATGAATTCAACTAGGGTCAAAATAAAATCTTTTTCAATAAACCCAAAATGCCCTCTGGAAATGTTCATGATTTCTGGTAAAGGTGAAAACCTCTGCCAAAAATGATGCACGTATTTTTAGGCCATTCTGGATTTTTGAATTAAATCATTACTTATTTGCATTTGGGCATTTAAATACTATAAAATATTTTAAATGCTCAAATATTCCCAAACTGAAATGTTTACTGTAGGATATATTTCTAACACTGGTCATGAGCAGTTGCATGATTTTTGGGACTGATGTAGTATTTTTAATAAAGCCACAAAGCTGCACAAAAATAGAAAACAGGAAAAGAGAGAGAGAGAGAGAGAGTTAGTACCTGGCGCTTACCTAAAGCCCACAGGCCCAGCACTGTGCAGCCTAGGAGCTGGCCCAGCCCACCTCCTCCTGTCGTCTTCCTCCCCTCGCCCCGAAGCAGCTCGGTGGCGAGCGTTGGCGATGCCGTCGCCTCCTCACTGCCTGCCTCACGCCCTCGAGGCCCTTCCAGCGCCACGGAGACGGCCACGCCCCCCCTGGACCCCTCGACCTTTTTCCTCACTCCCTGGTTCTCTCTCCCTCTCTGGTTCTCTCCTCGCAGCCGCCCGAGAGCGACCGCCGCCGCCGTTCGCCGCCACCGTGCCTAGAGCCACCCCCTCACCTTCCGCCAAGCCATGCCCCAAGGCTCCGCCTCGACGCCATGGAGCTCCAAGACGAAGGACGCGCCTGCGGGATGCTCGAAGCGATGCCATCTTCATCACCTTCGTCGCCGGCCGCCGGAGATCCCTCTCGCCGCCCCGCTCGCTCCGGTGCTTCCCCGAGCTCGCCGATGCCATCGCTGCACCCGCCGTGAGCTCCTCTGTCGTTTCCCCCTCTCCCCTGACTCATTTTCTTCCTCTAACACCGATACCCGTCGGAGCCGAGAGCTCTTCGCCGCCGGCCATGTCACCGCCGTAGCCACCGTTGCCTAGAGCTGCAACCGAGCACGCAGCCGTGCTCAGTGCACCCCCAGGAGGCCATAGCACCCATCCGCACCCTCTGCTGTGCTCCCTAACACAGACCCCGAGCTCGCCCGAACTCCGGCCGCCGCCGTGAGCTCGACTCCGGCGAGTACAGTGCACCCCGCCCGCTCCTTCCTGCTCCGTTGGATGCGGAAGAGCACGGGCTCCCTTCTGGTGGTCTCCCCGCCCCTAAACGCAGCCCTAGCGCCGCCCAGTAGCAGCTCCGCCGCGCGGAATGGTCGCCGCCGGCCAAACTCCGGCGAGCCAACGCGGCTCTGTCATTAGGAGCTAACCCAGCTAACTAAATAACCTACAACCACTGACAATGGGCCCCACCCCTGGTCAAACCCCAGTCAGCGCTGGGTTTGACCGGGATTAGTTCCTGTGTCACTGACGTGTGGACCCCGCACGTCAGGTTTGACCTGGACCTGGCCGTTGACTCGCTGATGTCACGCTGGCATCAGGCTGGCGCAGTTAATTCTTTCTGGATTTAAATTTAAATCAGGAAATTCCAGAAAATAACCAAAACTTCCAAAATTCATAGAAAATCAACCGTAGCTCCAAATCAAACAAGTTATATATGAAAAATTATCAGAAAAATCCAATCTATCCATCTGTACCATTTTCATGCATGTTAGAACAACTTATGACTACTGTTTAGGACAATTCAATTAAATGGCATGTAATAAATCACATATGGAGTTTGAATTTGAATCTTTGATTCAAACCAACTTCATTTAATATGGTTTTAGTTGCATCAGCTCAAATCATAAGCATATTGCCATGTCATGAGCATGCATCATATTGTGCATTGCATTGATTGTGTTTCCTTCTGTGTTGCCGGTATTTGTCCCCTCTCGATAGACGTGATACCGACGATGTGATCGATGACACCGATAAAGAACTATACTATCTTCAGAAGTGCCAGGAAAGCAAAACCTCCTTGTTCATTCCGATACAATCCCACTCTCTCGCTCCTGCTCTCTTTTACTGCATTAGGACAACACCGATTCAACTGTTACATGCTGCGGTAGTTGAACCCCTTTATCCTCTGCATGACCTGTCATTGCCACAGTAAATAGATGAAACCCACTAGCATGAGTAGGAGTTGTTTGAGCCCTAATGTGCCTACTCATTCATGCTTGTTTGTCATGCCTGCTACTGCTTTTGAGTCAGGTCTGATTCATCGGGGATGAATTGGAATGTGGTGAACATGTCCTACTGTTGAGAGCTAAGTGTGTGAACATGATTTGGTAAAGGTAGCGGTGAGAGGCCATGTAGGAGTACATGGTGGGTTGTCTCATTGCAGCCGTCCTCAGGAACTGAGTTCTGTGTTTGTGATCCATGAACAGCTACTACCACACATTGGGATCCTTAATTGACTCTCTCGACTTATTAATCAACTCGATCTCTGTCCAGGAGTTGCAACTAGTTTTTGGTGTTTGTAGGTAGTGTTAGTAGTCTACCAAGTGGCACCCGGTACAGGTGGGCTTGGGACAGACTAGGCACAGTGGCACGGTGTACCAAGCGTAGATCCAACCGTCAAGGTGGGCTTGGGAACCCTGCACACATCGTTTGGGGCCGTGAGCGACACCCCGGCCGGATCTCCTTGCGGATGGAACCCGAATAGGCGATAAACCTGGACGAGAGACTTGTGTGGTTAGTCAGGTCGTGGCCAACACCCTCGCTGGGCTTCCGCTTGAAGGTTGCCGAGTACATGTCGTGTAAATGGCGGTAAGTGGTGAGAGCGTGTGTGAAGAAGTACACCCCTGCAGGGTTAACATTATCTATTCTAATAGCCGTGTCCGCGGTAAAGGACTTCTGGGTTGCCTGTACAGTTCATAGACAAGTGAAAGTGGATACTCTAAAATACGCAAGATAAGCGTGAGTGCTATGGATGGCGTTCTCGTAGGGAGACGGGAGCGGATCCATAGTGGTGTATTGATATGGTGAATATGTGGACTCGTGTGCGCCACCTCAAAAGAGTTACTTGCAGTTGTAGTTCAGGTTAGCCACCGAGTCAAAGCTGGCTTGCTGCAGTTAAACCCCACCATCCCCTTTGTTGAAAATGATGCATATGTAGTTAGTTCTGATGTAAGTCTTGTTGGGTACATTTGTACTCACGTTGCTTAATTTATGTTTTTGCAGAGAGACTTCAGTCTCGCTAGTAGTACCGCGTGGACTTCGACGTTTAGCTTGTTACCTCAGCTACGATCTTGTGCCCTCGGCAGGATCTGGTAGATAGTCAGGCTTCTCAGCCTTTTTCATTTGTAGATGTCTGTACTCAGACATGTTAAGCTTCCGCTTGTGTTTTGATTTGTATGCTCTGAATGTTGGGTCATGAGACCCATGATCGTAATATCTCGCTCCTCGGAGCCTATTGAATAAATACTTGAGTCGTAGAGTGATGTTGTGATGCCATGTTGTATTTGCACATATCGAGCATATTGTGTGTATGTTATTGAAATGCTTGGTATGTGTGGGATCTGACTATCTAGTTGTTTATCCTTGGTAGCCTCTCTTACCGGGAAATGTCTCCTAGTGTCTCCACTGAGCCTTGGTAGCTTGCTACTGCTCCGGAACACTTAGGCTGGCCGACATGTGTCCTTCTTCGTTCCTGTGTCTGTCCCTTCAGGGAAATGTCACGCGATGAATACCGGAGTCCTGTTAGCCTGCTATAGCCCGGTTCACCGGAGTCCTGCTAGCCCAGTGCTACAGCCTAGATTCACTCGCTGATGACCAACACATTCGATGCTGGGTCATGGATGCCTGTCCCTGTAAGTCTGTGCCACTTTGGGTTTACGACTAGCCATGTCAGCCCGGGCTCCTTATCATATGGATGCTAGCGACACTATCATATACGTGTGCCAAAAGCACAAACGGTTCCGGGCAAAGGTAAGGCGACACCCGTGGGAATACCGTGCGTGAGGCCGCAAAGTGATATGAGGTGTTACATGCTAGATTGATGTGGCATTGAGTCGGGGTCCTGACACAAGCATCCGCAACTACTAAAGATCATTAAGGTCGTGAAACCCAACCATAGCATTAAGTATCAAGTCCTCTTTATCCCATACGCAACAACCCACCTACTCGAGTTTAAGCTTTTGTCACTCTCGCAGCCCACCATAAGCGAATCATGAAGGTATTGCAACACCCTACAGTGGGGATCCCTCACGTCTGCGTGAGACAGAGGGCACCACAGGACAGCACAATAAATAAAATATACAATCATACCAACCAAGATCACGATTAACCCATGAAACAAAACAGATCTACTCAAACATCATTGGATAACCATAGATCATTGGGAAATAATATATGGAGTTGAGCACCATGTTTAAGTAGAGATTACAGCGGGAACAAGGGGTGTTACATTGCTGCATAGAGGGGGAGAGAGTTGGTGTTGACGGTAGCAAGATTTTTGATGTAGATTGCCGTCATGATCCTTGCCCCGGCGCCACCAGGAGAGAGGAGGAGAGGCCCCCTCCTTCTTCCTTCGCCTCCCCCATAGATGGGAGGAGAGTTCCCCCTCTGGTCCTTGGCCTCCATGGCGGCGGAGGGGCGGGATCCCCTCCAAGATTGGATCTCCCTCTCTGTTCTCTTCTGTTTCGCGTTCCCCAGATCTGGCCCTTCACGGTTTCTTAAATTCCCGGAGATCCGTAACTCCAATTGCGCTGAAATTTTTACACGATATTTTTTCCATAAATTACCTTTCTTACGCCAGAAGAAGGGCCTTAACCGATGTTTGAGGAGGGCACAAGACACCAGGGTGCACCTGGGCCCTGGTGGCGCGCCCTGGTGGGTTGTGGGCACTATGGGCCCCCGTTTGCATTGATTCCACCTCCTAAAAATCCCATATATTCCAAAATAATTCTTCGTTTGATATGGATTTTCTGCGATACAAAAAACATGCAAAAAATAGGAACTCGCACTAGGCACTGGATCAATAGGTTAGTCCAATATATCATATAAAAAGTTGCCAAAAATATGTGAAAGTTGTATAATATTGGCATGAAACAATCAAAAATTATAGATACGACGGAGACGTATCAGCATCCCCAAGCTTAATTCCTGCTCGTCCTCGAGCAGGTTAATGATAAAAAAGATAGTTTTTATGTGGAATGCTACCTAGCATAAACTTGATCATATATCTGATCATGGCATGAATATTAAGACAGAAGTGATTCAAAGTAATAGTCTATAATTTGAAAAAAGACATCAATACTCAGGCATCCCAACAAACAATCATGTCTTTCAAAATATCAGCGCTAAAGAAAGCTATCCCTACCCATAGTCTTGTCATGCTCTGTCTTCGTAACACAAAGTATTTATCATGCACAACCCTGATGACAAGCCGAGCAATTGGTTCATACTTTTTACGCTCTTCAACTTTTTAAACCCTCACACAATACATGAGCGCAAGCCATGGATATAGCACTACGAGTGGAATAGACTATGATGATAGGGGTAAATATAAAGAAGACAAAAAAAGTAAGGAAGTCTCACATCGATGCGGCTAACCAACGGGCTATGGAGATGCCCATCAATTGATATCGATGTGAGGAGTAGGGATTGCCATGCAACGAATGCACTAAGAGCTACTCCCTCTGTCCCATAATGTAAGACGTTTTTTGACACTATACTAGTGTGAAAAAACATCTTACATTATGGGATGGAGGGAGTATAAGTGTATGAAAGCTCAATATGAAAACTAAGTGGGTGTGCATCTAATCCTATAATGAAAAATTCCCACTAGTATATGAAAGTGACAACATAGGAGACTCTCCATAAGGAAAACATGGTGCTACTTTGAAGCACAAGTGTGGAACTAGCATGCCCCTTCTCTCCTTTTATTTTTATTTTCTTTCTTTATTTTCTTTTTCTTTTTTTCCTTTTTTTAATTTTTTTGTCTCATTGTCCGGAGTCTCATCCCGACTTGTGGGGGAATCATAGTCTCCATCATCCTTTCCTCACTGGGGCAATGCTCTAATAATGAATAATGATGATCATCACACTTCTATTTACTTATAAATCAATATTACAACTCGATACCTATAACAAAATATGACTCTATATGAATGCCTCTGGCAATACAAGGATGTGCAATGATCTAGTGTAACATGCATAAAAATGATGGACGATGGCTGAGCCACAAATACTATGTCAGCTACATGATCATGCAAAGCAATATGATAATGAATGCTCAAGTCATCAAAAGAAGCGGTGGAAGTTGCATGGCAATATATCTCGGAATGACTATGGAAAGGCCATAATAGGTATGTATGGTGGCTGTTTTGAGGAAGATATAATAAGGCTTATGTGTGATAGAGCGTATCATATCACGGGGTTTGGATGCACCGGTGAAGTTTGCACCGACTCTCGAGGTGAGAAAGGGCAATGCACGGTACCATAGAGGCTAGCAAATTGCGAATAGGTAAGAGTGCGTATAGTCCATGGAATCACATTAGTCATAAAGAACTCATATACTTACTGCAAAAGTTTATTAGCCCTCGAAGCAAAGTACTACTACGCATGCCCCTAGGGGGATAGATTGGTAGGAAAAGACCATCGCTCGTCCCCGACCGCCACTCATAAGGAAGACAATCAATAATAAACCATGCCCCTAGGGGGATAGATTTGTAGGAAAAGACCATCGCTCGTCCCCGACCGCCAATCATAAGGAAGACAATCAATAATAAATCATGCTCCAACTTCATAGCATAACGAGAGACTATACGTGCATGCTTCGGGAATCACAAACCTTAACACCAATATTCTTACTAACCACAACTGTTTACTAGTACCTCCCACATATTCTACCTCTATATCGCAAAACTATTGCAAGGAACCAAACATATCATATTCAGTGATCCATAAGTTTTATGTAGGATTTCGTGACTAACCATGCAATTGACCAATTCATGTTGACTCTCTAAATAGATATAAGTGAAGCATGAGAGTTTAATTCTTTCTACAAAAGACCATGCTCTAAAAAATATAATTGAAGCAGAAGAGCATTCTACAAATAACGGTTTTCTATGTGAAGAGAAACACGCAATCCAAACTTCAAACGATATAAGTCAAGCACATGAAGCATTCTATAAGGCCATACTCAAAAGATATAAGTGAAGTGCAATGAACATTCTATAAATCAACCATGGTCTATCTCATACCAGCATGGTGCATAAAAGAAAAATGAAAAATAAATGCAAAAGACGCTCCAAGATTTGCACATATCACATGAACGAAACGAAGACGAAAACATACCGATACTTATTGAAGAAAGATAGGATGCCTTCCAGGGAATCCCTAAGCTTGGACACTTGAGTCTTCTTTAATATTTACTTGGGGTGCCTTGGGCATCCCCAAGCTTGAGCTCTTTCCTCTCCTCCTTCTCCTCATATCGAGACCTCCTCGATCTTTGATCACTTCATCCACACAAAACTCAACAAAAAGCTCGGTAAGATCCGTTAGTATAATAAAGCAAATCATTACTCTAAGTACTATGGAAAACCCATTCATATTTTGTTTTTGCATTGTAGCTACTGTAATATAACTTTTCCATGGCTTATACCACCAATAGAATCGATAGTTTCATCAAAACAAGCAAAACAATGCATCAAAAACAGAATCTATCTTAAACAAGACAGTCTGTAGTAATCCGAACATCTACCATCCTTCTGTAAATCCAAAAATTCTGAAAAATTAGGAAGAAATGAAAATTGTGTATGGCAAGACTATGCAAAAAGTTTCAGAACCTTTTGACATTCCAATAAAAAATGAAAATTCATGCACTACAGCCAAAATTTCTGTTTCTGTAATCATCCTAAGGACAAAACGGATCTACTCAAACATCATAGGATAACCATAGATCACTGGGAAATAATATATGGAGTTGAGCACCATGTTTAAGTAGAGATTACAATAGGGACAATGGGTGTTACATCACTGCATAGAGGGGGAGAGAGTTGGTGTTGACGGTAGCAAGATTATTGATGTAGATCGCCGTCACGATCTTGCCTCGGTGGCACTCCGGCGCCACCGGGAGAGAGGGGGAGAGAGCACCCCTCCTTCTTATTCTTATTCCTTGGCTTCCCCCTTGATGGGAGGAGAGTTCCCCCTCTGGTACATTGCCTCCATGGCGGCGGAGGGGCGGGAGCCCCCCCGAGATTGGATCTCCCTCTCTGTTCTCTTCTGTTTCGCGTTCCCCAGATCCGGCCCTTCACGGTTTCTTAAACTCCCGCAGATCCGTAACTCCGATTGCGCTGAAATTTTTACATGATTTTTTCCATAAATTATCTTTCTTGTGCCAGAAGAAGGGCCTCAACCAATGTTCAAGGAGGGCACAAGACACCAGGGCGCTCCTGGGCCCTGGTGGGGCGCCCTGGTGGATTGTGGGCACTGTGGGCCCCCGTTTGCGTTGATTGCACCTCCTAAAAATCACATATATTCCAAAATAATTCTCCGTAAATTTTTGTCGCGTTCGGAGTTCGTTTGATAGGAATTTTCTATGATACAAAAATATGCAAAAAAGAGGAACTACCACTGGGCACTGGATCAATAGGTTAGTCCAATAAATCATATATAAAGTTGCCAAAAATACGTGAAAGTTGTATAATATTTGCATGAAACAATAAAAAATTATAGATATGATGGGGGCATATCAGACAGTAGCAAGATTGTTAATGTAGATCCCCGTCACGATCCTTGCCCCGGTGGCGTTTCGGCGCCACTAGGAGAGAGGGGGAGAGAGCTCTGTCGGTGTCAAAGCCGGCGGATCTTGGGTAGGGGGACCCGATCTGTGCATCTTAGGCTAATGGTAACAGGAGGCATGGGACACAATGTTTACCCAGGTTCGGGCCCTCTAGATGGGGGTAAAACCCTACTTCCTGCTTGATTGATATTGATGATATGGGTATTACAAGAGTTGATCTACCACGAGATCGTAGAGGCTAAACCCTAGAAGCTAGCCTATGATGATTATGATTGTGATCGTCCCTCTAAGGACTAAACCCTCCGGTTAATATAGACACCGGAGGGCGCTAGGGTTTCCATGGAGTCGGTTACAAAGAAGGAAATATAACATCCGGATCACCAAGCTTGTCTTCCACGCAAAGAAGAGTCCCATCTGGACATGGGGCGGAGTCTTGAGTCTTGTATCTTCACGCTCCAATAGTCCGGACAAAGTATATAGTCCAGCTCTCCGGATACCCCCTAATCCAGGACTCCCTCAGTAGCCCCTGAACCAGGCTTCAATGACGATGAGTCCAGCGCACAGTTCTGTCTTCAGCATTGCAAGGCGGGTTCCATCTCCGAATACTCCGTTGTAACTATCTAACACTTGAATCGTGTGCGGATCAGCAAGATGATTTTCACAGCATGGCACTTCATAAATCTGATCTGCCGGCAATTTTTACACGGCGTGCTCCTGCATCGTGGCCCGGCCCAACATGAACCGGTTTTACTTGGCCTCCCCCGATATGCGTCGTGAGGCGATTTTACTGGCACGCCTTGCCAGAGCAGGGATCATGCTCCCCTTAGTGTGAGATCCTCCATTAATATAGGTGCACGCGTCCCCACGACGTCTATTGGTATGACTCTGTGTTTTTAGGCAAGTCCCGAGCGGTTACACTGAGGACGCTTGATATTCACCCCCCTTATAAAGGGGCCGAGGCCTACCCCTCTTTTCCACCACCCTTGCACCTTTTCGCACCTCGAGTTCCAACACCCGAAACCCAAGCCCAAGCACCTCGGATCCTCAATCATGTCCGGATCCAACCCTCAAGGCCGGTGGGTGGCCTCCTCGGTCACAGAGGAGGACATTGCGAAGCTTAGGGAGGTCGGGTATCTGACCGCCGACATCAAGCACAGGCTTCCTGCTCCAGGGCAGGTTATCCCTACTCCCGAGCCCAACGAGAGCGTCGTATTTGTTTCCCACTTCCTCCGTGGCTTGGGCCTCACCCTTGATCCTTTTGTGAGAGGGGTCATGTTCTATTACGGGTTAGATTTTCACGATCTAGCCCTGGACGCTATCCTCCATATTTCGTTGTTCATTGTTGTGTGCGAAGCTTTTCTCCACGTCACTCCACACTTCGGCCTATGGCTCAAGACCTTCAATGCGAAGCCGAAGATGATTGAGGGGCGACACGTCGAGTGCGGAGGTGCTGTTATAAGTAGGAATGCCGATGCCCCATCGCCAGAGGGCTCCTTCCCAGAGGTGTCCGATCTATGGCAGCGGAGGTGGTTTTACGTCACAACTCCCAGGGGCACAAAGTGGGTGGCTGCCCCTGACTTCCGTCCGGGCCCTCCTTCTCAACTGGCGTCATGGACCAATGTAGGACGGGATTGGCGATCTGCTAGCGATGTACCAATACTGCAGAGCCGTATTCGGGAGCTTCTTGAGAGGGACATTAGCCTAGTCAACATAATTCAGGTAATGCTAATCCAACGGATGTTGCCGTGCAAACGCCGGCCTCTCCGGATGTGGGAGTTCAATCCGGAAGGTCTGCGGACTATTCTGCACTTCTTCGGCCTGACGCTCGAAGGGATGTAAAATATTCTTCGGACCACAAGTAAAGTTTCCGGACACCACCGAGGATGCGGGCCTGAGCTGCAATCGCCCAAATACCCAAGTAAGTAACCCTGAAGCCGAACACTTCGTTTATATTTATCATAATCCTTATTCTAAAAAATCCTCCGTGGCCAGGAATGGCTCAGCAAGGCGGAGAGAATCAGGTGTCCGGCGCCACTTCCCGAGGGCTCGCCTATTCCCACCATAGCCAAGATGCTTGGCCAGGTGCTAAGCAAAATTCCCTCAGGGAAAGACGAAGGGAAGAACAGGGAAGCGGAACTTCACACGTTGCGCATCCAAACCGGGGGAATTGCTACCTCCCCAAAGAAGGATAGCCGGGAAGGGGAATCTAAAGCCTCCTCCCCTCGCGGGAAGAGGAGGGCCGCCTCTGAAGACTTGGATATGGAGGTGCCCAAACAGGGGAAGAAAGCTTCACCAGGGGGCCCTGCCCCGAAGGGCGTCCTCACCGCGTCATGCCCGCCGACAATAACCAGGAACGCGAAGGAACTGCTTTTCTCCGAGAACAATAACCAGGATCCATTCTTTGCAGTCCGACTAGCACCTCTTCTCGACAGAGTTCGTCTTCGAGGGATTTCCTTCCGGAGATGATGGAGAGTGAAACCCCACCAACCTCTCCGCCTCATGAGGCGGGTGTCAGTGTCAAAACCGGCGGATCTCGGGTAGGGGGTCCCGATATGTGCGTCTTAGGTTGATGGTAAAAGGAAGCAAGGGACACAATGTTTACCCAGGTTCGGGCCCTCTCGATGGAGGTAAAACCCTACTTCCTGCTTGATTAATATCGAAGATATGAGTAGTACAAGAGTAGATCTACCACGAGATCGTAGAGGCTAAACCCTAGAAGCTAGCCTATGATGATTATGACTATAATTGTGATCGGCCTTCTAAGGACCAACCTCTCCGGTTTATATAGACACCGGAGAGGGCTAGGGTTTACATGGAGTCGGTTACAAGGAAGGAAATACAATATCCGGATCGCCAAGTTTGTCTTCCATGCAAAGGAGAGTCCCATCCGGACACGGAACGGAGTCTTGAGTCTTGTATCTTCACGCTTCAATAGTCCGGACGATATATATAGTCTGGATGTCCGGATACCCCCCAATCCAGGACTCCCTCAGTAGCCCCTCAACCAGGCTTCAATGACGATGAGTCCAGCGCGCAGTCTTGTCTTCGGCATTGCAAGGCGGGTTCCATCTCTGAATACTCCAAAGTACCTGTTACGACAAATAGTGTCCGGTTTCCCATCAAGGTTGTACTCCTCGGCTTCAGTGCCTCAATAATGGCCATCTCCACATGTCGAGCGAATGCGAGGAGCCGAGGCATTTTTGCATTTGCCACCCACAATCCTTCGGGTTGACCGTCTATTTGAAGGGACCGGGATTCTCAGATCCAAACCTCAATCTTCCTCCTCGAGCAAGCATCCAACAAAGCACTCCGGAAAAACCATTCCAACATGGCTGGCCGTCGCAGCTCTTCTGCTCGCTCCCCTCGCTCCAAGTCGGGGGACTGGGAAGAGTGTTCAGTCCCTCATAGCCGTTTGATAGAGCTACAAACTCAAGTGTTTCTCCCACGGGCGTTCATGGTCCCCGTCCGAGCCGGAATAACCACTTATAACGGAGGGGAACAAGCGGAGGGATTTCCTAATCCATCTCTAGAGGAGCGAATATGCCTCATCCCGCATCTGCTAAGGGGCGTCGGGTTTCCCATCCACCCGTTCCTTCGCGGGCTCCTGGAGTTCTACGGCCTCCAGTTGCACAACCTTACCCCTGCCTCCGTACTACACATAGCAGGGTACGTTAGCTATTTTTAGGCTGTGAGCCTCACTTCGGATTATGGAAGAACCTATTCTGCCTTGTCCCCCGCAACCAGGGAGAATCCCTGTGTCAAGTGGGCGAGGCCGAAGTATGGCGCATTGCCGAGACCGGATACCTGTCCGGCACTCCCAAAAAGGCACCAGAGAACTGGCCTTCGGAGTGGTTTTACATCTATGACGTTCCCCTTACGGATCTAGTCCGGACAGGTCTCCCCAAATTTAGTGACACCACACCGAGGGCACGTCTAAGCTGGCGCCCCCGAGGCCCTCAAGAGGAGGATACCAGAGATATACACTTCCTGATGAGCAGGATAAAGTTACTGGCCAAGTCCGGACTGACGATAGTCGAGGTTATGGCAATATGCATAATACGGGGGGTGCAACTGCTTCAATATCGGGGGAAGCCCATGTGGCACTTCAACAGGGAAGATGATGCCACCCGCTGTGGCCGTAAGGGTCCGGACTCCACCATTGCTCTGGCAAGGATATTATCCGATTTATACAAAGTAGAAGAGGAAGAATTTCTTCACATTAAACCGCGGGATGGATTCTCCATGTACAACCCCCCAAAACTGGGTAAGTTGTTATTCCTTTCCCTGCTTCACTTATCGCAGCGTTCTTCGCTAAGATTATCTGCTTCGATATTTCCGAGCAGGAACTGAGGAGGGCCGTAGAAGGAATCTCCAGCCCCTCCCCGCAGCCAGAGGACCCCGGGAGGGCCCTAGATCCAGGACTAGAAGAAGATCCGGATACTACCATGGAGCTTGTCAACGGGATATTTTATCAAGCGAGCTGTGACGGCGCCTCAGTGGCCATTATTGCCAACTATCCGGGACTGCTACCTACGTCGCGTGTAAGCCAAACTGAAAAACCCTATCCTCCAAAGAGGACTCCCTTTAGATGTCATGCCTTACCCTTGAATTGTCGTGTTTTTTGCAGAGACACCGGTCGGAGCGCAGGGCCGAGCCCCTAGGGACTCGTCGACCACGGGCGTCCGGATCGGGCAGGCTCAAGAGGAAGGCGGTAAGGGTCGACACGCCGCTGCAGAGGTAAGGCAAAAAACCTATCCTGCAACCATGGTATTTGAAGTATAACAGCGCCGTTTGTATCCTGGTAGGAAAAGGAGTAGCCGGACTATATCCGGGGATCCCGCCGGTCACGCCTCCACCAGCCGGATTCCAGAACCGGCTTTGAGAGCGGAGGCGGACACGGGGCCGATGCTGCATAGTTCTCCGACAGAGGACGCGGATATGCTGTCGGCCACGAACTCCGAAGTAGAGAGCGCCATGAATCACGAGTGCTGGCGGGCCGTGCTTCGGAACAACATCTTTTCCGAAGACGCATTTAATGCCTTCAATTCGGGAGACGCATACATCCGAGCTGCTCAAGGCGGGCTTGCCCGAGCGACGAACCAGTATACCAAAGATATACGGGTAAGAAATTTTGATAAGCATGTATAGCAGTAGCCCCTGAGGCTTGAAATGGTTGGAACAACTGTTTTAAGGATCAATTTATGCACAGGTCCTTGTAGATAAGAATGAACAATTGGCTCGGGAGTTGGAGGAATGCAAGGCCCAGCTGAGGGACACGGTTGCCAAGTTAGAGGAATCCCAGAAGGCCTCATCTGGTAACATTTGTCTCAATTGTACAAAGATGGACCCGTTAGTAAATGATTGGTATAACAAGTCTAACAGAGAATTTTGCAGCAATCCCGGGGTGAATCCGGAGGGCGTAAGAGATGACGACTCGCATCTCAAAAGGCAGCTAAAGGCTGACGAGCGCATTCTTACGCAAGTTAGGCAGGAGAAGAACAATCTTCAAGATGCCAATGTCCGGCTGGACGTAGAATTAAAAGACGTCCGCGCCCAGTTGGCGGACACCGTGAAGGAGAACAAAAGGCTTCGACGCGGCATTTATGGTGAGTGCCTAGACGAACTGTATGATAGTTCGATGGGGAAGTATATTGAAAGAATTTCGCTTGCAGGAATGTTAACGGGTCGCCCTGAGGAGGAGATGCCCTCATCTGCAAGTGATGTACTGCAAGACCTCTCGCAACTGCATGAGCAAGCTCGGCAAGTGATGCAGGGTGTTTCTCAGGCCTTGTGGCCATCAAGCTTACTGCCGAATGGCTTGGGGAGCTTGTAGATATGCTTCAAGGAGCACGGCGGCGCTTCCGATTGTGGAAGATGTCAGCTTGCCAGCAAGGTGCAAGAGAAGCATGGGCTATGGTGAAGATGCACTACACCAAGCTGGACCCGAACCATATGGCCGAAGTAGGACCGGAGGGGCCCGACGGGCAAGAAATTCCCGTGAGTCTGGTGTATGACCAGGTAGCGTAAGCCGCCAAGTATTCTCAACAAGATTGTATGCTAGATAGCCTGTTGGATGGTATAGAGGAGGAATATAGTCAGTCCAATTGACTGTGTAATTCAATGGACATAATTAGTCCCTAGCCGGAGTAAAATCATTTTCATGGCGGACCTTTTCGCTTCAGCCCCCGGATCCTACAGTCCGGGGTGTGTCCGAATACCCACTCAATTATACAAAACCGGGGTATGCGTGGAAACCAGGCGTAGGGGTCATAAGTGCTTGAACAGACAAGTACCCAACTAGTTATGTTATATTACATGGATAGTAAGAAGCATCTTCCAGGGAGAATAGTTCCGTTAGGGGTTCCTACGCATGCGACAATGCGCATGTTCGGACTGCGAACGATGGCGCAGGATACAAGACTTCTGGGGATTTATGTTGTAATAAACGAATATATCTTTTGTTCACCAACCGAATATTCTCTTAAGGAAACTAGCTTTCGGCTTAACCCAGTCTGAGGTACACATCTGGCTGAACCGACAGTAACAATCGCAGAGGTGCTCCCCTTATGCCCTAGCCGAATTAATGGGAACATAGGGCATAAACACAAGAGCCAGGCAACCCAGCTTGGCCACATCTTAAGTCATATCGATGCATATAATGATGAAGAAAAGGCACATACGGAAAAAGAAACGCATATGTGATGGGCAAAAAAGCCATTTGAGTAATTATTTTTAGCTTCCGTATAGGAAGCCCCCATGTATTGTTTACACACATAGTGCGGCCGGAGTGATCCGGGAGTCTGCACTGTATTAAATACTTTGTGTGAAGAGGAAAAATGTTGAGAAAGGAAAAAAGGGGTGGAGCATAATTAAAAAGGAGGGGTAAGGAGACGAACACTAAGTTCGACGTTAGGCGTAGAATCTCCCGAGTCTGGCCGCATTCTATGGGTTCGTCTCGAGTCTGTTATCGGAAGCATTACGTAAGCGGTATGCTCCTCTGGTGAGAAATTTGTCAATGACGAAGGGACCTTCCCACTTGGGTTTGAGTTTGTCCTTCTTCTTCTCCGGTAGGCGTAGAATGAGCTCGCCAATATTATAAGTTTTGGCCCGCACTTCTCTGCTTTGATATCGTCGAGCCTGCTGTTGATAGAATGCGGAGCAGGCTTTTGCGACATCGCGCTCCTCCTCCAGGGCATCCAAGTTATCCTGCCAATCTAACTCGGCTTCCTTCTCTTCGTACATGCGTACGCGTGGCGAATCATGTTTTATGTCGCAGTGTAGTACTGCTTCCGCGCCGTATACCATAAAAAATGGTGTATATCCGGTGGTGCGATTCGGCATGGTCCGCGGCCCCCAGAGTATGGAGTCAAGCTCTTCGACCCAGTGCGTATCCGACTCTGTCAAGGATCGCACTAGTCTGGGTTTGATGCCACTCATGATGACACCATTTACCCGCTCTACCTGGCCGTTTGTTTGGGGATGGTAGACGGAAGCGTAATCAAGCTTAATGCCCATTTTTCCGCACCAAGTTTTCACTTCATCGACTGTGAAATTTGAGCCATTATCAGTGATGATGCCGTGGGGGACATTGTATCGGTGTATGACCCCGGATATGAAGTCTATTACTGGTCCGGATTCGGCCGTTTTGACTGGTTTGGCTTCTATCCATTTGGTGAACTTGTCCACCATGACCAATAAGTATTTTTTTTCTTATGGCTTCCCCCTTTAATAGGTCCGACCATATTCAGCCCCCAGACCGTGAAGGGCCAAGTTATGGGGATTGTTTGGAGAGCGGTAGGGGCATATGACTCTGATTGGCAAAGAGCTGGCAACCGACGCAACGTTGGACAAGGTCCTGTGCGTCTGCTCGGGCCGTCGGCCAATAGAAGCCTATACGGAAGGCCTTGCTGACTAGTGTTCGAGCCGCGGCGTGGTGCTCGCCCAGTCCGGCATGGATTTCAGCCAAGAGCTGCCGCCCTTCCTCTTCGGAGATGCATCTTTGGAGCACTTCGGTAGCACTTTTCTTGTAGAGTTCCCCTTCATGGACTTTGTAAGCTTTAGAACGCTGGACGATGCAGCGTGCTTCATTTTGGTCTTCGGGGAGCTCCTACCTATTTAGGTAGGCCAAGAAAGGCTCGGTCCACGGGGCGATTACGACCATGATTTCATGGGCCGAAGATGTTGTTTCGGTGGCAGAGCCTCCGATTGTGTCTGATGGTTCAGAATCTGGGGGTGTGTTCGGATCCGTGCTAGTATTGCCGGACTCCCCTTCCCATACTATGGATGGCTTGAACAACCTTTCCAGGAATATGTTAGGTGGGACAGGGTCGCATTTAGCGCCGATGCAGGCGAGGACGTCCGCCGCTTGATTGTTTTCTCGAGCCACATGGTGGAATTCGAGCCCCTCGAACCGAGCTGACATTTTGAGGACGACATTACGGTAGGCCGCCATTTTTGGATCCTTGGCATCAAAGTCTCCGTTTATTTGTGATATTGCGAGGTTCAAATCCCCGCGCACTTCCAGGCATTGGATGCGCATAGAGACTGCCATCCGAAGACCGTGCAATAGTGCCTCGTATTCGGCTGCATTGTTGGAGTCTGTGTATAATATTTGGAGGATGTACTGGACCGTGTCTCCGGTTGGAGATGTCAGGACTACACCTGCTCCCAATCCGGCCAACATTTTAGATCCGTACAAGTGCATGATCCAGTTGGAGTACGCGCCGTACTCTTTAGGGAGTTCGGCTTCTGTCCATTCGGCGACAAAGTCAGCCAGTACTTGCAACTTGATGGCCCACCGTGGTTTGTATATTATGTCGAACGGAAGGAGCTTGATAGCCCATTTAGCAATCCGGCCGGTAGCATTGCAGTTATTTATTATGTCATTGAGTGGTACTTCGGAGGCCACCGTAATCGAACACTCTTGAAAGTAGTGTCGTAGCTTCCAGGATGCCATGAAGACCGCGTATGCTATTTTTTGATAGTGTGGGTATCGGGATTTGCATGGGGTGATGACCGTGGATACGTAATAAACCAACTTTTGGACCGGGAATTTGTATCCGTCAACTTCTCGTTCGACGACGAGCACTGCGCTTACCACTTGATGTGTTGCAGCTATGTACAGTAGCATAGGGTCGCTGATATTTGGCGCTGTTAGGACTGGATTACTGGCTAGTAAGGTCTTTATTTCATCGAGTCCGGCCGCGGCTGCATCCGTCCACACGAAGTGTTCGGTGCGCCGAAGGAGGCGGTAAAGAGGTAATGCCTTCTCTCCTAACCTGGAGATAAAGCGGCTCAAAGCGGCCACGCATCCAACTAGTTTCTGGATGTGCTTGAGGTCTGTCGGTATAGCCAACTACGACAGAGTTCGGATTTTTGCCGGATTCGCTTCAATTCCTCTATTGGAAACAATGAAGCCCAACAGTTTCCCCGAGGGGACGCTGAAAACGCATTTTTCCGGATTCAACTTGATGTCGTATGTCCGGAGGTTATCGAATGTAAGCCTCAAGTCATCTGTTAGGGTTTCAACGTGTCTTGTTTTTATGACCACGTCGTCCACATATGCCTCCACTGTTTTGCCGATTTGTTTTTCCAGGCATGTTTGAATCATGCGTTCATAGGTTGCGCCGGCGTTCTTAAGCCCGAATAGCATAGTGTTGAAGCAAAACGGGCCATATGGCATTATGAAAGCTGTTGCAGCTTGGTCAGGCTCTGCCATCTTTATTTGATGGTATCCAGAGTATGCGTCGAGAAAACACAGCGACTCGTGTCCAGCTATGGCATCGATGATTTGATCGATGCGAGGGAGGGGAAAGGGATCCTTGGGGCAAGCCTTGTTGAGGTCTTTGAAGTCGACGCATAGGCGCCAGGATTTGTCCTTCTTTGGTACCATTACCAAATTTGCCAGCCAATCCGGATGTTTGATATCTCTGATGAATCCGGCCTCAAGTAGTTTGGCTAGCTCTTCCCCCATTGCTTGTCGTTTGGGCTCTAAAAATCGCCTTAGGGTCTGTTTGACAGGTTTGTATCCCTTTAGTATGTTAAGGCTATGTTCGGACAATCCACGTGGGATGCCCGGCATGTCCGATGGGTGCCAGGTGAAAATGTCCCAATTCTCGCGTAAGAAGTCTCGTAATGCGGCGTCCATTGTGGGGCTCAACTGTGTCCCGATGGAAGCTGTCTTCGTGGGGTCCGTTGGATGGACTTGGAATTTGACTATCTCGTCTGCGGGTTTAAATGAGGTGGACTTGGGTCGCTTGTCGGGTATCACGTTGTCCCTATCCACGGTGGCCCGCAGTGTTGTTAATTCTTCGGCTGCTAGGGCTTCGGATAATGCTTCCAGGGCCAGTGCTGCGGTTTTGTTTTCGGCGCGAAGTGCGACGTTCGGATCACTGGCTAGAGTGATGTTTCCATTGGTTCCGAGCATTTTAAGCTTCATGTACCCATAATGGGGTATAGCTTGAAAGCTTGCAAACGCGTCCCGCCCTAGAAGGGCGTGGTATCCGCTGCTAAAAGGAGCCACTTGGAATGTGATTTCTTCAGACCTATAATTCTCCGGGGTGCCGAATACCACATCGAGTGTGATTTTTCCCACACACCGCGCTTCCCGACTAGGAATAATTCCCCTGAAGGTTGTGTCTCTTTGTTCAATGCGGCTTTTATCAATCTCCATCTTGTTGAGTGTTTTTTCATAGATCAAATTTCATCCGCTTCCACCGTCCATGAGTACTTTAGTGAGCCGAAAACCGTCCACGATTGGGCCAAGGACCAGAGTGGCTGGTGCCCGGACAGTCTGGAATCGAGGTTCATCACCGGCACTGAAAGTTATAGCAGTGTCGTTCCAGGGGTTTATTTTTGGCACACGGCAAATTTCAGCGGAGCTTCGATGAGCTCGCTTGCGCCTATTGTTTGAGGCAAAAGTCTCGAAGACTGTTAGTACCGTATTGTGTTTGTTGGCGGGATGTTGTTCTGCTTTATGTCTTGCAAGAAGATCCTCGCCACTTTTTGCAACCTGCCCTAAGGCTATGAGTTGGTGTTGTGTCCAGAGTACTGTGGAGCTTACATGGCCCATTGAGCCATTCTTCCAATACGGTTCCCCGCCCTGGGGTGGGCTTTGGTTTCTTGGGGATTGGATCGGCCGACTTACGAGAGTTCGCCCGGTTAGTTCGGACAAAGGTTTTGGTGAGAGCCGGACTATTCCAAAATTTTGTTTGGGTTTTCCAGGCGCTTTCCATCGCACAGTACTTCTGTACTGTAGTTGCCAAGTCCGCAAAGTGTACTATGTCTGCAAAGTGTACTTTGTTCATGCAGTTTTTGCAGAAAAGTGAGACTACGTCCTCCTCGCGGCAGTCCTTGACCTTGTTTAGCACAAGGAGGAATCTGGCCCAGTAACGATGTACTGAATCCTGGGGCTCATGCCTGATATGAGAGAGACGGTTCAAGTTCGTGTGGGTAGGAATAGCTGAATCCGGATTCGGATCCGATCTAGCACCCAGGGGCATGGAAGTTTCCGAGCCTGACAGCTCGGGATTCGGGGTGCTGCCCAATTTCTCCGGCCCAGTGCTCGGTTCTAAGTCCGGGTCCCAGGTCATGTCTTCCCTTGGGAGGGTGTCCGGCTCACGGAGCTCGGTGATCTGGACATAATTCGTCCTCAAAATTGAGGGATAATCCGCGTGTGGTTCCTCCACTACCGCTATCTCATGGGTGGCCGGCGGGGATTTAATGTCCCTTTGATTGGGTTTAAGCCCGATCTGGTCATAGTCCGTAGCGACTCCCAGAGCGGCGATGCGATCCAAGAGCTCATTAAGGGAGGAGAGCTCTATCGGATCCATCTGTTCGGCGAGTACCGAATTGATGCGAAGGTTATGAGTGATGACCCGAGAGGCCATCGTTGGCGCGACGGCCGATGGGACGGCCATGACGAAGCCGCCAAGTTGGAGAGTTTGGCCTACAGCCAGAGATCCCCCAGAGGTAATGTTGTCCTTGACAACGAGACGAGCCATCGAGCCTAGCAGCGACAACACAGAGGAACTCTCAATGAAAGCACCCGGTGTCAAAACCGGCGGATCTCGGGTAGGGGGTCCCGATCTGTGCTTCTTAGGTTGATGGTAACATGAAGGAAGGGACACAATGTTTACCCAGGTTCGGGCCCTCTCGATGGAGGTAAAACCCTACTTCCTGCTTGATTAATATCGAAGATATGAGTAGTACAAGAGTAGATCTACCACGAGATCGTAGAAGCTAAACCCTAGAAGCTAGCCTATGATGATTATGACTGTAATTGTGATCGGCCTTCTAAGGACCAACCTCTCCGGTTTATATAGACACCAGAGAGGGCTAGGGTTTACAAGGAGTCGGTTACAAGGAAGGAAATACAATATTCGGATCACCAAGCTTGTCTTCCACGCAAAGGAGAGTCCCATCCGGACACGGAACGGAGTCTTGAGTCTTGTATCTTCACGCTTCAATAGTCCGAACGATATATATAGTCCGGCCGTCCGGATACCCCCCAATCCAGGACTCCCTCAGCGGGCGACCCCGAGGTGTTGTCACGGAGGAGTCCGGATCTGCCGAAGCCAGAAGCTAATCCTTCGGCCGCCCTGAGCCCAGAGCATTCGGCTCCCACGGGGGGCGATGAGAAGGGTCGGGCACAGTTCGGTGTCCGGCGGGACACACTGACTGGCCTTCTGGAGCGAGCTGCTCTCTCGGAGGAGCACCGTTCATTAATGAGCACGGTGCTCGAGAGGATTTCATCCACCACAAGCGGTTTGAATGAAGCATTTATGAGCCTGCTCAGAGGCTTTGAGGTATGTAATGAAAAATACATAATTTTTTGGCTGTGAAGCACGCGCTAGGTGTGCTCCATATGGATAGTAGCCCCTGAGACTCTGATTGCCATCCCTAGGCGGCAAATGGAGGATCATATTTTGAAGTAATGATCGCATTGTGCTTATGCGCAGGTGTCTAAGGATCCGGTAGCTGACCAGTCCGTTGAACTTTCCGAACTGAGGAGGCAGATTGGAGTCATTGATGCCAACATCACGGTTGTGAACGAGCGGCTTAACGAGTCACAAGATATGTGCTCTGCTTTCCTTATTATTTATAGGAAAAATTGAAAGGAGTATAATATTGATGTGATATGTTTGGACTGCAGACGGTGCTGCTGCCGTGGAAGCCCTGAGGGCGGAACTTTCCCTAGCCAAGGAACAAGCCCGGGCTAGGAATGTGGCTGCCCTAAAGGCGGCCGATGAGTGGAGAGCTGAACAGGCTGCTCATCGCCCAAGCGAAGAGAGAATAGCCAAAATGGCTGTGGAGCTAAAAGATGCCACCAACCATTATGAGCTTCTTGAAAAAGAAAACCATGCGAATAAGGCTGACCTGAAAAAGGCTCTTGATGCGGCCAAGGAGACGCGTTCCGACCTTAGGGATGCGCGGGAGGAGCTTCGATAGGCCGGAGAAATCGCGACTGGAAACCCCTATTTGTTGCGGATGAAGTTTTTAGATCCGAAGTATGCTCCTCTGGATCGTCGCTGGAGTCCTGCAGACGCCTATGCGGATTTGTCGAAGAGTACGGCTGATGCAGCCAAGTTTTTTGAGGATCAAAAAGAGGATGAAGTGGAAAAGCTGTTCTGGTCGCAGTTCAGCGCTCCAATGCGCAAATTTCCTTTGAGTGAGAAGATGGCTGTTGTGGCTGAGCTCCACAGGCTGTCCGGTCTTGCAATGCGGTCTGTATTAGACCATCTATGGCCGAAGGGGCCGAAGCCGGACAATTATTTTGGTTTAGTGCAACAATTCCTTGGTGCTGTATCGCAGATCGATGCCATGAAGAGGTCGTCGTGCATAGAGGGTGCCCGGATGGCTCTTGCCCGTGTTAAGGCATACTGGATAGATATGGAGGCCATCGTTGTTGCGACCCAGAATCCGGCGGGGGGACAGGGTCCGGCCAAACACATCTTGGAGCAGGTAGCGGCAGGTGCTCGCTTAATAGAGGCGCAGTGCTCGAAGAATGTCATGTTCGAGTGACAAATCGTGTCATTGTAAAAACAATGTTATTTTGATTATGAGGCTATATTTATACTTTTTGCCCGAAAGTATTATTGTGCCTCCTGTGCGGCCGTTTTTATGTATATATGTAATCTGAAAGTTAGCAGTCGTAGGCTTTAGCCCCCATGCATACAATGTGGGGGTGTTCGCGAAAAATATGTGTAATCACACTTGATCCAACGTCTTGGTCCATTAAGGAGGTGATCGCACGTCGAACTAGGCAACCGGACTATATAGCTGTAACACTTTCACTTAGCCATAGGAGTTTGACGGTGGGGCTACTATGTAGCCCCTGGTACCTTTGCGTGCGTCCGAATATGGGCGTGTTTGTACATGACCAAGAAACAGTCCTTCGTTAATGCGCTGGAATCCTAAGGATTCCGATAAGTCTTCGAGTGGTTGAACAATCTCTCGCTGTATCATGACAGTCAGTTTTTGGCTTTCTCTACTGAGGTGCTCATCCAGAATAACCAGGGCACAATCGCAGTAGTTCTCCTTTGGCCGCCTTAGCCGATAAGAATGGAACGTAAGGCGGCAAACCCAGGAGCCGGGCAAACCCAACATTCCAGGTCTTGATACGTCTCCAATGTATCTACTTTTCATAACACTTTTTCCCTTGTTTTGGTTTCTAACTTGCATGATTTGAATGAAACTAACCCGGACTGGCGCTGTTTTAAGCAGAACTACCATGATGTTGTTTTATGTGTAGAAAAGAAAAGTTCTCGGAATGTCCTGGAAATCCACAGAGGCACTTTTTGGAATTAATACGAATTTTTGGCGAGAGAATCAATGCCAGGGGGCCCACAGCCTGTCCATGAGACAGAGGGGCGCCCCCCCTATGACGCGACCTCCTATCTCGTGTGCCCCCTGGACCTCCACCGACCTCAAGTCCAACTCCATATATTCACGTTCGGGAAGAAAAAAATCAAGGAGAAAGTTTCATCACGCTTTATGACACGGAGCCGCCGCCAAGCCCTAATCTCTCTCGGGAGGGCTGATCTGGAGTCCGTTCGGGGCTCCGGAGAGGGGGATTCGTCGCTGTCGTCATCATCGACCATCCTCCATCACCAATTTCATGATGCTCACCGTCGTGCGTGAGTAATTCCATCGTAGGCTTGCTGGACTGTGATGGGTTGGATGAGATTTTCCATGTAATCAAGCTCCCCAGTATCCACTATGTTCTGATATTGATGTTGCTACGACTTTGCTATGCTTAATGCTTGTCATTAGGGCCCGAGTGCCATGATTTCAGATCTGAACCTATTATATTTTCATGAATATATGTGTGTTCTTGATCCTATCTTGCAAGTCTATAGTCACCTATTATGTGTTATGATCCGACAACCCCGAAGTGACAATAATTGGGATACTTCTCGGTGATGACCGTAGTTTGAGGATTTCATGTATTCACTATGTGCTAATGCTTTGTTCTGGTTCTCTATTAAAAGGAGGCCTTAATATCCCTTAGTTTCCGCTAGGACCCCGCTGAACACGGGAGGGTAGGACAAAAGAAGTCATGCAAGTTCTTTTCCATAAGCACGTATGACTATTTACGGAATACATGCCTACATTACATTGATGAATTGGAGCTAGTTCTATATCACCCTATGTTATAATATTGCATGAGGAATCGCATCCGACATAATTATCCATCACTGATCCATTGCCTACGAGCTTTTCATATATTGTTCTTCACTTATTTACTTTTCCGTTGCTACTGTTACAACTACTACAAAACCCAAAAACATTTATCTTTACTTTTGCTACCGTTACCATTACTATCATACCACTTTTTCTACTAAACACTTTGCTACAAATACTAAGTTATCCAGGTGTGGTTGAATTGACAACTCAACTGCTAATACTCAAGAATATTCTTTGGCTCCCCTTGTGTCGAATCAATAAATTTGGGCTGAATACTCTACCCTCGAAAGCTGTTGCGATCCCCTATACTTGTGGGTTATCAAGACTAATTTCTGGTGTTGTTGCCGGGGAGCATAGCTCTATTCTCTGAGTCACTTGGGATTTATATCTGTTGATTACTATGAAGAACTTGAAAGACGATCAAACTACTATTTTGCCCTCAACTACGAGGGGAGGTAAGGAACTGCCATCTAGCTCTGCACTAGATTCTCCTTCCGTTATTAGTAGGCTTGCGACACCTAAACCTACTACTGCTATGAATTCTGATATGTCGCATGTTATTGATGATGCCACTTCTGCTATGCATGATGAAACTACTTCTGTGCGTGATACTACTTTGCCATTAGGTGAATTTCTTGATGAACAACTTGCTAGAGTTAGGGGGAATGAAAATATTGAAGAACCTATTATTGATGATAGTGATGATGAAGGTTCCCCCAATGATTATGTATTACCTGTTGTTCCTAAGGGTTATGTTATGAATGAAAAGGCTGCTATGGAAATTCTTGCTTGCAATGATAGAAATGATCTTAAGAAATTATTAGCTAAATCGAAGCAGCGGTCTCTTAATGCTGAAATGAAACCCGATCCTGCTTTTGCTACTTCACCTATCTGTGTTACTGATAAGGATTATGAATTCTCTGTTGATCCTGAGATTATTACTTTAGTTGAATCTGATCCTTTTTATGGCCTTGAATCTGAAACTGTTGTGGCACATCTTACCAAGTTAAATGATATAGCCACCCTGTTTACTAATGATGAGAAGTCTCGCTATTTATATATCCTTAAGATATTTCCATTCTCATTAAAGGGTGATGCTAAGACTTGGGATAATTCTCTTGCTCCTGGTTGTGTGCGTAGTCCCCAGGATATGATTTATTACTTCTCTGCTAAATATTTCCCTTCTCATAAGAAACAAGGTGCCTTGCGGGAAATATATAATTTTGTGCAAACCAAAGAAGAGAGACTCCCACAAGCTTGGGGGAGGCTTCTCCGGTTACTTAATGCTTTGCCTGGTCATCCTCTTAAGAAAAATGAAATACTTGATATCTTTTATAATGGACTAACCGATGCTTCCAAGGACTACTTGGATAGTTGTGTTGGTTGCGTTTTCAGGGAAAGAATAGTCGACGAAGCTGAAAGACTATTGAATAATATGTCGACTAATGAAAATAATTGGACTCTTCCTGCGCCAGTTCCTGAAGTAATTCCTAAACCAATTGAGCCAACTCCTGAGGCTATTCCTAAACCCACTCTGAAGAAGAGAGGTGTTTTATTTCTCAGTCCTGAAGATATGCAAGAGGCAAAGAAATCAATGAAAGAAAAAGGTATTAAAGCTGAAGATGTTAAGAATTTACCTCCTATTGAAGAAATACATGGTCTTAATTTACCGCCTGAAGAACCACATTGTCTTGATAACCCGACACAGGTAGTAAAGGTAAATTCTCTCTATAGATATGATAAAGTTGAAATACCCTCTACTAAATTTCATAGCCCATGCTTAGATGAATTTGATGACTTTATGGCTAGACAAGAAAGTTTTAATGCTTATGTTGGTAGAGAGTTAAAGAATAATGCTTTTGAGATAGGACACGTAGGTGATAATCTGGCTAGAGTTAAAGACGAACTTCACCGCATTAGCAAATATGCTTCTATGGTTGCTACTCAAGCTGAGCAAGTACTCAAAGCTCAAAATGATTTGCTTGAGGAATTAAATAATAAAAATGACTTTGCTGTTAGAGTGGCTACTAGAACTGGTAGAATGACTCGGGAACCTTTGTATCCTACAGGCCACCCTAAGAGAATCGAGCAAGATTCTCAGAGAAATAATTTAGAGGCACCTAGTTCTTCTAAAAAGAATAAAAAGAAAAATGATAGGACTTTGCATGCTTCTAGTGAACCTGAGAATCTTAATGATATTTCTATTTCTGATGCTGAAACTCAATCAGGTGATGAACATGAACCTAGTGATAATGTTAATGATGATGCTCAACCTTGCAAAAACAATGATGTAGAGATTGAACCTGCTGTTGATCTTGATAACCCACAATCAAAGAATCAACGTTATGATAAGAGAGATTTTGTTGCTAGGAAGCACGATAAAGAAAGAGAACCATGGGTTCAGAAACCCATGCCCTTTCCTCCTAAACCATCCAAGTCAAAGGATGATGAGGATTTTGAGCGCTTTTCTGAAATGATTAGAGCTATTTTCTTATGTATGCGCTTAACTGATATGCTTAAAGTAAATCCTTATGCTAAGTATATGAAGGATATCATCACAAACAAAAGAAAGATACCGGAAGCTAAAATTTCCACCATGCTTGCTAATTACACTTCTAAGGGTGGAATACCAAAGAAACTTGGAGATCCGGGTGTTCCAACTATACCTTGCTCCATTAAAATAAACTATGTTAGAACTGCTTTATGTGATCTTGGAGCCGGTGTTAGCATTATGCCTCTCTCTTTATATCGTAGACTCGAATTGAATAAATTGACACCTACTGAAATATCTTTGCAAATAGCTGATAAATCAACCGCTATACCTGTCGGTATTTGTGAGGATGTGCCTGTTGTGGTTGCAAATGTCACTATTTTAACGGACTTTGTTATTCTTGATATTCCCGAGGATGATAGTATGTCTATTATCCTTGGTAGACCTTTTCTTAATACTGCAGGGGCTGTTATTGATTGCAACAAAGGCAATGTCACTTTTCATGTTAATGGTAATGAGCATACGGTACACTTTCCGAGGAAACAATCTCAAGTTCATAGCATCAATTCTATTGAAAAAGTTCCAACTATCATTTTTGGAGGTTTTGAATTTCCTCTCCCTACTGTCAAGAAAAAGTATGATATTCTTATTGTTGGGGATTTTCATATCCCCGTTGAGGTAACTTAGTGTTATTTGAAATTTCTCTGGTTCCGCGTTATTCGGAATGAGTTTGTTAACAAGACTTGATCAACCTTGTTAGTGGGTTCATTTTGATGATCACGAGATGGATGAAACAAGAAGGCACAACCTTTTGTACCCTCCTTTTACTTTCTGTTATTTAGAATAAATAAAGCAAAAATAGTATTATCTGTCTGTTTTCTGAATTATCCGTGCAATAAGAAATAGTCCAAAAATAAAAGTGCTCCAAATGCCCTACAAATTTAGTATGATTTTTTCTGGAATATTTGAGGATTTTAGGCACTGAAAACACTACAGGAGGGCCAAGCACCAAGCCACGAGAGAGGAGGGCACCCCCCTGTCTCGTGGGCCCCTGGTGGCTCCCCTCCACTTATGCCAGCACCCACACACTTCATCTTCTACCCAAAAAAATCCCCATCCAGCCCAAGCCCGAGTTCTAGATCGTTTTGCTGCGATTTTTGATCTCTTAGCTCAAAGCTCCATTCACAAAATTGCTTTGGGAGATTGTTGCTTGGTATGTGACTCCTCCATTGGTCCAATTAGTTTTTGTTCTAGTGCTTTATTCATTGCAAATTTTTTCTGCATAGGTGACCATGTTCTTGAGCTTGCATGTTAAATTTTTGAGGTCCCAAGAAATTCCAATGCATGATATAGACTCTAGGCACTTGTAGGAGTAGTTGCTATCAATCTTGTTTAGTTTTATTCACTTTTATTTTGAACTTACTAAAATTTCATAAATTTTTAGAAAAATATTAAGGAGGCTCTTTAAAGGCTCTTCTAGCCAAAGCTCTAAGGAAAAACAAGACAAAGAGAAGGAAAAACCCAAGTATAATCTTCCTCGCTTAGCGTAAGTACGGTCATGTGAATGGACATGTGAGGATTTCTTGAAAGAAGCCAAAATTCATGAAGACCTTTATACTTTAATCGAGACTGCAGGCCTCACCGGTTTCATCGACGACCGAATCGATCAGTATCTCTTACTTACCAATACTTTCGTGCAAAACTTTTATTATTATCCTAAGAAGTCACCGCCTGCAGTATCATTTCATTTATATGATGAATTCAAACAAATGTCTTTACGTCATTTTTGCGCGGTATGTAGGATACCTTATGAGGGAGAAATAGAGGAACCCCATCGTGAAGATGTGGATGGCTTCGTTAAAACTATTGCTGTAGCAGAGCCAAAGAAGGGCTCTGAGGCAAAAGTCTCTAGCATACACTTTCCTGTTTTACGCTACTTTGCCATATTTGCTAGTATATGCTTGATTGGTCGTGGAAATAGTGGAAATTTGAGCATTCCAGATATTATTATTCTTCAACATGCTTTGTTGGGAGACAACACTTTTAGTATGGGTGCCGTCGTTGCTAAACGGCTAGCCCTGAATCGTACAAAAGGCCCCATATTTGGAGGTATCTATGCTGCACGTCTTGCTGAAAATTTTCAGATACCCATTAGGCACTATGAGGAGGAGGAGACAAAATTACCTCCCCACAGTTTAGATTACAAGAGCATGGTAGCACATAAGTTTATTGTTGACAACAAAGAAAAGATGCTCTTGTATAGACTTAGATTCAATAAGAAACACTTTGACTTTATTATTTGCCTGCGCCTCTGTTGTTTGATTTGCTTGCGGAAAATCGTCCTGTCACGCCGGAAGCAGTGAACAATCACCTAGCTCAAGCTTTTACTCCAGAACCTGAACCTGAGCCGGAACCTGAGCTGGACCCTTATCGTGCATCATCTGTCCAGTGGGATCCGGAGATGGCCAGCCAGTGGTATCCTGATTATACCTCCCATTACACCGGGGAGAGTAGCGGCGGTCCTTGGTATTAGACCAACTTAGGCCAAAAGCCTAAGCTTGGGGGAGTACGTATTTCTCATCGACTTTACATTCATGTTCACACACTAGTCGTCGGTGCTCATACTCTTTCATTGTATTATCCATGCTAGTTAAATTTCTTTTTCTAGTTTTCTTCTTGTGTGTTTGATAAACCTTGAGAAAAACCAAAAAAAAGTAGTTAGTTTAATTTCCTTGCTTGTAGTAGAAATTAAAATGAAAACCCAAAAAGATTTCTAGTTCTTCTTCTTACTTGTTGGGAGCTTTCCTGTGTAAATAGTTTTATTTTATTTTCTTTCTTTTGGGGGTCGAGAAGACCATATTGAAAATGCTTAGTGGCTCTTATTGTCACACCCTAGCTAGTCATGCATCAGAGTGTGTGCATCATGTTTAAAATTCCATTTAATTTTGAAATGGGGATTTGTGAAACCCTCAGAATCATTTTTGAAAATGACCCAAATAAAAATTTCTCCAAAAGGGTCCAAGAAAATGCTCATGTTGCTCTCTGAAAATATTGGGCAGAGATAAAAATCAAACCAATATTTTTAAGAGCTCATAGGTATTTATTTTGGGCATTTGGAATTAATGCATAAATATTTGCATTGGAAATATATTAGTTATATATATTAATATATGTCCAAAAATTATGCCACCTGTTGGGGAGCTCTGGAATAATATATCTAGCTCCTGCAAAAATTGGCATAAGGTAATAAAATGATTTAATATTTTATTTAAATCAAAACAAATGTCAGAAATTAGAAAACGGAAATAAATAAAAGGGAGAAGCTTACCTGGGGCTCCTCCCTGTGCAGCCCAGCCAGCTGGCCGGCCCAGCCAGCAGGCGGCCCAGCCCATCTCCCTCCTCTGTCGTCTTCGTCCTCGACAGAGGGAGGGGAGTGTGCCCGGCGCGCGCGCGCGCCACCGCGCCACGCCACCAGCTCGCCTGCCTGCCTGCCCCTCCCCTCCTCGTCTGGATGGCCTGGAACGACGCCACGCCCTCCCCTGCTCTCTCTCACTCTCCCCCGGTTCTTCCTCTCCTCTCCCTCGCTCTCTCTCTCCCGTGTCCGAACGCACCCATCGCCGCCGTTCGCCATAGCAGCCGCCACCGGCCTCCCCTCGCCTCCCCGACACGCTCCCCAGCTCCGCCGCGACCCCCTCTTCCTCCCCACCAAGCCAAGCCCCTCGGGAAGCTCTGCATCGCCTCCACGCCATCGTCTTCGTCCTCGACTGCCGCCGATGGTCGCCGTCGATTCGCCGCCGTTCGTGCTTCCCCGAGCTCGCTGACCCTCCCTGCATGATCCCCGTGAGCCCCTGCTTCGTTTCCCCCTAACCCCATGTTCGATTTCGAGCTCTAGCCGCCCCTCTACCGGAGCCGAGACGCTCCGCCGCACGGGCTCGTCGCCGGCGAAGCCCCGGTGACCATTTGGTCACGGGCGTGCACCCGTTGTGCTTGCCGCGACCCGTAGAGCCCCTCCAGCGCCTCAGCTCCCTCGCTTGCGAGCAGCAGCGCCGATCCCGACCGCACCCGAACTCCGGCCGCCGCTCACAAGCTCGCCGTCGTCGGTACCGGCCACCTCAGGCACGGCCACCACCACCGTTCGACGCGCGGGAGCAAGGGCTCTCCAACGAGCCCAAGCACGGCCTCGCCCGTGCCCTGTAGCGCGTTTCCGTATCGCGCCGCCGTCTCGGGCCTCGCCGGCGTCATGTCGCCGGTGGGTTTGACCCACCTTGACCACGGCAGGACCCCCCCTGTGTCCATGACAGGTGGGCCCAGCCCTATTAGCTAATTAGGATTAGCACTAACCGAATTAGTTAAACTAACTACCCCCCTGACACTGACCAGTGGGCCCCAGCGCCACTAATTCCTAATTAGGATTAAACTAACCCTGTTAAACCCCCCTGTCACTGACGTGTGGACCCCACACGTCAGGTTTGACCCCAGCCAGCCGCAGTTGACCACTGACGTCATGCTGACGTCATGCTGGCGCAATATATATATTTCTGGATTTAATTTAAATCAGGAAATTCCAGAATATTATTTAAACTTCAAAAATTCATAACTTTTATTCTGTAACTCCAAATCAGACAAATTATATATGTAAAATGATCAGAAAAATCCAATCTATCCATCTGTACTATTTTCATGCATGATCAAACAAGTTAAATTGATGTTTAAAGCAGAACAAGGAAAAGCACTTTAAAAGGCCATGTTTGAGTTTGAAATTTGAATCTTTGATTCAAATTGGTTCAAACCCTTCTGGTTTTAGTTGCATTAGCCCAACACACTCATATTGCCATGTTTCATGCATGCATCATATTGTTGCACATTGTTTGGTGATGGTTGTGTATCGGTGTCCTTTGCGACAGGTTCTGCCTCCGAGGAGTACCGTGATTACCTAACGAAGAACCGTATCAGTGCATCGAACCATCAGGCAAGCAACCAACCATTTGATCATATCGATACAATCCCATGATCTCGCTCCTGCTCTCTTTTACTACATTAAGACAACGCGTTTCAAACTGCTGTGTGCTACGGTAGTTGAACCCATTTCCTCTGCATGACCTGTCATTGCCACAGTAACTAGATGAAACCCACTAGCATGTGTAGGAGTTGATTGAGCCATATGTATGTGTTGTTCCTACCTTGCTATGCCTGCTATGCTTAGAGTCGTGTCAGGTCTGGTTCATCTGGGTGGTGGGCTAGAGTGAAATGATTATGTCGGTAATGAGAGTGGTGTGGTGAACACGGTTTGGTAAAGGTATCGATGAGAGGCCATGTAGGAGTACATGGTGGGTTGTTTCATTGAAGCCGACCTTAAGCACTGAGATCTGTATGTGTGATTTAAGATACAACTACTACCATGCATTGGGCCCTGAAATATGACCCCGCTCGACTTCTTATTCACCCTAGCTCTCTGTCCAGGAGTTGCAAGTAGTTTCTGGTGTTTGTAGCCTACTGGAGGCCGTGGACAGCGCTGACCGTAGGGGTGGGCTGTGATGCGGTAGGTACGTGGCCGGGTGTACCGAATACCCGTTAGGTATCTCGGGAACCCTGTTCACATCGTTCGGGGCCGTATGGGAAACCTCGGCCGGACTCCCTGCGGATGGAACCTGGATAGGCGATAAACCTGGACTAGAGGCTTAAGTGTTTAGGTAGGTCGTGGTCTACACCCACGTCGGCTTTCGCTTGAAGTCTGCCGAGCACATGTCGTGTGCAGACGCTAAGTGGTGGAAACATGTATGAAGAAGTACACCCCTGCAGGGTTAACATGATCTATTTGAATAGCCGCGTCCGCGGTAAAGGACTACTTGGTTGCCTATACAGTTCATAGACAAGTAAATGGAAACTACTAAAAGCCTCAAGATAGGTGTGAGTGCCGAGGATGGCTCTTCCGTAGGAAGACGGAGGCGGATCCTCGGTAGTGTATTGAAGTGGTGAGTAGTGGACTCGTGTGCGCAAAACCATTTCAGGTTGGAGTATCGTAGGATAGTCTAGCCAAGAGTCAAAGCTGGCTTGCTGCAATAACTCCACCAACCCTTCTTGAGAATATGCATGTATGTAGGATCTGATGTAAGTCTTGCTGAGTACCTTTGTACTCATGTTGCTATAATTTACATTTTACAGAAGACGCTGCAACCCCTTCTGATGGGTTCTATGTAGACATTGACATCAACGAGTAGGCTAAAGGCCCAGGTGGTGACCCTGAGCTTGTGAAGGACCACGTAGTATAGTTAGGCTTTCCAAGCCTCTTTTATTTTACTAGTTGTCTGTACTCAGACAAGTTACTTCCGCTGCTGGTTTGTATGACTGTATGACTTGAATGCTGGGTCGTGAGACCCGTACCTTTGTGTATGTTATGTATGGCTCCCTGAGCCTTAAATAAAGTACTTGTGTCATAGAGTCATGTTGTGATGCTTCGTTGTATTTGCACATATCGAGCATATTGTGTGTATGATTGAAATGCTTGGTATGTGTGGGATCTGACTATCTAGTTGTTTATCTTTAGTAGCCTCTCTTACCGGGAAATGTCTCCTAGTGTTACCGCTGAGCCATGGTAGCTTGCTACTGCTCTGGAACACTTAGGCTGGCCGGCATGTGTCCTTCTTCGTTCCTGTGTCTGTCCCTTCGGGGAAATGTCACACATTGAGTACCGGAGTCCTGTTAGCCCGCTACAGCCTGGTTTACCGGAGTCCTGCTAGCCCAGTGCTACAGCCCGGACCCACTTGCTGATGACCGACACGTTCGAAGCTGGGTCATGGATGCCTGTCCCTGTAAGTCTGTGCCACTTTGGGTTTACGACTAGTCATGTCAGCCCGGGCTCCTTATCATATGGATGCTAGCGACACTATCATATACGTGAGCCAAAAGGCGCAAACGGTCCCGGGCAAAGGTAAGGCGACACCCGTGGGGATACCGTGCGTGAGGCCGCAAAGTGATATGAGGTGTTACCGGCTAGATCGATGTGACATCGAGTCGGGGTCCTGACAGCGTTGGCATCAGAGCCAGACTGCCTGTAGGTTCTCCAAGCCAAACTGGTCGATGTTGAGTCTAGAAATTCTTTAGTTATATGTAGGGGAATTGTTTGTGGGTTGGAACGTAAGGCTGTTTTTACTCCTTTATCTTATGACATTCTGATCTGAGTCAGTCCATTCTTCCACCGGGGGTTAAGGAATTAGGATCTATTCTCTCTATCAGGATCACGTGTTACTAATCAGTAGTACCTTATAGGTATGATGGATACAAGCCTAGTTCAGTTCTTCTACCATATTATGTTGCTAGGATGGACTCAGAATTTGATATGATGATGTTGAGTGTGTGTGAAATCCTTTGTCAAATGTCTCAAAATCCTTCTTGAGCATTTACAGCTGTTATGCTGCCGAAATTTTGCTAGAAATTCTAATGCCTTTGCATTATGATTGTGCTTTCAGATGGCCACTCGCGACCTCAATCAAGTGGTTCGCCTGACTCGATGCCTAGATGTACCCGGCCATACTGCCAAGTTGGTCAGGGTAATGACTGAGGCTGGATACCGCTGGTATCCTGAGTACACGGTCGAAGAGCAATTTCGGGACTTCAATCAAAGCCAGTATCTCTGCACTGTCAGGATATTTCCATCTTATCCTGGATCCACCGAGCCCCTTCACTGCTCCTATGGACTCGGGGTTACTATTGAGATGGCTGTGCAGGACGCCGCCTACTCTATGATGACCATCATGCGAGTCAGATCTGGTTTATTTCGGGACTCTGATTTCCGGTATATGCCAGGATCACTTCCGGGAGCACAAGGGTATCTCCAGGCTATCTATGCTGACCCCACCCAGGAGGATTCACGGACTCGCACCACTGCTGAGATGCTCAAGGATAAGGACCGTGAAAATCGGGCCTTGAGGTTAGAGCTCTTTAATACCCGTGCTGACCATTGGGCCACGTTGACTCGGTTTGCACCGGCGGTGCAAGCTGGATATTCGGATATGCGCGATCTCTATCCTGTGAGATCTGCTCTGCCAGACGTGATGGGTTGGCGTGATGTAGGAGGCATCACCCCACGTCGCGGTCCCCGCAGGCCACCGTCTGTTGGTCCAAGACCTCATCCTAGCCCCTATGGTCCACAAGCTCCGCGAGATTGTCTGTTTCCGGATGATCATGTTGAGCTTCCAGGCTATGGAGGTGACTTCTACGAGGACTACTACGGATCGGTCTGAGTTAGTGGTAGTATCACTAGTTCGCACTAGCTGTGTCGTCTATCGTCCCGCGTGACTCGTGGGATATGACCTAGTTTGTACTCTTTCCGGAGGTGTAGAAAAATAATGTATAGGAGCTTGGGATGCCTCCGATGAGATGTAATCCTCTTTTCACCGTAATAGTACTTTGTTTGGTCTTGTACTAAACCCTGTATGGTGTGTATGACGATGGAATAAAAGAAGCAATTTCTGTATCTACCATGTCATACGGATGATCATCTTGCATTCCGAGTTATTCCTTACATTTTGTATCCTATGTCGGAATTTTATCATCCTGACTAAATCATTGTCTTGTTTACCTAGGATGGTCAACACGCGCACTAACCCTGCTCCCCAAGAGCAGGCCGAAGGCAGTGAAGTCAGGCATGCAAATCTGCCTCATCCTCCTTCCCTAGCCGAGGTTATGATGGAAGCTGAGAGAAACAAGCGGGAGACCAACCGTTTGTTGGAGCGTATTGAACAGAACACGGCACACCATCAGAGGACTAACGTGGTGTCACTCAGTGATTTTATCAAATTACATCCACCCACGTTCCACCACTCCGTCGAGCCTCTCGACGCTGATGACTGGCTTCGCAGTATCTCTCACAAACTGCGTTCCGCGCTGGTAGCAGAGGATGACAAGGTCACCTTTGCTGCATATCATCTTGAAGGCCCCGCCAGTCTATGGTGGGAGAATTATGGAGCTATGCGCCCGGCGGGCCATGTCACTACTTGGGCTGAATTCAGCGAGGCTTTCCGTGAACATCACATTCCGGAGGGTCTCATGGACCGTAAACGTGAGGAATTTTGCAATTTCACCCAAGGCCGACTCTCTGTGGATGTTTACAGCAGGGAGTTTGGTAACCTCGCACGATATGCAACTGAGGAAGTGTCTACTGATGCCAAGAAGCAAGCAAGGTTCCGTAAGGGCCTTAGTCCTGAGCTTCGCCGCGACCTCCGTCTGCATGAGTGCACATCTTTTCAGAAACTTGTTAACAAAGCCATCAGTGCTGAAACTGGTCAGACTGACTATGACGCAACACGCAAGCATGGCCGTGACATGGGTTCCTCATCCGG
>NC_041389.1:242441719-242443235 GCF_002162155.2 Triticum dicoccoides
TTCCGGAGGGCCGTGGATCGGTGGGGAGGAAGAGGGGGTCGAGGCGGAGCTCCTGGGCGCATCGGCGAGGCTAGGGGTGGCCGGTGGCCACGGGTACAGCAACGATGACGGCGAGCTCCGCTCGGTGGTGTGCGCGAGAGGGGAGCAGAGGAGGGGATGGGGTCCAGGGGGAGAGAGGAGAGGTGCAGGGGGCGAGGGGGAGTGCGTGGCTCCCTCGGGTGCCTCCAGCGGCGAGCAGGTAAGAAGGAGGTGGCCGGAGCTCTCGGGCGCGCGCCACGCCTCGCCTCTGCCTACTGGCAGAGGAAGACGACAGGGGGGGAGTAGCGGTGGCGGGCTGGGCCGGAAGTGTTGGGCCGTCCAGGTGGCTTCGGTGAGCGCAAGGTGAGTCCAGGTAAGTTTCTGTTCTTTTTTGTTTTTATTTCTGTTCTGTTTTGTTTTTTTATTTAATTGCCACTGAATTCAAATTCAAACAAATTTGAAAACAGTGCCAAAACTCCCCTGGATATTTTAAGTCCCTTAATGGACTTTTTCACAAATACAAAAAATATCTCAGGTCATTTGAAAATATATTCATTATATATTAGGAATATAATTCCAAATTCAAATAGAATATGATTTAAATTCAATGCTCAAAATATTCCTCAAAAATGTTCATTATTTTTGGTTTGGTGTAAAACCCTGGCCAAAATATAACCAACATTAGTTAAGGCCATTTTGGAATCATTGAATGCATTTTCCAGGGTTCTTTTGCCCTGCTTTTAATTAAAGTTTTGAGGCTTCAACAATCCTCAATTCATGTTTCAGAAATTTAAATATGATGCCTGGATGAAGATGCAACTATTTACAAACAATATTCTAGGGCTGTGACAACTCACCCCCACTAAACATAAATCTCGTCCCGAGATTCAAGCGTAGGGTAAGGTGAAGGGGGAACGCAAACTAGCACAATCTTCACGATCCAGGTTGCACTTCAATTGAACGTTGATTCGTTCACCATCATCGTCTCGATGTCTTGTTCTGAGAACTCCAGCCAACAGGACAACGAGAGGAGAAGGAGACTCTAGAAGGATCGATCTTCTAGAAGACCGAACACCTCAGGATCAACTCACAAAATGAGACATCGCAGCATCTCTTGAGCTGAGAGACGAAGCACACCTCTAGAGGGATGGAGTGGAACAGATGACGAGGGTTCACTAGGTAGACAACAATTTCACGCTTAAGAAGGTGGTAATCGATTGTCAACGTAGCGAGGAGTTGAGTTGCCATGAAACCACAACGAGGCACCTTAGGGAAGGTGACTCGTAGAAATATCCCCTTAAGTGGCAAAAAGAATTACCTTTGATTCATAGATCATTGAAACTCTTTAAACCAGCCTAAGACAATTCTCGAGCGATCGTTTGGAGGGGGTCGGTAGAATGGCATACTCGGACTTGGATGATGTGGATTACCTTGTTGAAGACAACGTAATGGATGAATTTGCTTATCACCGGAAATGGAAGAGACCCATGGTAGAATG
>NC_041389.1:242443245-242445710 GCF_002162155.2 Triticum dicoccoides
GCCAGACTTCTCCAAGGACTTTGTTATCTACTGCGACGCCTCGCGACAAGGACTAGGTTGCATTCTCATGCAAGATCGACACGTAATTGCCTACGCTTCACGGCAATTGCACCCACATGAGGAGAATTATCCTACTCATGATCTAGAACTTGCAGCCGTAGTCTATGCACTTAAAACCTGGCGACATTACCTCCTCGGTAACCGTTGCGAAATATTCACTGATCACCAAAGTCTGAAGTACATTTTCACCCAACCGGATCTGAATCTCAGGCAAAGACGTTGGGTTGAGTTGATCACAGACTTCGACTTAGGAATAACCTACACCCCAGGGAAAGCCAACGTCATGGCTGATGCACTAAGTCGTAAATCTTATTGTAACAACCTGATGTTACAACAAAGTCAACCGCTTCTCCATGAGGAATTTCGGAAGCTTAACCTTCACATTGTACCTCAAGGTTTTCTTTCCACCTTGGTAGCAAAACCTACTCTTGCGGATCAAATCATCGCTGCCCAAAAGCGAGATAAGGGAATATCTAAAATCAAAGAGAACATTGCTAGCGGAGGTGCTAGTTGTTTCTCCACAAATGATCATGGTGTTGTGTACTTTGAGAACCGTCTAGTGGTTCCCAAGAACCAACATCTACGGCAGTTGATCCTTAAGGAGGCTCATGAATCTCCTCTCACCATTCATCCCGGTAGTACTAAGATGTATCAGGACCTACGCCAGAGGTTCTGGTGGACTAGGATGAAGAGAGAAATTGCTCAGTATATTGCAAATTGCAACGTCTGTCGTCGTGTAAAAGCAGAGCATCAACGGCCTGCTGGCACCCTTCAACCCTTAGCTATTCCTGAATGGAAATGGGATAAAATTGGTATGGATTTCATTACCGGTTTTCCCAGGACCAAGAGAGGGAATAATGCTATCTTCGTCGTTGTCGATCGTCTTTCCAAAGTAGCCCATTTCCTACCTATTCGTGAGAGTATAACCGCTAGTCAGCTGGCAGACTTATACATCTCCCGAATAGTGTCCCTCCATGGTGTTCCTTTGGAAATTAACTCGGATCGAGGAAGTCTTTTCACCTCTCGATTTTGGGAAAGTTTCCAAAATGCTATGGGAACCCGTCTCTCCTTTAGCACCGCCTTCCACCCTCAGTCGAGTGGTCAAGTGGAACGCGTCAACCAGATTCTAGAAGACATGCTTCGAGCCTCTGTTATCTCATTCAGAATGGACTGGGAGAAGTGCCTTCCATTTGCCGAATTCGCTTACAACAACAGCTATCAATCTAGCTTGGGTAAAGCCCCTTTTGAAGTTCTCTATGGACGACGGTGTCGAACACCCCTTAACTGGTCAGAAACCGGGGAAAGACAATTCTTTGGCCCGGATATGATTCAGGAACCAGAAGAACAAGTTCGCATCGTTCGTGAAAAGTTGAAAACAGCCCAATCTCGTCAAAAGAGTCAATATGACCGAAAACATAAGGCTATGACTTTCGAGGTTGACGAGAAGGCTTATCTTCGGGTCACCCCTCTGAAGGGAACCCATCGTTTCGGTATCAAAGGCAAATTGGCTCCTCGTTACATTGGACCTTTTCGCATTCTTGCCAAACGAGGAGAGGTTGCCTACCAGTTGGAACTACCTCCGCACCTCTCCAGAGTCCACGATGTCTTCCACGTTTCTCAACTCAGGCGTTGCTTCTCGGATCCTATCCGTGGAGTGGACCACGAAACGCTTGATCTCCAAGATAATCTTACATATCGAGAGTACCCCATTCGTATCCTCGATCAGGCTGAGCGTACCACTCGACGTCATAATATCAAGTTTCTCAAAGTACAATGGTCGCACCATTCTGAGGATGAAGCAACTTGGGAAAGGGAGGATCGTCTTCGACTCGAGTATCCCGCCTTCTTCCCGGAGGAACCCAAATCTCGGGACGAGATTCTTTTGAGTGGGGGTGAGTTGTCACACCCTAGCTAGTCATGCATCAGAGTGTGTGCATCATGTTTAAAATTCCATTTAATTTTGAAATGGGGATTTGTGAAACCCTCAGAATCATTTTTGAAAATGACCCAAATAAAAATTTCTCCAAAAGGGTCCAAGAAAATGCTCATGTTGCTCTCTGAAAATATTGGGCAGAGATAAAAATCAAACCAATATTTTTAAGAGCTCATAGGTATTTATTTTGGGCATTTGGAATTAATGCATAAATATTTGCATTGGAAATATATTAGTTATATATATTAATATATGTCCAAAAATTATGCCACCTGTTGGGGAGCTCTGGAATAATATATCTAGCTCCTGCAAAAATTGGCATAAGGTAATAAAATGATTTAATATTTTATTTAAATCAAAACAAATGTCAGAAATTAGAAAACGGAAATAAATAAAAGGGAGAAGCTTACCTGGGGCTCCTCCCTGTGCAGCCCAGCCAGCTGGCCGGCCCAGCCAGCAGGCGGCCCAGCCC
>NC_041389.1:242445720-242447142 GCF_002162155.2 Triticum dicoccoides
CATCGCCGCCGTTCGCCATAGCAGCCGCCACCGGCCTCCCCTCGCCTCCCCGACACGCTCCCCAGCTCCGCCGCGACCCCCTCTTCCTCCCCACCAAGCCAAGCCCCTCAGGAAGCTCTGCATCGCCTCCACGCCATCGTCTTCGTCCTCGACCGCCGCCGATGGTCGCCGTCGATTCGCCGCCGTTCGTGCTTCCCCGAGCTCGCTGACCCTCCCTGCATGATCCCCGTGAGCCCCTGCTTCGTTTCCCCCTAACCCCATGTTCGATTTCGAGCTCTAGCCGCCCCTCTACCGGAGCCGAGACGCTCCGCCGCACGGGCTCGTCGCCGGCAAAGCCCCGGTGACCATTTGGTCACGGGCGTGCACCCGTTGTGCTTGCCGCGACCCGTAGAGCCCCTCCAGCGCCTCAGCTCCCTCGCTTGCGAGCAGCAGCGCCGATCCCGACCGCACCCGAACTCCGGCCGCCGCTCACGAGCTCGCCGTCGTCGGTACCGGCCACCTCAGGCACGGCCACCACCACCGTTCGACGCGCGGGAGCAAGGGCTCTCCAACGAGCCCAAGCACGGCCTCGCCCGTGCCCTGTAGCGCGTTTCCGTATCGCGCCGCCGTCTCGGGCCTCGCTGGCGTCATGTCGCCGGTGGGTTTGACCCACCTTGACCACGGCAGGACCCCCCCTGTGTCCATGACAGGTGGGCCCAGCCCTGTTAGCTAATTAGGATTAGCACTAACCGAATTAGTTAAACTAACTACCCCCCTGACACTGACCAGTGGGCCCCAGCGCCACTAATTCCTAATTAGGATTAAACTAACCCTGTTAAACCCCCCTGTCACTGACGTGTGGACCCCACACGTCAGGTTTGACCCCAGCCAGCCGCAGTTGACCACTGACGTCATGCTGACATCATGCTGGCGCAATATATATATTTCTGGATTTAATTTAAATCAGGAAATTCCAGAATATTATTTAAACTTCAAAAATTCATAACTTTTATTCTGTAACTCCAAATCAGACAAATTATATATGTAAAATGATCAGAAAAATCCAATCTATCCATCTGTACTATTTTCATGCATGATCAAACAAGTTAAATTGATGTTTAAAGCAGAACAAGGAAAAGCACTTTAAAAGGCCATGTTTGAGTTTGAAATTTGAATCTTTGATTCAAATTGGTTCAAACCCTTCTGGTTTTAGTTGCATTAGCCCAACACACTCATATTGCCATGTTTCATGCATGCATCATATTGTTGCACATTGTTTGGTGATGGTTGTGTATCGGTGTCCTTTGCGACAGGTTCTGCCTCCGAGGAGTACCGTGATTACCTAACGAAGAACCGTATCAGTGCATCGAACCATCAGGCAAGCAACCAACCATTTGATCATATCGATACAATCCCATGATCTCGCTCCTGCTCTCTTTTACT